>NC_069785.1:37499134-38099134 GCF_027406575.1 Nycticebus coucang | reverse complement strand
ATAAAACTGAAGAAACTCATATCTAGAGATGTTATTGACTTGCCTACGGTCATAAAGCTAGTAACACTTACACTGAAGTTCATAGATAAATGTAAGTTTGGCTTTATTTGTTTTAGAGAAAGGAAAACTGTACATTTCAAATGGCATATATGGTTTATCAATATTTGCTTTAGGTTGAAATTCATCAATTTTTGAAAAGTCAATGGCAATAGAGTTACCTCTCAATATAGTAAGGCTGTGATCATGTAAACAGTTTTGCAAGCAAACTGTAGCAAAATTCAGGTAATGGTAACAAATCATAATGTCCACCATTAACGTCTGTAAGTTTAAAAATTGTATGACATGAAGTTCTATACATTATTTCATGACATAAACTCAGTATAAGCCCTGGGCAAAACGTGAATGAAGGGCAATAGTGTTTTCATGCCCCGTCTCTTCCTTTTAAACAGGGACTAATCCCTAAGGCTATAGCTGATAATTGCTTACCTCTAGTTTAAGGCATATTAAATACCAGGTGTCAGTCCCTAGCCTAGCGACTTCTAATAAAATGTTTAATTAATCCTAACAACCATTTTAGCCAGATTTTATTGTTCTTGATCTATAGATGGAGGAACCATACTTAGTGGAGATGAAATGATTTTTCTGAAGTATTTAGCTGTTTAGAAAAAAATCTTACAGCCCCTACTTTCCCACTAAAAACCTTCAACTTTATCATGCAAAATCTATGGGGAGCAACTTAGAGGTTTGACTTGTTTGTTATTTATACAACTTTTTAAAGGTATAATTGACATGTAAAGAAATCTCCCATATTTGAAGCATACAATCTGACAAATTTTGACACATGTACATACTTGTAAAATGACAACCCCAGTCGAAACATCAAACACAACCATCTTCCCTCAGTAATCTAAGGCTCATTTTGGGGAGCACTGACATCCCAGTGATATTGAATCTTCCTATTCTTGAACAAGGTATATTTCTATAAATATTTAAGTCATCTTTCATTTCTTTCTGCCTTATAATTTTCAGGCTACAGATTATACACAAATTTTGTTCAATTTATCCCTAAATATTTCATAGTTTTGATATTACTGGAAATAGTAAATTTTTTTTTTTTATTGTTGGGGATTCATTGAGGGTACAATAAGCCAGGTTACACTGATTGCAATTGTTAGGTAAAGTCCCTCTTGCAATCAGGTCTTGCCCCCATAAAGTGTGACACACACCAAGGCCCCACCCCGCTCCTTCCGTCCCTCTTTCTGCTTTTTCTCCCCCCCCATAACCTTAATTGTCATTAATTGTCCTCATATCAAAATTGAGTACATAGGATTCATGCTTCTCCATTCTTGTGATGCTTTACTAAGAATTACGTCTTCCACTTCCATCCAGGTTAATATGAAGGATGTAAAGTCTCCATTTTTTTTAACACCTGAATAGTATTCCATGGTGTACATATACCACAGTTTGTTAATCCATTCCTGGGTTAGTGGGCATTTAGGCTGTTTCCACATTTTGGCGATTGTAAATTGAGCTGCAATAAACAGTCTAGTACAAGTGTCCTTATGATAAAAGGATTTCTTTCCTTCTGGGTAGATGCCCAGTAATGGGATTGCAGGATCAAATGGGAGGTCTAGCTTGAGTGCTTTGAGGTTCCTCCATACTTCCTTCCAGAAAGGTTGTACTAGTTTGCAGTCCCACCAGCAGTGTAAAAGTGTTCCCTTCTCTCCACATCCACGCTAGCATCTGCAGTTTTGAGATTTTGTGATGTGGCCCATTCTCACTGGGGTTAGATGATATCTCAGGGTTGTTTTGATTTGCATTTCTCTAATATAGAGAGATGATGAACATTTTTTCAAGTGTTTGTTAGCCATTCGTCTGTCATCTTTAGAGAAGGTTCTATTCATGTCTCTTGCCCATTGATATATGGGATTGTTGGCTTTTTTCATGTGGATTAATTTGAGTTCTCTATAGATCCTAGTTATCAAGCTTTTGTCTGATTGAAAATATGCAAATATCCTTTCCCATTGTGTAGGTTGTCTCTTTGCTTTGGTTATTGTGTCCTTAGCTGTACAGAAGCTTTTCAGTTTAATGAAGTCCCATTTGTTTATTTTTGTTGTTGTTGCAATTGCCATGGCAGTCTTCTTCATGAAGTCTTCCCCCAGGCCAATATCTTCCAGTGTTTTTCCTATGCTTTCTTTGAGGATTTTTATTGTTTCTTGCCTTAAATTTAAGTCCTTTATCCATCTTGAATCAATTTTTGTGAGTGGGGAAAGGTGTGGGTCCACTTTCAGTCTTTTACATGTAGACATCCAGTTCTCCCAACACCATTTATTGAATAGGGAGTCTTTCCCCCAAGGTATGTTCTTGTTTGGTTTATCGAAGATTAGGTGGTTGTAAGATGTTAGTTTCATTTCTTGGTTTTCAATTCAATTCCAAATGTCTATGTCTCTGTTTTTGTGCCAGTACCATGATGTCTTGACCACTATGGCTTTGTAGTACAGACTAAAACCTGGTATGCTGATGCCCCCAGCTTTATTTTTATTACTAACAACTGCCTTAGCTATACGGGGTTTTTTCCAGTTCCAAACAAAATGCAGAATCATTTTATCCAAATCTTGAAAGTACGATGTTGGTATTTTGATAGGAATGGCATTGAATAGGTAGATTGCTTTGGGAAGTATAGACATTTTAACAATGTTGATTCTTCCCATCCATGAGCATGGTATGCTCTTCCATTTGTTAATATCCTCTGCTATTTCCTTTCTGAGGATTTCATAGTTTTCTTTATAGAGGTCCTTCACCTCTTTCGTTAGGTATATTCCTAGGTATTTCATTTTCTTTGAATCTATGGTGAAGGGAGTTGTGTCCTTAATTAGCTTCTCATCTTGACTGTTATTGGTGTATACAAAGGCTACTGACTTGTGGACATTGATTTTATATCCTGAAACATTACTGTATTTTTTGATGACTTCTAGGAGTCTTGTGGTTGAGTCTTTGGGGTTTTCTAAGTATAAGATCATGTCATCAGCAAAGAGGGAGTGTTTGACCTCCTCTGCTCCCATTTGGATTCCCTTTATTTCCTTGTCTTGCCTAATTATATTGGCTAAAACTTCCAGCACTATGTTGAATAGTAAAGGTGACAGAGGACAACCTTGTCTGGTTCCAGTTCTAAGAGGAAAAGCTTTCAGTTTTACTCCATTCAGTAAAATATTGGCTGTGGGTTTGTCATAGATAGCTTCAATCAGTTTTAGAAATGTGCCACCTATGCCTATACTCTTCAGTGTTCTAATTAGAAAAGGATGCTGGATTTTATCAAATGCTTTTTCTGCATCTATTGAGAGGATCATGTGATCTTTATTTTTGCCTCTATTAATATGGTGGATAACGTTTATGGACTTGCGTATGCTAAACCAGCCTTGCATCCCTGATATGAAACCTACTTGATCATGATGAATGACTTTTTTGATGATAAGTTGTAATCTATTGGCTAGGATTTTGTTGAGAATTTTTGCATCTATATTCATGAGTGAGATTGGTCTGTAATTCTCCTTTTTGTTTGGGTCTTTTCCTGGTTTTGGTATCAGGGTGATGTTTGCTTCATAGAATGTGTTGGGGAAGATTCCTTCTTTCTCAATTTTTTGGAATAATTTCTGCAGTACAGGAATAAGCTCTTCCTTGAAGGTTTCATAGAATTCTGGTGTGAAGCCATCTGGTCCAGGGCATTTTTTGGTTGGAAGATTTTTTATTGTTTCTTTGATCTCAGTGCTTGAAATTGGTCTGTTCAGGAGTTCTATTTCTTCTTAGCTAAGTGTAGGGAGGGGGTGTGATTCCAAATATTGATCCATTTCCTTCACATTGTCAAATTTCTGAGCATAGAGTTTCTGGTAGTATTCAGAGATAATCTCTTGTATCTCTGTGGGATCAGTTGTTATTTCCCCTTTATCATTTCTGATTGAGATTACTAGAGATTTTACTTTTCTATTTCTCGTTAGTCTGGCCAATGGTTTATCTATTTTATTTATTTTTTCAAAAAACCAACTCCTTGTTTCATTAATTTTCTGAATGATTCTTTTGTTTTCAATTTCATTGATCTCTGATTTTGATTTTGGATATTTCTTTTCTTCTACTGGGTTTAGACTTAGATTATTCTTCTTTTTCCAATTCCATGAGATGGCTTGTGAGATTGTTGACGCGCTCTCTTTCTGTTTTTCGAATGTAGGCATCTAAAGAGATGAATTTTCCACTCAAAACTGCTTTTACAGTATCCCACAGGTTTTGGTAGCTTGTGTCTTCATTGTTGTTATGCTCAAGGAAATTAATGATTTCCTGTTTTATTTCTTCCTGCACCCATATGGTTTTCAACAGAAGATTGTTTAATTTCCATGCTTTTGTGTGGGGTCGAGCATTTTTGTTAGAGTTGAGTTCCACCTTTAGTGCCTTATGGTCTGAGAAGATACAAGGTAAAATTTTAATTCTTTTGATTTTGTTGATATTTGTTTTGTGTCCCAGGATATGATCAATTTTGGAGAATGTTCCATGGGGTGATGAGAAGAATCTATATTCTTTATCTTTGGGATGGAGTATACTATATGCGTCTATCAAGCACAGTTGTTGTAGGGTCTCATTTAAATCTCTTATATCTTTGTTTAATTTCTGTTTAGAGGATCTGTGCAGCTCTGTAAGAGGAGTGTTAAAATCCCCTGTTATTATGGTATTATCAGATATCATATTGCTCAGACTGAGTAAGGTCTGTTTCAAGAATCTGGGAGCATTTAAATTGGGTGCATAAATATTTAGAATTGAAACATCTGCTTGTTGTATTTTTCCCTTGACCAATATAAAGTGACCATCTTTGTCTTTTTTGACTTTAGTTGCTTTAAATCCACATGAATCTGAAAATAAAATAGCAACTTCTCTTTTCTTCTGAATTCCATTTGCCCGAAAAATTGTCTTCCAACCCTTGACTCGGAGCTTTAATTTGTCTTTTGAAGCCAGGTGTGTTTCTTTCAGACAGCAAATGGATGGCTTGTGTTTTTTAATCCAGTCAGCCAATCTATGTCTCTTCAGAGGTGATTTCAAGCCATTAAGATTTATTGAGATAATTGATAAGTGTGGTAGTATTCTATTCATCTTATTTTGTGAGAGTCCATTGCTTAGTTTTATCTTTTGCATCGGTGTGGAGGTTCTGTCCTTTAATTTCTGAGTTCTTACTTTTCTGCTGATCCATTGTGATGTTCAGTGTGCAGAACAGGTTGAAGTATTTCCTGATGAGTGATTTCTTTTATCTGTTTCCTTGCCCTAATTTTCCTTTCACTTCCTCTTGCTCTTTCAGTTCTCGTGACTGTGGACTAAGGGTTCGATGAGTCCTTTTGGTACAGGACCAGAAGGGTGAGAAAGTTGAAGAGCAAGAAAGGGATGAAAGAAAGGAGGACCAAGTGAAAAGAAAAAAAAAAAATAGAGAAAGGAGAATGGGTGTGTAAAAGGAATATTGAAAAAAAGAAGAGAGGCACAGAAAGAGGGAGACAGAGCAATATAGGTATACAGTTTGGTACTTTGACACAACCTTAAAAAAACCCCACCTTCTGGGGGTGCCCAGTTTGGTGGTTCCCTTGAGGTCAGCAGCTCTTTGCTAACCTGATCAGACACAGTACCCCACCCATACCAAGTAGAGAGGAAAGTCAAAAATGCTATAAATCACACCAAAACAAGCAAACAGAAAACTTTACGGGATAAAATTGGGTGAAAAACCAAATAATAGCAGTAGAAACACTAGCAAAAATGAAGTTCTAGTTATTGAAAAAGGCAGCAATGGGAAATTATAATTAAACTAGAAAAATTGAGAAAGAAAAAAGATCTGTACAGAAAAGGTTGAAATTAAAAAACAAAACAACATCAACAACATCAAAATAAACAAACAAAAAAAATCAAATAAAAAGAAAAACACTCACACACAACCAAAAACAAATCAGTATGTATATGTTGTTGAATATTGTCTGGGCAACAAGTGGTCTTCTGGGTATGAGATGTTTATCACAGTTCTGATACGACTGGAGGCTGCTGATTTCTCAAAACCCAGCAGGTAGACACCCTAAATCTGTCTTCAGCCCACTTAAAAGGCACTTTGAACTTGTAAACTTGCTGAGCAGAAGCTTTCCCAGGAAAGTGCTTGTCGCTGGAATCACTGCTGAAGTGGCTATCCACTTACCCAGTGTGCCAAAACTGGTCTCACTCTGCCCCTGAGGGTTAGGGCTGCAAGGTGGCTCAGACCCCTACCCTTAGGCTACTCAGTCGCTAGTTTACCAGCTCCCACCCGATTCTAGCTCTGCGACCCTGAGGGCGGAGCTTGCCGGGGCAGATTGCTCACAATGGCTCCCTGTGGCCCACAGCCAAACACTATTACCTCTGTCTGGCTCAGCGGCTCAGACTGGGGCCCTAGACAACGGCCAAAGTTCTCCGCACTACCGCTCAGGCTCTCCCCAAGGCAGTTCAACTGAGTGCCAAGTCCAAAGAGACCAAAACAGTTCACAGGTAAGGCCTTTCTGGTTTGCAGTCTCGCTGCTACTGAACTTACAGTTGCAGGCGGGTTTAGACCTATTGAACACATGTGATCACTTGCCGGTTTTCCACTGTTTTAGTCCTCCTCTTGGGGTCCAGAAGTCTCTTGCTGACTCCCTGTATCCTCACAGGGGTGATGATAGGCAGATCCCACCAGCCAGAGATGCCTGGAGTCCTATCTCCCCAGACTCACGGTGCCCAGATGCAAGGAAGCTGTTACTCAGCTGCCATCTTGCTCTCTTCCACCTGGAAATAGTAATTTTTAAATGTAACAATCTAATTGTTTGTTGCTAATGTATAGAAATAGAATGGATTTTAGTATTGTCACTTTGCTAAACTTCCTTTTAGTTCTAATAGAGTTTCCATAGATTCGTCGGATTGTCTGCATAAACGGTCATGTCATCTGGGAATAAAGATAGTTTTACTTCTCCCTTTTGATCTTCCTTTTTAAAATTTCTTTTTCCTGCCTTATACTGGTTAGAAAGTCAAGTACAATGTTTAACAGCAGTGGTAAGAGACACCCTTGTCATGTTCTTGGTCTTGGGAGGAAAGCAAGTAGCTTCTCACCATTAAGCATGGTATTAGCAGTGGGTTTAATAGATGCCCTTTATTAGAAAGACTGAGGAAGATCCCTTATATTCTTAGTTTGCTGAGAGGATTATTTTTTATCACGAATAGATGTTAGAGTGTGTCAAATGCCCTTTCTATGTTTATTAAGATTATCATCTGGTTGTTTTTGTCCGTGCTGTGGTCTGTTTTCCCCTCAAAATTCATATATCAAAATCCTAACCCCCAAGGTAATGGTATCAGGAGGTGGGACTTTTGAGAGGTGGTTATAAATAGGATTAACACTCCTATAAATAAGACTCCCCCCCCCCACCAGAGAGGTAGTAGTTCTTTCCAACATGTGAGGAGATGCCAAGAAGAGGCCATTTATAAGTGGCCCTCACCAGACTAAATCTGGGTCACACTGATCTTGAAATGTACACTCTTTAGAAGTATGGGAAACAAATTTCTAATTTATGGTATTTTGTTATACAGTAGCAGCTCAGTCTATTAATACGGTGAATTATATTGATTGATTTTTGAGGGTCCTTACCAGGCTCGCATTCCTGGAACATACCCTTCTAAGGATTTTACATCATCTTCTTTGCAGAGTGCTGGATTCAAATTGCTCAAGTTGTGGTCAGAATATTTTTATATCAATGTATATTTTATATCTATGTAACTTTTAAAGCATATCTATGTATAAATGCGAAATATTGAGATTTAGTTTTCTTATAATGTCTTTTTCTGGTTTTGACATCAGAGAAATTCTGGACTCATGGAATGAACTGAAAAATATTTGTATAAAAGTGATGTTTTATCTTCCTTAGACATTTGGTGGCATTCACCAATAAAAACATATACATCTAGAATTTTCTTGAGTTTTTTTTTTTTAATAGAAAATTCAATTTTTTAATGGATACACAGCTATCCAGGTTATCTATTTCTTCTTCCGTGAGCTTGAGGGCTTAGTGTTTTTCAAGGAATTTGTCTATTTCTTCTAAGTTGTTGAACTTTTTGGCAAAGAATTCTTCATGATAGCCCTTTATTATCTTTCTAATATCTGTCAAATAATTCAGGACACCTCTCCCACCCTTGATATCGGTAGTTTATGTTATCTGTCTTCCTATCAGTCTTCTTTAAGGTTTATCAATTTTATTCATCCCACAGAAGAGATTTTGGTTTCATTAATTTTTTCCATTGTATTTATGTTCTGTTGAATTGATTTATAATCTGGTCTTTATTATCTCTTTTTTTCTGATGACTTTGGTTTAATTTGCTCTTCTTTTTCCTATTTTCTTAAGGTAAAAGATGTAGTCATTGCATTGGGAGATTTCTGCTTTTGAATATCGGCATTTAGTGCTGTGTCTTCCACCCCCAATACTGTGTAGGTGACACTCTATAATGTTGGTAATATCATGTTTTTATTTTTATTCAGTTTAAAATACTTTCTAGTTTGAAGAAATTCATGAGCTATTTTGCTTTTTCAGACACAGGTAATTGGATGTGGACTAGTTAGCAGGTGATAATGTAAAGGAAGGTAAGCAGAGATATGGTAGGACCTGCTGACGTGCTCAGAGGGCACAGAAAGGAAGAAAGCAAAGTTAATGGAAGTAGATGTATTTGGACGGAAAAACAGCTTTGGTTTTTAACATGAGTTTACATGTCAACAGATACCTAAGAACATTATTCAACAACCACTTAGAAATTTGGAGCAAGTGTTTAGGAGAGATCAGAGATTAAAAAAAAATCTGGTGCTTGAATGAGTCATTCACAAAGAGGTGAAGCCAAGATATTGGATTAGTTACCTAAAAAGCAGCTATGTACAACTACAGCTGACCCTTGAATAAAACAGTTCTGAACTGCTCAGGTCTACCATACTTAGATGTTTTTCAATAAAAGTTACACCAGGGCAGTGCCCATAGTTCAGTCGGCAGGGTGCCAGCCACATACACCAAGGATGGCGGGTTCAAACCTGGCTCAGGCCAGCTAAAACAACAATGACAACTGCAACGAAAAAATAGCCGGGCATTGTGGGAGGTGTCTGTAGTCCCAGCTACTTGGGAGGCTGAGCCAAGAGAATCGCTTAAGCCCAAGAGTTTGAGGTTGCTGTGAGCTGTGATGCCACAGTACTCTACCCAGGGTGACAGCTTGAGACTCTGTCTCAGAAAAAAAAAAAAAAATTACACCAAATGAGCCTGCCTCTCCTGCCCCTCCCCCACCTCCTCTGCCCCTGCCACCCCATGAGACAGCAAGACCAACCCCTCCGCCTCCACCTCAGCTTGCTCAACACTTAAGACATAGTAAATATATTTCTTTTCCTTATGATTTTCTTGATAACATTTTCTTTTCTCTCACTTTATTATAAGAATATAGTATATAATGCATTTAACATAAAAATACATGCTAATTGACTTTATCAATTGGGCCTATCTGGTCAATGGCAGTTTATTAGCAGTTAAGTTTTGGGGGAGTCAAAAGTTAATATACAAATGTTGGTGTCCTTAACTCCTACCTTATTCAAGGGCCAACTGTATTAGTTAACTGTATATGGAACATAATATATGTCAGGCATTGTTCTAAGTACTTTATATATAAACTAATTGAATAGTCATATTATCTTGTGAAAGTGCTATTCTCACTTTACAGACAGGGAAACAAAGATGCAGAGAGATAAGCTAGTTCAGTCACGGAGGTAGGATTTGAATCCACGATGCTGTATTATCATTCTACTGCAAAATAATATACTAGGGGGACCCAAAACAAGGGTGTAGATGGCTGTGACAAGGTGACTTCTTTTTGCCTTATGAAAGGGGAGCAGTGAAGAAGGAAGCTCCAGTTTTCTGCTGTTTTGTCTTGTTTTCAGACACAGTCTCATTCTGTCACCCTTGGTCTATGTTGTGCAGCAAGGTCATGGTGCCTCAAGCCGTCTCCAACTCCTGGGCTCAAGTCATCCTTCTGCCTCAGCCTCCCAGAGTGCTAGGATTACACTAGCAACTGCTCCTGGCTAACAAGGTAACTTATTAAGATATTAACTTGTGGGCGGGCGCAGAGCCTCACATCTGCATTCCCAGTATCTGGGAGGCTGAGGCAGGTATATCACCTGAGTTCAGTAGTTCAAGACCAGCCTGAGCAACAGCCACATCCCGTCTCTACTAAAAATAGGAAAACTAGCTGGGCATCATGGCAGGTATCTGTAGTCCCAGCTACTCGGGAGGCTGAGGCAAGAGGAGCTCTTGAGCCCAAGACTTTGAGGTTGCTGTGAGCTATGATGCCACAGCACTCTCCCCAGGGTGACAGAGCGAGAGTCTGTCTCAAAAAAAACTTGAGTTTTGTTTTATGGTTGAGAAGAATAAGGAAGAATAAGCACTGTTGGACTTTTACTCTCATACCATTGCTTTTATCTTATTCAAAGAAACTAGCTAAGGCTTAGTTTAAGGTCTAGTTACCTCAGTTGCAGTTATGTTTCAGAACCTAAAGCTGTCAGTTACACAAAACTTCCCTCCTGCTTCCCTTTCCTGAGAGTTGGGTTTGTTAACCTTGTGAAAGGATCACACTCGGGTGAGGGACATAAGCAAGTCCTCACTGTAATGAGGAGGCAGGGGCGATGGAAGTAGTACGAGGGGTGAGGATATGCCCCAAGGCCAAGAGGTCTGCAAGGGAAAAGCCGAAGCTCAGAGGAGGGCCCAGTGGTGCCCACAGAAACATAGGCCCCCAGGCACTGGTCTTTCAGCACAGATCCACTTTCCTGTCTTGGCACAAGTAGCAGAGCCACCTTTGGGCAGGGATATGCAGGTGTGACACTTGTAAAATATAGGCTGACCACGGTGGGGTTAAAACCAGGGCCCTCCCCCTGATTGCCATTTTCTGGGCATCACATAAATTTCCCACATTTGACGTCGCTCAAAATAAAGATATTACATTTACCGTCAGTTGAATAGGATGGAGATTTCAGGTAATTATTAAAAATATGATTTAAAAAAGATAGTAAGTGAAATACAGATTTCTTTCGCTCCTGAATTTGCAGAGAAATTATATACCTGATAACTTGATTCTAAGAACACATTTACCCTCTTAATAAGTTATGTTTAGAGTTCCTATTATATGCTAGACATCATGTAAAGTGCTGGAATTACAAATACAGGTCGTGTAAAATACACTGCTTGCCGCTGGAGGCAACACAGTTTGGCAAATATAATTATAGATGGATGGAATAAGTGATAGAGATTTATGTGTAAAGCATTAGGAGAGAATACAAGACAGAGGACATTTTGTAGAAGAAATAATACCAAATTTGGACATCAAAAGCCAAATAGAATATCAGTGGAAAAGTTTAGGGAGGACACGGAGTGCTTCAGAAAAAGAAACTCCCCAGGAAAGAGCACAAACGTGTGGGCAATAGCACTTTTGAGGAAGCCCAACCAGCACGCTATTACGGAAAGACTTAAGACAGCTGAATCTCAGGTTGAATCCCCATTCCACCATTAGCAACAGAACCTTCTGGGCCAAGGTTTGTTACTTGTATTGTTTTATTTTCTAAGTAGGGGTAATTATAGCCTCTTCATAGAGTTCCTGTGAGGATGAAAGGAGACAATGTACATAAAATCCCAGCATAACCCTCAACCTTTTACAAATATTTCTTTCCCGGTTTCCCAGACCCTTCTCAGAACAAAAGCAAACTGCTCTAACCCTGCCCAGGAGCAGAGGAAAGAGTGGATTTCCAGAGGCAGGAAACGAATGTAGAAATGTCTTTGGGGAACAGATTAGAAAAGGCCTTGTGTACTAGCCTGAGGACTTCAGATTTAATCCTATAAAGAATAAAGGGTCATTTAAGGTTCTTGAGCAGAGATTCTATGTATTAAATGCCTGTTTCAGAGCAGGGTGGATAGGACATAAAGGAGGAAGGAGTGCCTGGGAGGCAGGAGCTGGTTAGGGAACTGCCAAATACTCTGAACAAAAGGTGAAAAGGACCTAAATTAAGAGAGGCCTTGGGGTGGGAAAAAGGGAAACTCTCAAGAGAGCCTTTGGAGGTGGAAGTGATAACACTTGGTGACTGACCACAAAGAGGGACAGGAAGGTCACTGAGGGCCACATGATTTCTGGCCTTCATCACCGAAAGTGCTAGTCCAAAATAGAAAGGGAAGAGGAGACACATGTTTGAAGAAGATTTCCAATTTTGTTTAGATGTGTCAAGTTTAAGGACCCTCATGAGGATCCATGAAAAATAATTTTATATGAAATTAGATGGATATATGTGCTTGGAATTTCCAACAGCATCATTCCAAAGGATTCAAGTGTCTTAGCCCTCTCTTTATCCCAAGATATATCTAAATTTATATGAAGCATAAAGAAGAAAAACACCTAACATTTATTAGTACATTTTCACAACACCTTTTACCTCTAACATCATTTGTAGTCATAACAGTTGGAGCTAATTGTTCTTGTGTTTTCGTTTTAGAGATGGAGAAATTATGGTTTATGTCAGTAAGACACATCAACAATGTCTTTGTCCCACATATATGCAAACATAATCAACGGAAGTAAAACTTTTTTGGAAAAGATAAAATTAATGGCAGTACCTTATACCTTACACTTGGCAGCAGAAGACTGACTGAATTATACAAGGGTGACATTGGTTATTATCAAGAAAAGAAAAAGGATGAATAAATTATAAAGCAGTTAACAAACTGAAAAAGTATAGTAGACAAAAAATTAAGTGGGTGCCTACTGATGAACCTGGTAAAATTGAGAATTTAAAATGAAAACAAGAGGACTGCATTCAAATATGCTGCTAACATACTTGTCCAGGTGTTCAGTTATTCATTCATTTTTTACTTCTCTACTATGTGGGGGTTACTCAGCTAAGTGTTGAGGACACAAAGATGAATTAGGGTATAGACCCAAAGGCAACTCTATTAGGACTGCCCTGTATGTTTCCTGCTTGGTCCAAGGGTTGTCAGAGAGACAGGCAGCATTTCTCGTGGTGAAATGTTCTTCCACGAAATAGGTGAGGCTGTCGGAGCAGGGTGGCAGCAGAGGCAGGCTTCTGGGAATGAAGGATAAATTAGAAACTCTTAATGTTGAGAAATTTATGGCTTGGTAAGAGAAAGGCAAAAATGATCATTTGAACTGTATGGAAACTTTCCTAACAGACGCCCAGAAATCTCAGAGCGAACAGAAATGAATGAGGGGAAGGCAGCAAGAAGAAATCCTTCCTGGAGGACTTCATGTTTGACTTACAACACAGGAAGAAAACTTGTCTAAGGATAGAAAGGAAGAAAATTCCAGGCAGAGCAGTTGACAGGGACAAGGAAGGGAGGTGAGATTCACGTGGAGAATTTATGCTGCTTGGTTTGACATGAACAGCAAGAGATGAGTAGGGAGGGTACCTGAGAGACAGATCAGGATGGCCTTGTTGCTTCTACAACCTCAAGAGCTTGCCAGATCAACCTGCTGTTGGGTTTTCCCAGCAAGAAGGTGGCCTAAGCTAGGGCCACAGTAGCAGGATTGAACACTGACCATTTTTTTCCTTGACTACTGAAGCATTGGATCTGTTGAACTGAGATGGGTTTTACCTCAAGGTCTTCAGGTCTGAGTCCTTGTTATACATTTGAAAGGAATGGATTAAGGTCATTCCAGGAAAGTTTTCAAATCCAACATCAGAAGTCAAGCTTTTGTGCCCTGCTTATTCATCTCCCTCAAATTTCTTTCAAGAACTGGCAGATACCATTAAGAACTAGATTATATTCTCAGAAACCTGCCTCTGCTGCCATCCTTGCCTTAGCAATACTTATTTCCTGGAATAACATTTCACTGTCAGAAGTGCTGACTGTCTCTCAGACAACCTTTGGGCCAAGCAGGAAACCTACAGGCGAGCCCTCATAGAATCTCTTTGGTTCCACACTCAAGTATAAAGCATGTGACATGTTCCCTTCTTCTCTCAAAATCTTTAGAAAGCACATATTAGGTAACCGAGTTAGAAAACAAAATCTATACTGTTTCCATTCTAGCATGAAATTCTTATTGAAGACCACATCACAGTCCCATTAATATCACATTGACTCCCCACAGTTATATTAGCACAATGAATGAATTAATAATGATTGGCCACTTCACTAAGGCCTTCCCTTCCCCCACCCTGACATGAAGAGGATCCAGGGCATTGATTATCACAAATATAATGGATTGATTCATCATTTATGGGAAAAGAGCTTCTCTTCCCATAAAGCTTATCCTGCCCACCCCACCCCCACACAAAGATATATGTACTTTGGCACTGACTCAAAACCATCCACAGGGATTATTCACTGCTGCCAACAATTATAATTAAGGATGGATATTTGAATACCAGCCCTGAGTGAAAGTGTATGTCTCATGCAAATGAATTGTCACATAAAAGTGGTACCCAACGGGAGGATCCTTTACTCTCCTTAGGCTCCCCTTGAATGATAACAATTGGATAGCATGGTTGCCTTTTGACTAGGATGACCAGTTACCCTAAGGCTTAAACTATAGGGGAAAAATTATCTGCTGTATTAGCTACTGGAAATCTCAAAGCACACCTAGGAGATGATATCTTTATATCCCATGACCACTAATCTTTTTAGCATGTGTGCTTTTACTTAATTAACGGTCCAGTTTATTCCTTGGGTTTCTTCTTTGGCTTTGCAGTCAACATCTGTGTTGAGCAGAGTTTCCCTTTTGTCCTGGTAATTGAAAAACAGCCCTTCACCACAATCTCTTGTGATTAAATCACAGCCTTCGGGATTGCCCTCACAGGAGGACCTAGCCTTTAACAGGCTAATATTTGACTGAAATGTTTGTGTTTGTCTATCATTAGCTTACTGCAGCAACTTCATACAAACAATTATGTGTTCTAATTGCATTTTTTAAAGTATTGGCACCTTTTCTGCCCCTGTAAATTTGATCCATATGCAATAAAAGGAGTTTAGTGTTAACCTCGGAAATTCTACATCTGAATTATGCATTAAGATGAAGTCTTGATTGTCACGCTCCACACTGTGTTGTATTTTAAGTGTCTTCCAGTCTGCTAATGAGCACTTGCGGTTTCATAATGAAATGGTCAATATTTCTTCACTAGAAGTTGCGGGTAAATGGACTACAAACGTGGCTGTATTTTACACATGCATACATGTAAACCAGCAAAAATTCACTGTGAATGTCCCCTAGTTCATTCAGTAAGCATTTATAGATGGCCTACTAGGTGAGGCTTGAACTTTAGCCTATTTATTCTTTTGCCCAAATTCCATTTTAAGAGGCCTGGGAAATTTATGCTTTACAAATTGTAAAATCTCATGAAGTGGCTTTTTTTTTTTTTAATAGCCCAGTATAATCTATAACCTGACTTATATTCCAATCTGACAGTGTCACATGACAGAAGACCTTTTTTTTTCTTTGAGACAGAATCTCACTATGTCACCCTCAGTAGAGTGCTGTGGCATCACAGCTCATAGTAACCTCAAACTCTTGGGCTATTCTCTTGCCTCAGCCTCCCAAGTAGCCTGTCACAACACCCAGCTATTTTTGTTGTTGTTGTAGTTGTCATTCATTGTTGTTTTAGCAGGCCCTGGCCAGGTTCAAACCTGCCAGCCCCAGTGTATGTGGCTGACGCCCTAACCACTGAGCAACTGCCACCAGAAGACCCCTTTAATTTAACTCAAGCATTCCTTTCTGCTGACACCAAGTCTTTAGACAAAGTTTCACTCTTTTAACCAATTGCCAACTAACCCCCTGGGTGAAGGACTCATCTTGAACAACACCTAAGAAATGAGAGCAACGTAATAAAATCATTTGTACTCTCATATCAATCTGAAAGTTAAAAAAAAAAATAGAATCCTTAAAACTCAACCTGTGACTTGTCGTAAGGCCCACTTTTTGTAAGTCATGCATTGACTTATGATTTTACTTATAATTCTTATCTCAATAAATGTATATATATTTAAAACCAACTGTCTATCGCTGCCTGAGGCCTACTTTCTCAGGACCTCTTGAAACTCTTCTCTTTTTGCCCTGGTTATTCATATTGGCTCAGAAAAAACTTCTCTAAATATTGTAGTGAATTTGATTTCTCCATCATTCACGTGCTAGGTTCTGTGCTATATAAGGCATAAAGGTACACAAACATGTAAGACAATGTCCTTGTCTTTTAGGGAAAATACAATACATGTATAAACAATAAGATATAATACCTAGCATAATAAAATATTTTTATAAATATTGATATAGCTCCAAGGTAGGCTCAGTAAAGAAGAATTTATAGAAAAAATAATAACAGAAGAGGACTTAGAACAGGTAAAAAAAAAAAACCATGATGATATTCGTTGTCTTTCCACTGTGGAAATAAAGGTAAGCTGATAGAAATTAGACTACTACCAAGTACTAATGGGCTTTGTTTATCCAGAGTTTTGTGCTTTGGATAAAGGCTTTAGGCATTAATGATTTATTAAAGTACTTTAAATTAATATATAGCTCTATCCCCCAAATTCATGCAATATATATCCTAGGTTTATGATATTATAAATTCAGCTATGAACTGCCTGTAAGCCACCCATAATCCTAAACTTAAAAAAAAAAGTAATAATTGACAAGAGAAAGTATTGTGAAGGGCAACCTATCTAAGTTGACTGTCTCTAAACTAAAGTTGCCTTTGTGATGAGGACTGAGATAGAGCATGTCTTGTTTGGGATTTTTGTAATTCAGAGGTGAACTACTCATTAAAGATTAAAACAAAGCATATAGATTTGCTTTGAAGAGCAGGCTTATGATCAAGTCAAGGGAGAGTGCTTGTAATTACATGGTATGCTACGGGAGAATTAGTACTTATGTCATCTGGCTTTTATAACCCTGGGTTGGATGCATGATTCTGATTTTTGTTTATAAACTTACTTTTAGATTCACCAATATATAATGATACAGTACTTTACATGATGCTTTTAAAGAGCCGATGGAAAAATGTATTCCAATGTACTTGGAACATGCAAAACATGATGGCGTGTATGCCATTTTTTAAATGTAAAATTACTATTGTGTTAAGAATAATATAATAAGAATTATACCAATAAGGATACAATAAGGATCTTTGGCAGAAATATTGGACATAAATAGAATGTTGTGGCTATTACTATCTTGTGCTAAAAAAACAAAATCAATTTGTAATACAGAGTTAAAAGTTTATTAAAATTAAAAGAAAGGAAGAGAAGGAGAAAGAAAGAGAGAGAGATGATTTGAAGGCCAAGAACCTATACAGGTTGGTTGTGTCTGTTGTTGGATATGTTTGTTCACTATTCATTTGTATTTGAAGGAAAAAAAAAACATGCAGATAATATATCCCCGGTCTGAAATTCTAGCTACATTTAACTCTCAAATTTACCAATTTAGAATTTCATTAAAACTCCTTCGTGTAGATTCTCCTTATTTTTCTTATAAAATCTCTTTCCTTGTAATAGTCTCATGTCAAAATAATTATCTTAAAACTTGGATCAAATTATATAATGCACTGCCTTATAAATTTTTGGCTGAGCCAAAGGAATTTTACCCCCAAATATGACACTGATTATTTGCCTCCACCCACAAATACTGATTATTTTTAAGTTAAAGGCCCTTGAAGATCAGCAGAGGCTAGGGGAGGTTCTGTTCTGATATCCTTTATCTACCTTAAGACCAGACCTGCCAAAAACAGCACAATTGCCTTCCATTCCCTCTCAGAAATCTCATTATCTAGGACAATGGTTCTCAACCTGCCTAATTGCCACGTTGTTACAAATGGAAAAAAGGGTTAGCAACCTACAGGTTGAGAACAGCTGATCTAGGAAGAAAGGAAGATGGAGGAATGCAGCCACACCTGGACAAACTCTGTCCCAAGAAAATATCTGCCTCTCAGACTCATTCCAACTCCGAAGAGAATCACTTACAAGTTAATGTCTGAAAGTACAGAGAATCCTCAAAGAACTCAAACTAGACCTCCATTTGATCCTGCAATCCCGTTACTAGGCATCTACCCAGAAGAAAAAAATCCTTTTATCATAAGGACATTTGCACTAGACTGTTTATCACAGCTAAATTTGCAATAGCAAAAATGTGGTTTTTCTCTTTCTTAATGAAAATAAACGTATCTTGAAATAGTGAAGTTTAGAAAAAGTAAAAGAAAGAGGCTCAGAAAGCAGCTAGGAAATTATTTTACAAATAAGCTCAGTTTTTACCTAGATTTATTTAGCACACTTTTCTAATGATTTTTTTTTTTTTATTTTACATCTGACTTAAGATAGAAAAGAGATTAGTTGGCTAAATTAAGACATGTGATGCCATTGAGAAGGGGCTTTAAAAAAGATAATTTTAAAGAGAATCAATAGTTCTCTTATATTGGGTCAAGTTCTCTATTCATTTCCTTATAACACTCCTCTCCCAAGCACTGAGCTGGTTGACTATGAGACTCATTTGTAATGTTTGGTGAGGGGAAGAATACATTATAAAATAATAACTAACAATTATTAAGCATATTCTTGGTGCCAGGTACTGTTCTAAATTTTTGTATATTTTATTTAACACTCATAAATACATAATAATCCCATTTTTCCAAGAGGAAATTGAGGTTAACAGGTAAGGCAACACTCAAAACAGCTTCATAATAATTAATTAATGGCCAACTAACTGCTATAAAAAAATAAAATCCCTTTCATACTTGTTTGAACATAAGCTAACTTCTTCCTGTTAGGTTTTAAAAAACAATTAAGCTAAGTAGAAATCTAGGAAATAAAGTAGCTCATTGAACTTTCTGGTTAATGTAAAACTAACACTTAAAATTAATTTAAGAAACTTGGCTTCGAAATTTCTAAAACAAAGCCATACTTAATTTTTCCTTTTTAAATAATATAGATTGGCTAAATGGTTTTCTTGATCTCTTGCTGTTTTGGCAGCACCTCTAGGTCACCAGCTAGTCCAGTGTAAGTGGAAGAGATTTAGGAGAATGTGTAATAAGATAATAAGCCAGCTGTTTGCAAGTACTTGCTTCATGACTTTTGGGGGGTTTTATTTTCCTTCTGAAATTTTAAGTCAAGTATCATGGTTTATTCAATGCTTCAACACATTAGGTTCCAGGTAGTTAAGTCTTCATTGCATGTTTTAATTTCCGAATATCATCCTAACCTAGGATGTGGATATTGTACCATCAAATAGCATGACGAGGTCAAGTCAGCAGTCTGGCTTGGTGACTGGAACTCCAGGGAACGTAGGTGATTTTTCTTCTGTGCATCTTCAGCACCAGAGCTACCCTTTGAAACAGCACAATTCTCCACAGCAAGAACAATTAATTTGTTGGATCCTCATGGTTTCCATGTGTTTTTTATTTTTTCTAAAACAGGAAAAACAGTTGTCCCTGATGTCTTGGTTGTCTGTTCACCCAGCCCACCTACATCACTAATGAAAATATGGTAATAGTGTATGTCTGAGAAACAATTCTATTTAGTCTCTAAGGGGGTTGAAGGTGTCATGTGGCCAGTTGTTAAGAAAGTCAAGATTACCCTTTCTTGATCACATCCACAGTTTGGCAGGTTGTATTAGTCTTTCTAAATCTTCTCTATCCTTCTTGTTAAATATTATCCATTGTGCCCTTGGCCAAGACACACAGTGTCTGCTGTGAAAGGGGGGGAGTGTACTTCCCTTCTGACATTAGATTTAGCCGGGTGACTTACTTGGACAATGACATGTCAGCAGAAGCCTTAAAAGCCTCTGAATAGTTCTGCTCCTCCCCCATAAAAAGACACACTGCGGACAGAAGCTGCTCTTTCAGCCGGCTGAAGATACGGCTCTGAGTACAGGTGTCAACCCTGGATAGTCAGCTATCGCTTGCCAATATTTAACTTAAGTGATCATTAACAGTTAGTGTTTATATACCTCTGAAATTTGAGTTTTGGTTGTTTTTTTTTTTTTTAACCTCCATGTAATCTGTAAAAGCTGACTTGTACACCATGTAACATGGGAAGAAAACCTACTTAAAATAAAGGACAGTCGTCTCACTTTTACCTCTTTGTCATCCTCCTTATACATAGTGACACTAAATCTAAAATTTTTTTCTTTTCCCTATATGAACTAAAGGGAACTCAGGCATGCTTTCCCATCAACCGATAAATGGGGGAATCAGCACTGAACATTGTTTTTCAAACCCCTTTTGCAAATTCTTTGCAATAGGTTCTCCACAAGAGACGTAACAGAAGAGAAATTTAACTCATTCCTGAGAGGACATGGACAGTTACCAAGTCCTGAGGACATAACCTTGCTCAAGAGACCTTCTTTTCCCCCTGAGCTACTTTAATTCACACCACCCCAGAAGGACAGAGGTTCTCTTCCTTTTGTTTCTTGTTTTCAAAAGAGAGTCCCTTGATAATATATTGGCTTTAATTTCATGAGTATAGACTTCTTGCTTCTACTGACTCTAGATCTAGTTACTGTATCTACTTCCTGAGATATTTGCCCCTTAAGACTATTTTCCTGTTTGGAAATTATAGCTGTAAGCTGATTAAGGAAACCACCCTCTCTTTTCTTAAAGATAGGCTTAGTTATTACTTCAGAAACAATGTGATTACACAAGATTAGTTAGATTAATCAATGCTTTACAAGGTTAGTGAGCTCTCCTAAATTAGATACTGCCCTAGCTACTTCCTCATGTTGAGCACTGCCAGGCTAATTCAACTGTTGTTTTCTTTTTCCCAAAAAAATCCAATTCTTTTTACTAAATATGACCCTATTACCACCAATCCTTCTTCACTTATGAATGGGAAGGTTGATATTTTTCCTGTTCTATCCTGAAAGGATTGCTGGGGTAGTTATTCCGTCGAAAAATGGACCCTACTCCTCAGACCTCTGGGCATTCCTTTGGTCTTTTGTAGCCACTAGACTCTCAGCCCCAATCTAAGAGGAGAGGTCTCAGGCAGAGTCAGCGCTATAGCTTGTTAACAGCACTCCATCTATTGGCCTATAATGGGGCACCACTGAGTAAACTGTGGCCCTGTTCTTTCCCGTGAGGCACATCTTGATCACCCTTGAACTTAAAAATGATCAGAAACTGCTAGGATAATAACAAACAAAGAGAGATCCAATTTCAGCTTTGATTCCCACCTCCTCCCACCCCCAAGCATCTGACCTAGGAATCACTTTTTCCTAGAAGAGTTTTCTCACGTTTCTCTTTGAATATAGGTTGTACTATCCCTGTAATTGAGATCTGCTTTAAGGAACCACTTGAAAAGAGTTGCTATAGCATGTTACATGTATCGAGATCTATTATTTTTTGATAGAGGATTGCTTAATTTTTAAGATGGGGTTTCTGGGTTTTTTTTTTTTTAAGGCCATTTATCTTTGATTTTATTTATTCTAAAAACCTGGCAACTTATTTTGGGAAATACCAGCAAAGCTGGATTTTGGAATCATATTCCTTCACATATGGTACTAATATATCTCTGTCTTTGCCTTCATGCAACATAGCAACAGATGTCTAACATTTCTGGTTTTTAATAGGCCTCTGATCTTGGGAAGGTTCTTTTTTGGAATAGGCACTGGTATGTTTTTAAAGCTACAGCTCATTTACAAGATTGTGTTTTACAAGATTTGTTTTTACTAATGATGTAGATTTCACCCTTATTCCGAGATTTTCTTGACACATAAGCTAGCAATACATTTGCTTGATGTAAAGATAGGCATTTGCGTTGTTAAAAGGAAAACCTTTTAACATTGAAAGCCTTAAAAGGAAAGATCAACTTTAACTCTACCTGTAAGTAAAAGATCATGACCTGTGGTCACGAGTTTATAATTGATACAGCCCATTTTAACTCTTTGCAGATGTCCTTTCACATCCATTCTGAGAACTTTGCCCAAGGAATTCAGGTTCAGAATTTACAGAGGTGATAGAGGAGGGTTAGAGAGTTTTTGTTTAGTGAACTTGCTTAGAGAAAAGTTGGATTTGACTTTCACCATCAAGAGTCACAATGAAGATTGCTACTGAAATATTCCTTTATTACAGCATTTCAGATTTAGCTGAATGGAGATGAATCACAAGAGAAACTTTAGTTCACATGCAGTCTGAAGGGTTAGCCTGCAAGGAACAACGCCATTTGTATTAATACATGCTATCGGGAGTTTTGATTGTCCCGATTAATGAGTCTATAGTTATCTGCTCCCAAGTCTAGCTTTGAATGATTATGTCATATTAAAAGCAACCATGCAAATGCTAACTGTATCAGGAAACTTTCTGATTAACAAATGCAATACTTAAAGCTGAGATCATTTCATAATTATATTCAAAATGTTCAGGCTACAGAGACCAAACAAACATACGCTTGAACTTCATCATAATGGGATATGAGCTATGCATGTTTCCAACTATAGTTAAGTACTATTTTTATAAAAAAATTAATATTTTCATCAGAAGATTCATTCCTGCACTATTTTAGAGAGAACACAAGCTTTTGTGGAATGATGCTTTTCTAGACTAGTTGGTGTTTCTTCGTTTTCTAGTTTTTAATTAGGAGAGAGGAACATTTAAATTTGATTATTTTGTGCTTAATTTTTCTTTTTCTTTTCTTTTCTTTCTTTCTTTTTTTTTTTTGAGACAGAGTCTAGGTAGAGTGCTATGTCATCATAGCTCACAGCAACCTCTGATTCTTGGGCTTAAGCAATCTGCTTGCCTCAGTTTTTCTGCTTAGTAGAGACAGGGTCTCGATTTGTTCAGTCTGGTCTTGAACTCCTGAGCTCAAGCAATCCACCTGCCTTGGCCTCCTAGAGTGCTAGGATTACATGTGTGAGACACCACACCCGGCCTTGTGCTTAATTTTTCAATGGCTACTTTAAATATGAAATGGCTAATTCAATGCATTGATGACTTTTGAATATCATGAAAATAAGTCTCTGTGTATGTGCACATGTCCATATATATGTTTGTGTCTGTATGTATTCTTTACCATTCATTTTAAAACAGTAATATTCTGGGCAAATCAGTATGATCCTTTTTTGTTGTTGAAAATCTTTGGAGTGAGGGGTGCAAAGTACTTGGATATCTTTCAGAAGAAAAATCTGTTTAATGAATGGATCAGGTAGCTTTGCACTAAAAGAATAGCCAGATTCAGTCTGCTCTAATTTTTAGATCTCTCATCATCAACTAAGATTTTAAAAAATGAATTAAATAAGAATATAAGGGAGGTAATTGTATCAATCTACGTTTCCTTGGTGTAGAAAGCAATAAAATAACCTTGCCAAGTTTATATGTTGGTTTGTAAAATTCTATTTGCCTTTATTAACTAGTGCTTAAGGCTAATTTCTCAGGCGATATCATAATTTTATCCATTCCTCATGCTGTGTTTTCATCAGGACTACACTGGCTGTCTAAGAAATATCATACATGGGAAGACTATAAGGGGACTGCTTTTCCGATTGTTTTTGATCAAGTGCCCTAATTAGGTCACTCCCCGCAAAGTGTATTTTTATAACCTTTGTCATTACTGAACAAAAGAGATTTAAATTTGACCATAAAGAGCTGTCTTAGTGTCAAACATCTGTTCTAAAACTTATCATAGCAATATTCTCACTGAATTGTATGAACAAATTTGATTACCATCAACTTCTGGGAATGGTTTCTAGCTGATTGACCTGGGGACCTTATCTTTAAATATTGGCATTGTATGGATTAACCAAAATCCAGGAGAATGTCAGATATTAAGGCACATAATTGCAGGTTAATTGGAACATAAAGATACCTTAATCTAATGTTGAACAGGGGGAAATATTGATGGAATTAACTTATTAGCATGGCTGAGGGGAATAATCGTATTATCGTAAGGTGGACTAAAATAGTGCTGTCTTTGTGTAAGTGGTTCTTTCCTGAAAAGTTTCTATAATGAACAATTTGGGATGTTTAACCTAAGTTTTCTTTTTTTTTTTCTGGTGCTCCCAGTTACATAATAATGAGCTAGGTTAAGTTAAAGAGATCTCAGATAAATGAAAATTTCTTAATATTTAAAGAAACATCGGTGTTTGTACAATATAATAGCTCCTTTTCTCATTGATGCTCAATGAACACAGGTAGTATGTATTAAAATTTCTAAGTTGGATTTTGGATATGTTTATATATTTGCTGGCTTTCAAAAGATTCTGCTTTAGGGAAATAGGAAGAGACCTGGGGGCAAACCAGAACTCTTAAAATCTGGGGAAGATGTTTAGTGCTTTAAATTGTATTTTAGGTTCTTGATGCTTTAGTTTTAGACACTTTTTAAAAAAGGACTCTTCAAAGCTCACATTTGCAAAAGGCTATGAGAGTAGGGGAAAGGGAGGGTACAGAGCAAATTAGCTTTTTTTCTTTTAGCACCCAACAGATATCAGCCACTTTATGACTTTGAGGGGGTGGGAGAGATGTTGCTAAACATATTTATAGTTTAAAAGTAAAAACTTGAGGAAAATCAAGTAACTTGCTCAAGGTCACATAACTATAAATGAGAGAGTGGTATATTATCCAGGTTTCCCTGATTTTGAAAATTCATAATTCTATTATGAATTAAGGTATGGGATAGCATTATGTGCCTAAGATATAATCATCTCCAAATTCCTTTCTCTGTCAGCTCATGATTCCTTCACCCCTGATGGCTTTATCTATTGGGATGTAAGTAACAAGTCAGGAAGTTTGCTAGAAGTAGTGCCCTAATGAGCATCATGGTAGTGGCTCCATGTTAAGGAGATATTCTTAGTTTCTATAGATTTTCCATGATTATGACTCTAGAATGAACTAGCGATGTGAAGTCAAACAAATACAGTAACTTCCTTAAGTCTAATTTTGTATGAAATTTGTGTAGTGGCATGGGGGGCAATGCAAGTTGTTACCATCAGTGAATGGTGGTAGGAATTAGGAGAATGTGTGTCTGTATTAAAACCAAACAACCAACTAACCAACTAACCTTCTCCCCAGCTGCTTCTAGGCATGAGTGACTTTGTATAGCATTTAAGAAGGATGATTTTTTAGGTCATTTCCAGCTCTCAGTTCTAAAATCATATTCTGGTTTTCATTTTGGTAATGAAATTATTTCTATGGGTAAATCACATCAGTTCATTTCTGACTTTTGTTAGTCTGAGACCCAAGGCAAGACCCAATGTAAGAGATAGAAGGAATTGCAACGGGAATATTCTGAATTTATAATACTTCAAAATTTGACATTGTAATAGCTAACTCATGTTTTAAATTCTGAATATTTAATGTATTTCAAATATATCATGTAAATATGTTACTGATATGCCTCCATCATTTTGAGCACTTCTGTATTCTTTGACACAAGATCATTTAGACTCATTTTAATGAGTAATTCTAATGCTCTTTCTCAGCATTAGAATTACCCATTTTCCCAAGGACACCCTCTCTACTTAAATGATACTTAGAAACCCAGATCTAGGTAACAAGTTTTGCTCAATGCTATTGGCTGTTTGGCTGTTTTGTCTCTCCGTGAACAGAGCTGGGAAATACATGCATGAATATGTACATATCATACATACTCAAGTCATGTTTGACTTCTGCAATTATAAGAGAAACAGGATACAATACACAAGGTAACAAATGTTATTAGGGCCAGGCACAGTGCCTCACTAATCCTAGTACTCTGCGAGGCTGAGGTGGGTGGATTGCCTGAGCTAACAGGTTCAAGACCAGCCTGAGCAAAAGTGAGACCCCTGTCTCTAAAAAAAAAAATAGCTGAGCATTGTGGTAGGTGCCTGTAGTCCCAGATACTTGGGAGGCTGAGGCAAGAGAATTGCTTAAGCCCAAGAGTTTGAGGTTGCTGTGAGCTGTGATGCTACAGCACTCTACCAAGGGCAACAAAGTGAGAGTGAGACTGTCTCAAACCCCACCCCCCCAAAATGTTATTGGTATACATTGAATATTACAGTTTTTATATAGTTTTCTTTCTTAAAATGTGTATACATTTTTTGGCAATCTCTATATACATGTATTTAATATACATCATATATGTGTGTATATGTGCATACATATTAATATGTACATATACACGCACGTACATATACAATCATGAGTTCATTCTGATGACTTCAGTACCAACCCTATTCCAAAGGGTTCATTCTAGCTTTCTCCCTTTCCATATTGGTAATTTCCTTTCGGACAGTGGGAAACCTGTCTTTCATTATCCATTATCCACAATATATATTTATGTATTTTACTAAATCCTAGATTACACAGAAAGTAATTTCAAAATTGCTTACTCATACCTCTGTGAAGGAAAAAAAAGCTACAAATCAGAGTTCAACATTTGTTTACAATTCTTTTTGTCTTTAGCTTGAGGGTATTTAATTCAAATACCTCTGCAAAAATACTTGTGTTAGTCACCTCCCTCCCCTTTGCTGTGGTTATGCTATTCAATTGAAATCGAGTTTGGTTCATTTGGTTCTATTTATATTTTATTCTAGGAATTTTCTCCCATCCTTTTTGATTATATTATTTTGTTGATTATATTTTTTAAATGGTCCTCAAAGTCAGAACAATACTAAAAAGTATACTCACAGAAGGGCAAGTCCTTCTTCTTATATTTTTTCTTTTTCTTTTCTTTTCTTTTTTTTCCCAGTTTTTGGCTGGGGCCGGGTTTGAACCCACCACCTCTGGTATTTGGGGCCACTGTCCTCCTCCTTGAGCCACAGGTGTCACCCCCTATATTTTTTCTTAATACATAATTTTTCATATTTCTTCTATGTAATACTGCCCATTTCACCCATACCATATAGTATCCCATTTCATTAGTTTGTAATCTACTCTTCTTTTTTGCATATATGAGCAGATATAGCATATTTTCTTACTTTCCTTTCTTTCTTACATTCTTCTTCTTTTTTTTTTTGCTTATTGTAATATCAAATATGATACCATTCCACAGTACTCCACTGAAAGACTGCACCATCTTATATGTATACAATACGGATGTGTAGCTATTCATATTAATATTGTATACCCATTCATATTGTTATAATACTTTTAAATTTCAAAAAATATTCAATAGGTAGTTTGTGTATATGCCAACATATATACCTCATATATGTTGAGGTATATCTTTAGCCTCAATTCCTAGAAGTGGCATTTCTGGGTTAATAAGTAACAGTTTTTGTAGCTATTGTCAAATTCCTCTCCCTAGGGGTATTACTATCCCTACTAGAAATTTTTAAGACTGTTGGTTTTCTCCACAGACTTTCCAATGCAATGTATTGTCATAATTTTTGAATTTATATCTCTGATAGATGAAAATGGTGGCTCTGTGTAATTTTACTTCTCTTTCTCTTATTATGAGTGTGATTGACTATATTTTCATACATGTCAGGGCTATTTTAATGTTTTTTTAAATTGTCCTTTTTTCTAATTTATACTTTTTACCTTTTTCTCACTTAATTTTTAATATTTCTTTAAATATTAGAGACATCAATCTTTTACCTATACCTATAGCTATAAAGGCAATCCTTATATTTTATATACTAATAATATTTTAATTTAAGTTGTGCTTTTCTTATCTGTTTTTGTATTTTTCTTTCTCTTTCTTGCCTTCTTTTGAATTGCTTGAGGAATTTTTTTTTATTATTCCACTATTTTTCACCCTCTGATTTTAGGGAACTGATTTATGCATTCCATTTTCTACAATTTTAGAATGTATAAGTTAAAATTTACCCACTTCCAAGATAATTCAAGGACCTTAGAACACTTTACCTATATATATTTATTAAATGATTAAATGATAATCAGCACTCTCAGCATTTTGATATACTTCTCTATTATCATCTGGCATTTATTATTTCTGACGAGAAGTTTGCTATCAGTCCAAATATCTTTCCTTTGTAGGTTATCTGTCCTTTCTCTCTGGTAGCTTCTAAAGTAACATTTGTTTTATAGTTCTTCAACTTAGTTATGTCTAAATTTGTTTTTATTCATATGTTTATATTTTTTATGCTTGATGTTTGATTGTAGAATACTTGGAAAAATTCACATTTCTTCAAATATTTCTTCTGCACCATTCCTTCCAGTCTCTTCTTCTGGATCTATTATTATGTGACATAAGTGAGGTCTGTGCAATCCACAATTCTCCGTTGATTCATTTTCTCCCCCTCCCTCGTTTTTTTATTTTTTTTATTTTGCAGTTTATGGCCGGGGCTGGGTCTAAACCCACCACCTCCGGCATAAGGGGCTGGCGCCCTACTCTTTTGAGCCACAGGCGGCTGCACTCCCTCATTTTTTTTTTTAATCTTGCATGCTCTATTCTGGGTGAATTGCTGTTTTAATTCATTGATTTACTCTTCAGCTTTGTCCAATGCCAAGTTTTCTACATCGTCTCAATTGTTTGAATTTTTAGGACTGGTATATCTCCTTTCTAAGATTTCTAATTGGATTTGTTTCATATATTCTTGGTCTTGCTTCATTTCTGCCTATTTTATTACATTAATTCTTGCTTTTCTTTAATAGACACCATTCTTCATTTATATTTTGGGCACCACTTGAAGCTCTATTGGACTGTTCTACCATGTTAATTTTTCCTGGAGAAAAATTGTGTTCCTTCTGCTAATTTTTTTGCCTGTCTTTCTCAACATTAGTTTGGGTTCTCCTTTAAGCAGACCCTAAGAAAAGGAGGATCTGAGTCCAAATCATTTATGTGGAAGGTGAAGAAAGCACCAGCAGGAGAATGGAAAAGGAAGACAGGGAAGGGCAGCAGCCAGTAAAATGCACATCACCGAGCCAGGTACTCTAGCGTGTAACAAGAGGCCAGTCTCACAAGGGAAACTCTGAAAGCTGGTGCAGAATAGACCTCTCAACATTATCCTACCCAAGGGTCAAGGGAATATTTATGCATCAATTTCCTTGAATCAGTTTGAAGCTGCTCCTAACAGGAATTAATTCTCCATCACTTTTAGTATGCCAAACTAGTGGACAAAGCAGGCTTCAACAATGGCCATAGGAAAATAAAGACAAAGAAATGCAGGTGTTAGTGGTCAGACAAATGACATGCACTGGGGTGGCGAGAATGAGAAAACAAGGACAGTTACGGCATTAGATGTTTTCATCTTTGGGAATTTGCTTAAGAGGAATTTCACATCTTTCTTTGTTCTCCCTTTTTATGCCTCAGATGTTTTAGCATAGTGTTTATAAGACCCTGCACTCTGAACCAAGAGCATAGAGTGACCGCCGGGGGCTCCTGTTCCCTGGTGATGCTGTGGAGGATACTGATGCACTCGGTGCACTGCTAAGCTACTCTGACTTCTTGCTTGTTGCAAGACTGGGTCTATCTTCTCACTCTCGTCAAAAGCCTTAGCCATAGGCAGTATTTAGCAACTTTGAAAGTCCCATTACGTAATCTAGACAGTCTTGGCTTTTTAGCAGTCTTATTCAAAATGTAGAATTTTACATCAAGTTCCTTAACTTGGAGGACAGCAAGCTTGTGGGTTCAAATACTTTTACTACTTTGCATTTCTTTCAATTTTCACTTTGAAACGTTCTGTTTTTTAGCCTGGTTATGCTTTTTTGGTCTTGTATTTTTATATTTTGCCTCTTATTGGCATATGTTAGGGGTAAAGTAAGATGACAAAGTGTAATTTTATAGTACTATATTTGCTGGATGTTTATTTCCTTTTAATCTAAATAAAATTTCCTTTTAATTTAAATAAGAGGATCTTAAAAATTTAAGTTACATATATTCAAATTCTCATTTAGATAAAAGGAATGGTGACTAATGGGAAATCATAGCTGTGTAAGACTTGTAGAAACCATTATCTTCTGATTTTGCTGGTATGTGTCCTTTTCAATTAATTTTTTCCATGTGTGGCTTTTGGGGGGCAGAGGAAAGGAAGATCTGCTTTTGGTGTGTGTCCCTCTATAAACACTAAGCTGCACTGAGAGATTGTCAATGTGAATTTTTAAAAAATTCATTGGCTGTAGCTATAACCTTTCTGTGATCTAAATATGTCGTCCTAAAAACAAATCAAAGCTCCTAAAATTCACTGTCAGCTCTGATGTTCTAAAAATAACTTGTCCAATTTTTAAGATGTAGATGAATGACAAATTATCCCAAAAGAGTAAACAAGATTATTAAAAAGTTTAAAAATGAAATAGCTAAGAATGGAGAATTAAGAACTGGCAGATAATAATTCTAAGGAATTTTATTTTCCACTAGTACGTAGTAACAGATGCAGCAAAAACAAAGGGACTCAACCTCTTGCCCTCTTTCCAACTTTGCCCATTTTCCTCAACTCTCACTGCAGACTATTCCAAGTTAGGGTAGCCACCAGCCTCCTATGGAGTGAAATACATCAATATCTCTAGGTCTTAAACTTATGGATAAAAGGCAAAGAGAGACTACACAGACCTCCCAGGATTGAGTAAGAACAAAGGACAAAGAGAATGCTGGTCGAAAGATAATCTCATGTTGGGATCCTTTAAATGTTAAAATTTATTTCCTCCTAGCTTCTCCATATTTACTCACTTACATTAAGATAACTAGACTAAACAAATGTTCCAATGCAGAGGAAGCTTGTATCTCTCTCTGTAATCTCCATAAAAGAAAAGGAACACAATATACCTAGGATAGAAGAACTGTTTCACGTGATGCACATTTTTACACCGTATAGGATGTTTACATTATAAAATTAATTAAACACAAGTAAAAGCTGCTACCAGTGGGAAATCACAAAATCCCCATCCTTAGAAAATGTTTGAAAAATATATTTGAGACTTACATAGTTTTACTGAATACTAAGATGAAATGAACCCTGCTGAACCCCCCTATGGTTCCAGATGGTGTATTAGGGTCTTACATATATTCATTTATTTAAGTGTGACTTACAGTCTGCCAACCAAATACAGTGTTGGTTAACAGATAAACTCAAAAACAGAGAGCCAGAGTAGCTAAGCCAGGATTCAAACCATTTGTGTCTGTCTTTAAAACTTGTATTCTTTGTACCATAGCCTGGTGGACCACTCTTTGCAGGATTGGTGTGAGGACTGGAAGTTGATACATGTATATCTTCTGGCACATGGTAACATGAAATATTTGTTTTTTATTGTACACTTACACATATTATTACTGTTATCCCATGTTATCTCCACATAATTTAGCATAGGTCCTGTGCTACTTTATGGAAAGTCTGTTTTCCAATTTTGGTTCACACTGTGGCAACTTGACCATTAGTTGCCAGAATAAAAAAGAGACAATCCACCTTGCTGGGGCTTTCAGAGAAAGTTGTCCCTCCACTAAACAAACCCCACCTGACCCATTCCTCAAAGAGGTACACAGTGAGGCTTGTAGGCTATGGACGGGTATCCTGATCAGAAGTTTGATGTAGAACTTGACCTTTCTGCTTTGGGGGGTTATTCAATATTGGGGAAGTGCTAGGGAAAAGTAAGGATGGAAAGACTCATTTAGCTATTTCCAATACATAAACATAATAAAATGTCAATAAATCACCATTGTATAGAGTAGTATCTACTTACAAACAGCTAGGATTTTCTGGTTAAAAGCCAAGAGAGGGCAGAAAAATTAACTTGGGATGTTTTCTGGCTCAAAGCACTTGGAAAGGAACTTGAAGGAGTTGGAAGGTATGGCTACATAGGGGACCCCCTCTCTCTTATAGCATTCTCTTTCCTGTGCCCTGGGCTCCTCTGGCAGCCTGTAACTTACCTTATTTTGTCCCTTTCACTTTAACTCAAAGAGATCATAGAAGATCTTTTTTTTTTTAATTTTATTTTACAGAAAACCAGAGGCCCTACTTGCATAGTAGACCCAATGAAATAGCTACGTTTTAATTAAATTTACACAGCTTTTATTACACCAGTGGGTAGTTTTCACCACTACCCGAAGAAACCCCAGAGCCATCAGATGTACTTCACATGTAATTAATCTCTAACGCTCAATTTTGTAAGATATGTAATAATGCTGCCTGGATAGAAATGAGAGCTTCAGAGAAGAGTCATATTAAAGATGAAGAGAGAAGCTTTAGGAAGAATTGGTTTTCAAGAGAGCAACTAAGTGTGAACTTTATTAAAAGGAAAAGAAATAATGGGAATAGCTTGCATTAAGTAAAAATGTTTGACATCTTCAATTTTTCAGTTTCTTTTATTTTGCCCCAGACAAATGTTTCAGGGTTTGTTTTTATAATGTATACCATGTGTAATATTTGCAGCTTCATAGATTTAATATTTGGGAAAGGGGAAGATTTGTAGTATTTGGGAACAGAAAACAAAAAGGAGAGAAAAAGAAAACCTTCACTGTAACTAAACTTCAATAGAATTTAAATCCCTTTTCGAGAATAGACTTTAAGGATGTTATTTCAATCAATTTTTAATTATCAAACCAACAAACGATGCACTAAAATGCTCCAAATCACTTATGCTACACGTTGTATTTTTTATGTATGTCTAAAAATGCATCATCTCAGTTGAGCCTCACATATAGTGGGAGGAGGGAAGAGAAAGCTTTATTCCCCTCATTATGGAAATTATAGAATGAAGAGCTACATGTAGAGGTCAAGTGGTCTGTTCAAGGTCAACCAGGTAGATAATGCAAACTGTGGCTTCTGATTTATAAGCTAATGGCAACTTCACTCTACCATCCTGATCTTATAGTCATTTCTAGACCTTTCAAAAACCTTATGTATATCCCAGTGTTAATCTCATATGAAATCCAAGTCACTACCGTGATTGCTGACTAAGCCTAGGAGAAAAATTATCTAGAAGAGCTCATCGCATTGTTCTCCAAAGAAATTCTTGGTTATGACCATGTAGTTTTTATGATACAAAATGACTCGAAGGTACCCCTTTCCTGGCTTTGCCCTTCTTTTGGATTCTTTGCATTGGATAACACATCTTCACCAACTCTGTACGCCATGTTTGAAACATCAGCTTTATTCTTGACTCTTTCCTCAGTTTTAGTTACCAAGTTCTTTGATTCTACCTTCAAAAAATTTGATTGCAAATATCCCCCATTCTGTTCATTCCCAATGTAAATGCTCAGATTTAAACCCTTATTTATTTTCTGAAACAATAAATCTGATTTCCCCTCACTCTATCCTCCCTACCGTGGCCAGAATTATGGTTGGAAAAGTCTGATTCAGTCATGATTCTTCCCTACTCAAAAAGCGTTCTTGCCTTCTCTCTACTTGAAGGATAACATCCAAACATAGGAACACATTACCAGTGACCTTTCACACTTAAACCCAGGATTTCCTTCCTAACCTTTCCTCTATGCCGTATCCACAGCGTCAGCCCACCAACTCACCATTTCTTCTGTGTGTGTGTGTGTGTGTTTTTTGTAGAGACAGAGTCTCACTGTACCGCCCTCGGGTAGTGTGCCGTGGCGTCACACGGCTCACAGCAACCTCTAACTCTTGGGCTTACATGATTCTCTTGCCTCAGCCTCCCGAGCAGCTGGGACTACAGGCACCCGCCACAACGCCCGGCTATTCTTGTGTGTTTTGTGTATCTCCAAACCTCTGTGTGCTTTTGGTGGGCAACATTTTCACTATTACCCAAACAGAAACATCTGCAAAAGTCCTAATCCTTCTTTAGAACTCAGTTGAAATAATATTTTCCCTGATTCCTCCTTACCCTCCAAAGAATTTCCAATCAATTTCTCCCTGTTTTCCATCCTTTTGGACCTTCCCTTATTGCAGCTCTTTCATATTGAGTCTTAATGCGTTTTGTAGCTGGCATTTGGGGAGCAGAATTCAATGGACTCTGTGGGAAGGTGAGGTCTCCACAACTTAGCCCTTAAATTATTTGATTGGATGTAACTGGAATGAAAACTCTCACAGTCTGTGCCCTTAATAAGTAACATATAGATGTTTTTCCTCTTCCTTTCAAAAAATATCTTCCAAGTCTCCAGGAACAAACGAAAACTAAAAAGGGGCTAATAATACTCAGCACCAGTTCGAGTTATGTCCAGAATAGCATAGCTATTGGAACCTACTTAGATGGTCACTCAAGTGGACATAAGCAAACCAGCTTAGTGGGCATTCCCAACTCTGCCTGCTATCTCACCATTTTAAAGGCAGCTATGGGTATGAATGGTGGCAGTGTGTTCTTTGGGGGGTTAGTCCATCTTTTCCTTTAACTGGCAGTCTGAAAATGTGAATAGTCGCACCAACACTTAACAGTACTTGCACACAGGAAAGGATAACTCTATCTTGGTGTCTGTCTCTTTAGATACCACTTCAGGTCCCCTCTGCTTCACCTTTTCCTAGTTTCAGCCACTGCTACGGTGACCAGTTCTGAGTGGGCTCCAACTGAATTCCCACGTAGTGTCCTGTGGTTGGAGAACATGCTCTGTATAATTCCAATTCCTTGAAAGTTTTGGAAACTGGTTTTATGACCCAGCATGTGGTCAATTTTGATAAATATTCCATGTGCACTAAAAAACATACTGTATATTCTGTGATTCTTTAGGAATATGTCTTACATGTATCAGTGAGGTACATTTTCCTATTTTTATTATTCTATCTTATATATTTATATGGATTTTTTGGCTTATTTTGATCAGTACTGATAGTCTCAATGTGATTGCATTTTTTAATCTTTCCTCTTTTTTTTTTTAGTTCTAAGCATTTTCAAACTATGTTATTAAGGTACACAAAAGTTTAGAATTGTTTTTTATTCCTTATACATTGAACTTTTAATTATTATGCATTATTCATCTGTAACTTTAGTGATGAATTTTGTGTCTACTTTGCCTTCTTCACTAGCTTTCTTTTGACTACTGGTGTTTTCAACTTTCTATTTTCATCTCTTTCATTTAAAAGTGGTTTATTTGAATCCACTTCAGCAATTATTGTCCAGTTACATTTAAAATAGTTACCAACATTTTATCTATTGTGTTAGTTTTCTGTTTCTCTCTGATTTATAAATTAGTATTTTTGATTATTTTTTCAGGCCATGCTAGAACCTTAGAGGACTCTAACTTGTACTGCCCTTTTTCATGTCTTGCTTTTAATTCTAAATATGTTTTAAATTTTGTAAGACTTTATTACCATTGTTTGGTATGGTCATTATAACTTACATATACACTTTCTGTAGATTTTTCTTCATTCCTGCATTTTTGGGTCTCAATTTAGAACCACTTTCCTTCTACCTAAAGAACTCTCTTCAGTATTTAATTAAAAGTGAGCATAGTGGTATCAAATTGTCTCTCTACATTTTTTCACCTAAAATTTTTTTTACTTCATATTTGGAGGTCATTTTTGCAGATATAAAATAAAATTCTAAATTTGAAGTCTTTTTCCCAATACTTTCCAGATGCTATTCTATTGTCTTCTAGATTTCATCATGTCTATTGGGAAGTCAACCATGTGCTTAATATTTATAGATACACTTCTCTATGTATTTTATCTTTCTCCATGGGTTATGTTACTTCTTGAATCTTTGGATTAATGTCTTTCGTTAGTTTTGAAAAATGGTTGGGCATTGTCTCTTTAAAAGTTGCTCTGGCTGGGCCAAGTGGCTCACACCTGTAATCCTAGCACTCTGAGAGGCCAGGGCGGGTGGATGGCTTGAGCTCACGAGTTCGAGACTAGCAGCAGCAAAAGCGAGACCTCTATCTCTACTAAAAATAGAAAAACTGAGGCAAGAGGATCCCTTGAGCCCAAGAGTTGGAGGTTACTGTGAGTTATGACGATGACACCAACAGCACTCTACTCAGGGCAATAGCTTGAGACTCTGTCTAAACAAATAAATAAATAAATATCGCTCTGCAATTCCCTTTCTCCTCCCAGTCTATGTTTAGACCTTTCCATACCTTCATATATATGTGTGTATGTATGTGTGTGTGTATCTGTATATATATGTCCCATTTATCTCTAGTGCTATTTTCTGTACCCTCTCTCCTTTTTATACTATTCATGATTGAGTTTTGATAGCTTATACTCACCTCTTTTGCTTTGCCCAATCTGATATTAAACTTACATATCAAGTTTTTACTTTCAGTAACTGCATTTTTCAGTGTCAGAAATTTTATCAAATTCTTTTTATATACAAGAGTTACCGGGTGAAATTCCTTATTATTTCACCTATTTTCTTGAATGTAGTCATCACAGTTATGTTGAATTAGTATCTTGGCCAGGTGTACATCTATTTATATCGTCTATTTTTTCCTTTGTGTCCTCTTCTCTGGTATGTTGTATAATATTTGTTAAAGGCCAAACTTTGTATGTGAAAAATTATAGGCAATGAACATTGTTATCGCTTACCATCCTTGGTAGGCTTCTATAATACAGGCAAACACCTAAATCAAATGAGGAAGTGATATGATTTCAGAATGAGTCTTAGAGTTTGTATTATCAATCCCATCTCTACTTCACTTGTAGGGTAGAGATTCCAGGGGCCCCAAATAAGAACCAGGGGAATTAACCATGGGCTCTCTTCTTTGTTGGGTCCTGAATTCATAGTTTTGTTATCAAAGCATGAGGACCTAGAAGAGGGTCTCCTGAGCCTGTCATCTGCCTCGTACCCCACACAGCTTAGCGTTTGGCAAATTCTTCAAAAAGGAAATTAACACGGAGTGTCAGCCTACTTTCCTATGCCTCTCTTCTCTCTAGAATCTTGGTCTCTCAAATTCTGGTTATCTTAGAAAGCCTAAACTCTAATTTTTGTCTCCTTAGTCCCACGAGAAAATCAAAAGTTTGCTCATATTTCTTCATTTAGCAACTGCTCTTTCCTGGCTTCTCAGCCCTTTTCCCTGCCCTGCTTAAAAATTGGCACTTGTCTCAAAGAGAAAAATAGAAGAACATTGGGGTCTCCTCGGGGAATTTCTCTCTCTCTTCAGGATTTTGGTCCCTCAAGTTATGAACTTCTCAGAATCTCTCCGGTGATCACAAACAGATGTTTTTCATATTTTATCTAGACTTCGTAGTCATTCGCCAGAGTAAAGCTATGGATCATGGTTTTTTGTGTTGTTTCTTTCCACTACAAAATGGGCTACCTCTTGTAGAAAAGTCTATAGCTTTGAAGGGAAAATATAAGTACATAGACTTATTTTGTAAAACAAATATACTGAGTTCTCCATTAGCATCCTGGAGCTGTACTGGACACTGAATATAACAAAGAGTATTAGTGTTGTCTTTGTCCCCAAGGACTTCCCAACCTAGTCAGATGACAAGCAAATAAAATGTGATGTGTGTAATGTGTTAAATGCTGTCACAGACATGTGCATAGGATTCTCCAATAAGCAGGAAAAAGGGGAAATTCATGTAGTCAGGCGGGGGAGGGAAATAAAACAAATCCTGTCATTATGGTACATTCTGATTTTCTCCACCTAAAAGGTCCCTACTGCTAGACAGGATGAAAGGGCACATCTCCCCATGTACCACAGAGCGAGGTCAAAGCACTTTTAGCTCTTTACTGTCCACTACATATTAGTTACAAAAACACCACGGAAAAGAATTGAATGTAACTATATGTCAGCTGAGACCTTCTTGCCCTTTGGATTTCAGGGTATAATTGGCCCAGACTCCAGACAATTCCACAGCCTATGATATCTGCTAATTTTTTAAATTTACACTCTCAGCATCCCCAGGGCTTCTGCCCCCTACAAACTTCTTTATCGTCTTTAGTTTTACTCCAAGTATGATATGTCATTTTAGAATCTGTATGCTTGAAGGAATAAAAATCTCAACTCAAACAATAAGCTCCTTTAAATGTAAAAGGGGTTTTACTAATGTACCTAACTGAAAAATAAAATTGTAGGGTGAAGATCAGTTAATTCAATGTCACAACATCATTAACTCTGAGTTCTATTGTTCAAATTATAAGGTTCACCTAAGTCTGACTTAGGTGAATAATAGAATACAAGAATACAATAGAATACAACCAAGGCCATGTTATTCTTCATTCCAATGATATGAGAGAAGATTTTCCTCTCAAATTGCCAGTAAAACTTCTAAATTTTGTTCTTATTGTACCAGCTGAGGTGAGAATTAACCTTAGCTGGTAGAATAATGGCTGCGGACAGGAAAACACAATACAGCAGAGCCTCTGTCAGTTGACCGCTTTGTTACACAGGAACTGTTACACACTGTCCAACATACAGAGGTGGTCAACATAAGGAGCGAGGCCTCCTGTACTGACACATACACGTGGTGCATGTCTGGTCTGTGCAAATTAAGTCAACTTAGGAGAGAGTCAACTATGGAGGTTCCACCATATAGTGGGTGAATGGGATTATCTTTCCTTAAGTGCAAGAACTGTGATGAAGGGAGTGTACACCTGAATGAATATCTTGGTTTTATTAAGAAATGACAAGATATGATGCTTTGTGCATAACCAAAAATGTCTACTACCTGCACCCAGACATAAACATCACTTTGAATTGGGTATCTTCCATAAAATCTATCTATGTACCAAATTCTAATGAAAAACTGCGGGCGTTACCAAGAATTTTTCAAACAACACAGAGGGTTTTGTATGATATAAATATTATAATTTGGATCTTATAATAAAACTCCATCTTGGTTATGGCTGCTGCTCTATCCCACTTTTCACCTCAACTCTCCCTTAGGTGGTATTACCTCCCCCAGACTCTTCCCAAAGAAAATGTCTGGATTCTCTGATTCTTTTTTCTGTTTGTGAAACCTTGATACTAGACAGCAAAGGACTTAAAGTGAGGGATGAGGAGCGGGCAGGAACTTTTCTCTTAACACTCACTCACAAGTCTCTCAAAGACAATGGTGTACTTAAAAGAGGTAGTGGACAATAAATACTTTTCTATCTTATTACCTATATTAAGTACCTCCTTTTAACAAATGAGTATTTCTAGACAATAATTTGCATGCAAATGTAACAGCATTATTCATAATAGCCAAAAAGTGAAAACACTTCAAATGTCCATCTACTGGTGAAAGAAAAAACAAAATGCGCTGTATCTATAAAATGGAAAATTCCTGAGCAATAAGAAGGAACAGCTACTGATGGGGGCAGCAACGGAGCAAACCTCGAAGACGTCAAGCTACGTGAAAGAAGCCAGATGAAAAAACCCATATATTTTCTGATTCCATTTCTCCTAAATGCCCAGAAAAAGGCAAATCTTGTAGAGATAGAAATTAAACTGTTGGTTACCTAGGCTTAGGGTGGGAATAGTCATAGATGGCAAATGAGCTTGTGGGATCTTTTGGGGGTGATAAAAGTGTTCTAAAATTGCGTTTAGGTGATAGTTGTACAATTCACTAAACTTACTAAAAATCATTCAATAATTAAAAATCAATAAATACATACTAAATTTATGGTTTCAGAAATGATACATCAATAGGGCTTTTATTAATAGAACAAAGCAGGTGTGAACATGCTTTGGTAACTGACAAGGGTCACTTCCAGGTGAACAAGTTAGTAGCCTGTATGTGAGTCACTTTATGTCTTTTGCCTGATGCAGTGGTCTTAATAGTAAAAGTTTCCATCAACCTGGGCCTCTTGGGTGACTACCACAAGCAGAGCCTCTGTGCTGACCTGAACCCAACATGTACTATGATCATGAAACAAACTGTTATATAAAGCCTCTGTGAGGAAATATCAATTTATTTTAAAAAGTACACATGCACCATACAAGTGAGAATACAACAGTGTTCTTTATTAATAAACCCATATTTTTGTATCCTCAGCCTAACACTCTGTGGCTTTAGATTACTTGTAATCGTCATATATTTAAAACTTGGAAGATTTTATGGCTAGAAAAAGAAAAGTGTATTTTGTCTCATATATGCCACACAGCCATGGTGTGAGATAGTTTGACTCGCTTTCCCTATTTTTACAAATTCATTGTCTTATGATGAGACAAATCCAGGAGGTACTTTGAGCTTCTAAAAAATAATTAAAAAGTCAAACAGATGCAAGGTGTCTGAGCTTTCTCCTAAAGTCAAAATGATCTACGTACTTAGTATTTCATGACTGATGCTTTGACGTTCTCACTGCAGAGCCCCAGTTAAAAATATAAACACATCACGGTATTTATGGTGGAGGCAAGCATTTTTTGTTTTTATACTTTGTATTTAATTCATTCAACATGCCTTCCACGATGGCTGCTCTCTCTCTCCCCTGGCAAGCATAAACTCCTGCACCAAGCTTAGATCAGCTGTCAGAATCTGTGAGGTTTGAGAGGGCCCTAAATTTGGCAGAATACCCTCCCCCTCATGAGAGATATTCCAAATGAACAAGCTGAGTCTGGGCTTTCCACCTCTCCTAACCCAAATTTTTCAAAAGTCTTTAAACTTCCTTTTCCCTTCAGCTCTCCAGGGGCCTAGTACTGATAGGGTTTCTGTTCATCAAAAGAACGAAATGGCGGTGGCTCTGCTATTCCCAGGACACCTCCTGCTGGAAAAGGGCGGCTTCTCCCCTGAGAAGCTATTAGAAAGAAAGGAGTTCTGCGGCTCCTATCAGGAATGAATCACTCCACTGCAGTTATTGTTCCCCCGGATTCCTTTTCCTCCGTTTCTCTCCCCAACCCTCAAGCAGTTTTTAAAATCCATTACCTAGGGAATTTCGAATTGTATCTGACCTATTGATTCCAAGCGGTGGCTGTGTTCAGTGGGTGTGCGGTACGATATACAACTTGGAGCCCAGGGAAAGGCAACTCGCTGATGAGATGAGGACCAGAGCACAGTAAACCCCAATTTAGAATTTTTAGGGAAATGAAAGAAATACTTATTAAGTGTTCTTATTGGGGGTTAGGAAGTGAGATGCTGCATGCCAAGAAGCAGAGTATAGCATACAGCATTCTGCAGATAGGATACTGCTTTTATTAGGACTAATTTGTAAATCTAATCGCAATTCACTTAGAGCTGTGTGTCCCACGTATGTTTCATCTAACCTTCTTTTCTGGATTTTAAGACGCTTTGTTGCTTGCTGACACCTATAATCAGAGCATGCTGGAAGAGGGAGGAGGGTGTCATGTCCAAACCTGCCAGTTCTCATCCTTTGGAAGTTCTGGGAAAGGTTCTGTGGAAGGTAACAAGAACACAGCAGAGGCAGACGCTGCCAAAGCCCCTCTGCCTTGTGGCGCTTCTATCGGAGAGGAGTCTGCAGAAAGCTGCATTTTTCGCCCTTTACGCTGGATATGAATATCTGGTCCAAGATAACTGCGATGCTGCGGTCCAAGATATCAGATAATTTAATTCTGTTTAATTCAACCAAATCTTTATTTCATGCTAACCTGTGACCCAGTCACTATGTTCATGTCTCTGGGGATATTAAAAATATGTAAGACATGGTCCACAACCTCAAGGAGTATAAGAATATAATTGAATTGGTTAAAAAAAAAAAAAGGCAGCAGGGGAGAGGAGGTGTTACAGATTTTAGCAGATTCATTTTTCCTTTTATTTCCTTTCACCTATTAGGATGGACAATCAAGAAATAGTGATAGTTTGGAGCAAGAATGAATATGTACAAATAAAATGGAGACACAAGCTCTTATACTGGGCCTTAAGCAACAAAGCCTTCCTTTTCTCTGTTGCTCTGCAGAGTAAATGGCGAGACGTACAGGATTAGATATATAATGTGTGGCCACTCTTCGCTAACCACTATTGAACTTCAAAATGAGTTTAGTCATTAGCTTTGACAAATGAGGAGACTGTTATTGATTTTTTACACATGTCTATCATGGGATCTATTTAAAAAAAACAGTCAATTCTAAGAAAGATTATGTTAATCTTATTGGTTTGATTTAATAATGGGAGGAGACAGAGCAGGGAGTGAAAAAGGGAGGCTCAGAGTTGGCAATATCTGTTTCATTTTCTTAAATCAATTCAAAAAACAATTTGGAAAAAAAAATCGAGTCTATCTATCTTTTCTAGGAAAGCTAAGAATATATTGATAAATCATTCCAGACAATGTTAACCAACAGCTTGAGAAGTTCACGAAAGAGGACATTGACAGGAGGGATACAATTACTAATTTATTTGTCTTTTTATGGTTCAGTTAAGAGTGGCTTAGGTGGTGTGGCGCATGGCAGCTCGTCAAACTTCACAGGGTAGCTGTCAGAATCCTGACTGATGTACAAGAACTACTTGCTCGTGTTTGCCCTTCCTTTCAGTGGAGTGCACACAGGTAAGACAGCTTGTTGGTAATTTTTATTTAATGCTCCTAGGATCTGTGGCTACACTTTTATTGAAAGTTCTGACAATAAAATTCCACTCCCTGAAATGTCCAAGGTTTCTGCTGCAAGCACTTCTCCACTTAAACAAGATCTTCCTCTGGGATTAGATAACTCTTGAGGGTCTTTTCTGATGCCTTCTGATCTTGGAGACAGCTGTTTAGTATGTTGGAGACCATTTTATTTTGTTTTGTTTTTTGTTAGCCTTACTGGAAAGGCTTCTTAAAAAAAAAAAAAAAAACAAAAAAAAAACACGAGGAATTAGCAGTGCAAAGGCACATCAGGGCTTCAGGGAGGCCTTCAAAATTCTGAACTGGCAAATGCCAAGCTGTACCCAGTTTGACAATTTTTAACCTCTCCCCACTCCGTTTCTTTGTTGCTCAGCTCCAATCCAATCTAGTCATTAAATGAAACTGCTCATCTCACATTCTACTTCGATTTCCACTGATACTTAGCTACATCTACATGCTATCAAAAGGTTGAATCTTTTGTTTGCCTAACAAATTCTCCCCAAGATTGTCCCTGGATAAAACCAGCTAGTTGAATCTTTGGAGAGAATGTCTTTCTGAACTTCCCTCAAATGTACACAAAGAACAGATAGACATCTTAGGAATAGAGCTACATATTTTTATATTTTAGGGGTAGTTAACAAAAAAATCAAACATTTTCTTAGGGCATCATTTTACCCTGATAGAAATTGTGGCTGTTTTAGGTCTTCAAGGATTATTGGTTACCCTATGGTTTGTGTGAAGTCCAGATGTTTTCAAGATGGTATTATGTGTGAAAATGTCGTATTTAGAAAGATTTCAACTCTTAGAAATTGCCTGGAGGTAAATAAGTTTAACACTTTAAGATTCAAGTGTGACTAGAGACATTCATACAAGATTTTGCAATATTCTAGAAATTAAATAGGTTATACTTTGGTTATGTCTATGATCTCTTTATATTATTAATATGTCAATAAATCTCAATTCACATGCATCTAAGTAATGTGGTGATCAAAATATCAGTTTATTCAGTCAAATTGAAAAAATTTCAAAGTTGGTTTCAGTCTTGAAAAGATATTGAAGTCATCAATATTTCAGAAAATAGAAAATCTACCTTAAAATGAGTTAATATTAACTTTTTTTTCATTTCTATAAAATGGTATGACAATATCTCTCATGATGTGAAGACTAAGTATACATTGAGCTAACATAACAGTAGTTCTGCTGACATTAGAAATTCCTATTGATTCATACTCAGCTATTCAGTTTTTACCATGTGGTCAACAAAACCAATAACTTTTCCTCAGTTATTGAACTTGACTTCTCTAGAATGTTTGACACTGTTTATCCTCCTATTGCCTCTTAAACATTTCTCTTAACAAACGCCTATGAAACTGAACTTCCTTTTGCTCTCACAACTCACACCTCTGAAACCTCTCTTCCTTCTCCATACATCTTGCACACATAATGGATTTTCCAAATCTCCATTTCCTTTCTACGATGTTTTGATATTCTAATTTACTCTAAGGCAGCAAACATCTTCCAAACTATAATTCCAAATTTACTGTTGCCCGCTGGACATTCTATGTAAAAGTTGTCTGAACTTTAAACCTCACATTTCGAAAATGAGGTTTTATCATTGCTCTTCCCGCCAAATTTAAAACAGAAGCTCCACCAGATTTTCACATTTCTCTCAATGGTATTGCCATTCTGCTAGTTACCCTCCAGGCTTAGAAATCTTAGTTATCCCTCAGTTATGCACGCTTCTCACCGTGAAAGTCTTCTAACTCTAAATTATCATTCGAGTTCATTTTCTTCTTTTTTTTTTTCTGCAAATTCATTTTTTTCACCTTAATTTGAATATTGAATAGGGTCCTAAATGATCTCCCTACTTCTGTCTTTGGCTTCAATGGTCTACCAATCAGGGTCACATCTACACCAACCATCTGACCGTGCCATTCTTCTGCCTTGGGAAACCAATGGGAAGAAAAATGTTTCATGTTGCCTGGAAAGCAATGCTCCAAATTCCTCAGCTGGCTTTGTCAATCCATCATTTTCTCTTCTCTTTGGCTACTCCTTCTTTCTCCAACCTATTTTTTAATCTACATCTTCTACTATACTTATGCATATACTCTAAGTTTGTAACCAGGGAGAAAATCATGTTTTCTGAATGTAACTTGCAATTCCCTTATACCTTCAGTAATTTTTTGTGCCAGAAGTAGCAGGGAGTAAGAGCAGATTGATCACTTTCTTATCAGGGGCACTGGCCAGTTAGCACCATAAATTCATAAAGCCCAAATGGAAACCGAGGGCAGGACTGAAAATATAACTTCAAGGAGAGCCTCTATCTTCGAAGATCCTAACAAGTCATATCATCACAGCTAAGTTTGTCTCACATGGAAATATTGGGGCAACCACTCTTTGATACCTTCCCATCTTATTATATCCAAACTCAAACCTGACATGTCCATTCAGCTTTCTTTTTTTCTTTAGATGGAATTACTTTCTCTCAGCACTTCTTTGGCATTTTAAAAACTAAATATGAGCTATGTTCTGTCTAGTATTATATGGCTTTATGTACCTACCTTATATCTCCTTTCTAGTTTATGAACAAGATATGGAGAGAGTTTATAATGCTCATTTCTCTCTACCTCACATCACCCAGGAATTCAAATCTATAACTATTTGCATCTGCTTAACTAAATTGTTTATGGTAGTATGGATCAGGTCCAATTCTCTCCTCTTTTAATCTGGTCCATTTTATTCGGTCTTTGTTCTGATATCATAAGCCACTCATTACTTAGATTTTATTCCACGAAGGCATTGTGCCTGATATTTGGCCTTTACTTTAGTGACTAAAATTATTTTCTTTTAAAATGATTTATTACTAATTTAATGTCTACTATGTCTTTATGGAGAGATGCATGCACAAATACATACTATACGCACATACTTAAATACTCCTATATTCTGACTGCCAGGATTCCGTGAGATGATAAATTTCTTTGCATCAATACTAATAACTTGTGGTTTAATTTTTTATATCCTGTTAGTACCTGCTGAATTGTCAGGCACACAGTCAGTGCTTAATAAATGTATAGTATCTGAACTTTCAATAAACTGATAATATTTTTTAAAAAACTCAAAATACAGAGCATGGATTTGTATGTGCGTTATAGAAATTTTAAATATTTTTATGTAATATGGCTTTTCATTTCTCAATTAAATGTGATCTCCAGGTCACCCTTAAAGCAGGACAAAATATTTAACCAACACTTGGGGGAGGTATTTTTCCCTCCTCAAAACCAAATTGAAGAATCTGCAGAATGCTGCCTATAGTTATAAATTTGGAGTTATCCCGAAGCTGGCAAACATCTGCATTTTCCACATCTGGGAAAGCATCTGTTCTGCGTTGTTAGAAGAAGAAAACAAGAAAATTGGGGTAAATGCCACAGCACAATATCAAATTCTACAAATCTAACAAATGTATTTATTTATTGTTGATCAAGTGGCCACGAAGCAGTGTGAGGCCCATGCTAAGATGCTTGATAATTGCATTTCTCAACTCCCTTTAGAAAACTCCCTACTCCAGGCCTGAGAATAACAAGCTTTTGCATAACAGCACTGGGGCCTATAAATAAGAAACTCATTAAGCTACCTGTAGCAGGCCTCTACCCCAGATATGCACTGGCTTGGGGAGCTTAATGAGGTGATAATGAGGAGAAAATGGTTTAGCTCCTTTTTGGCCTGGTACGAGATGGGTAGGGAAATCCCAGTCTTCAGTGAAACAGCCACCATAGAGCCCAATTCATCATTCAGGGTGGGTCTATACCAGTGAAATAATTTGCTTCTAGGCCCTGAAGTTATTTGGCTCCCCTGTCTATGGAAACAAAGCAAGCTATTCAGGCACATTTGAAGGGACTGTCCGAATAACACCAATAAAGGGTGTTAAACTAGCTGGTCATTAGCATTTGAAGGGAATGGTCAAATAACACCAACAAAGGGTGTTAAACCAATACACATTGTAGGTAAGGGGGTGGGAGCCCCATGCAATTCTAAGTGGATTAATGCCAGCGTTATTTTCTCACTATGAGCCTGGCCTTCTCTCTAGGGTATCATATTCATTGGAGGCTGGACCAAACCTTCTTGGCCAAGCCCTCCCTTCCTGTTCCCTGTAAAGAAACTAAAGCAGTGGGGTTAAGAACATAACATTTAGCTTATTAGAGATAAGAGGAGATCAGATCACAAAATTGTTGGCCATCGAAGCCACATGCCAAATCCAGTTGGATGTTCTATGGCGGTCCCCACGAAGAATAGACCCGTTGATCAGTGTCATTTGAGTCAAGCTTTCCTCAGTTACACTAAACGCTGCTGCTGATAACCCTCTCCACTTAAAGAAGAAGTGAAGGGAAAACCAAAAGGGAAAGATGAAATCAGACTTTCAAGAGGAAAATACCCCAATGATCATTTAGTCTGTGTTTCAAGCAAAACAGAAATCCTCTCTATAATGTCCCTCAGAGAAGGACATTCATCCTCTAGCTGAGTGCAGCCCTGGAAAGGCAGGGAAACATATCACTGGGTTACAAGGATCCCTCCTGCCAGGGTGTTACTACTACTCAGGCAGGTACTGAGCACAAGGGGATGGGTGTGTGCTGCATAGCCCCCAAATTTTATTTACGTTATTTTATCTTCAAATACCTTTGCAGAGTGCACAAAAAAAGTGCCTCAGTTTTGTAGATAAGAAAATGTCACTAAGATGGTTTAAATGGCTTCCCCTGCCCAACACAGCTAGTAAGCACCAACTTGGCACCACAGTTGGGACCAGAGAACCTCTCTTCCTCAACTGATAGGAGACGGTGATAAATTCAAGATAACTTTCAAGTAAAGGATTTCAAGTAAATCACAGTCTATTGGACATAGGGAATTATCTTTACCCCCTATCAAATCAAACAGGGGGAATAAGAGAGTTACAAACTCACAGGACAAAGATAACAGGAGAGACAAAGGGAGCAGTTCAGAAAGGTAAGTGCTATTTAGCAAACCAAATGAATATATAAATAAAATTAGAGCTCTCATTATCCACAAAGGATGGGACAAAGCCAAGCCAATAAGAAGAAAGTCAGTTCACACTGCAGAAAATAGTCGGGGAGGGGGAGAAGAAGGGTGGGTTTAGGAGATGCAACTGGGAGCTCCCAACCAGGAGGCAGGATGGAGCTGAAATAGGGAGACGGGGTCAACATCAGTTCAGCTCCCTGAACCCCTCTACTCGATCACCAGGCTAGGTAAATGTGCCCTCCCGTGCCCCCTACCACCCAACCAATCACGTTTCTGTCTATTGGTCAGATTGATCTGTCTTCTGCCATAACCTTAAAACTAAACGGGTCCAAAAACTTGACTTCCCCTTTCATCTGAACTGTCTACTGAACCTCAGTGTTTGGTGAATTTTCCCATCATTCTCTCAGTCATCCAGGCATGAGTCTTCCTCAGACCTAAATTCTTTTATTATTCAATATATTTGATATGGATAGGAGAATATGTGTCTATCTTGAGAGACAGTATGAATATGAACATCCTCAAGCCTGCCACCACTTTTACGACCTAATTGTAAACCACAGATCATTCACCAGAGTTTACCTTCTCGGTTCCAGCCTCTGCTTCCCCCTACCCCAGGAAACCACCATTCTGAATTTTCATTCTCTTGCCTTTATGAGATGTCTTGTTACATATATATGCATCCCTAAAGAAAATACTTCTTATATTCATTTTATTTTGAGCATTGAGAACATTATCATTCTGTGCATAGTTGCTTTCCAAGGCAATGTCTTGTTTCTAAAACTCATACATGTTCTGTAGTTGTGATTTTTTTTAACTTTTTGATATACTGTATGTGAGTATACCCCAATTTTATTTACCTTTCCTCTGTTTATGGACATGCTTCTAGTTTTTTGCAGGTATAAATTATGCTGGCAAACACATTGTGTTTCTATCTCCTGGTATAATATATGCAAGAGGCCGATGGTGTTGTTTTTAATGTTTTTATGAAATATCTAGAAATGAAGTTGATTATTATAGGAGGTATAATATATTCAAATTTATAAGATAGCACCAATTTGTTTTCTACAGTGATTGTGTTAATTTATATTCTCAACAGTACAATATAGGGGTTTTCATTTGTCCCTCACCTCAGTAGCACACTACAGCATCAGAAAACTTAATTGTCCCTCGCATTGTAGGATTTTTATCATATTATAATCTTAATAGGTAAATCCCTGGTTACCACAAAAGGCTGAGAATTTGGTATATATCTTGGGCCATTTGTTTTTCCTATTCTCTAAAATGTGTGTGTGTGCACACTCACACATATTTAAGTATAAATATACATTTTAAGAAGAATTTGGAATTTACAGAAAAATTGAGAAAAGAATTCCTTTCCATATATACTCTGCACCCAGTTTCCCCTATTTTTACATTTTATATTAGTCTAGTGTATTTTTTACATTAATAATTCAACCAATTTCTTATATTAAACAAAATCCATGATTTAGATTTTCTTAGTGTTAATGTATTTTTCCTGTTTTTCCATATTTTTCCTGTTCCAGAATCTCAACTAAGATGCCAGAGTCATTGTGTCTCTCTAGGCTCCTCTTGGCTGTGACAGTTTCTCAAATTTCTTTGTTTTTGATGACCTTGACAGTTTCGAGGCTCCCTGGTCAGGTATTTTGTAAGATGTCCTGATATTAGAATTTGCCTAATGTTTTTCTCATGTTTTTTAATTTAGAAATTAAAAAAATTTTTCAATTAGGTCTTTTTATAAATTTGCAGTAGTTGCTTTGATATTCTGACATTAATTCTTGTTTATTATATGTTCTTTGTTGGTGTGGTTTATCTTTTACCTTTTAATGATATTTTAGTAAAAATTTAAAATTATAAAATCATATGAATCAAGATCGATTCCCCTTTGATTAGTGTGCAGTTTGGGAGGTGTGTGTGCTTGTGATGATGAAAATCTTTCTGATTCTGAGTCCCAGAAGATATGTTCTTAAACTGTAGTCTGAAAAAGATTAAAGTTTTGATTTAACCCATTTAATTCTAAGCTATTTATTTTCTTATGTAACATAAGAGGCTTTTAACTGATTTTTCTATATGGATTAACAACACATAACCATTTAATCTGTGTCATGATATCTTCCCATGATCTGAAATGCAATTTCTGTCATAACTTTCCAGCTCGGTGCCTGTAGCTCACCAGCTAAGGCCCCAGCCACATACACCAGAGCTGTTGGGTTTGAATCCAGCCCTGGCCTGCCAAACAACAATGACAATTACAACCAAAACATAGCTGGACATTGTGGCAAGCGCCTGTAGTCCCAGCTACTTGCGAGGCTGAGGCAAGAGAATGGCTTAAGCCCAAGAGTTTGAGGCTGGGGGCGACATAGTGAGACTTTGTCTCAAAAAAAGAAAAAGTTTCCACAGATACATATATATGTTTATAGCTGTTACATAGCAGAGATAGACAGCTGTCTCTACACCTGCATTGTACTGTCTTAACCCACAGCTTTATAATGAATTTTGATTTCTGGTAGAATAAGTTCCTCATCCTCTTCTTCAAGAGAAGTAGTTTGGCCTTAGTTCTCTCCTATAAATTTCAGAATCTGTTTGTCAAGTTTCTTTCAAAATTTCCAGTGGGGTTTTGATCAAAATCACATTAAAACTTTCAGTAATTTTGAGGGTTTATTTTTATGTTCAGGAATATAGTATGACTATTTATTGAGATTTTCTTTGTTGTCTTTTTGTATTATATTTTTTGTAAAATTTTACATGTTTTTATTATTTTGATTTCTAGGAATTATGTATTTTTTGCTATTACACATTTTAACCATACATTTTTTCTAATTATTATCTTTGTGTGAAAATATAACTGGTTTTGGATATTGATATTATATATAGAGCAACCTTACTAATCGATATAATTTTTCGAAAATTGTTCTATTGTTTGTCACTGTTTTTGTGACTTTGTGATTGTCAATAGTGTGAGACATTTTATTAGCAAACAAGTTATGTTTCTTTCTTTCCAATCTTACAATATTTTGTTCCTTTTATTATAGGGACTAGAAACTTACAGCAATGTTGGCACCAACCAGATCAGTGAACATCCTTCCTGATATTAACAATTAAGATTCGAATGTTTCAACATTAAGAATGCTGTTTGCCATAGGTGTTTGGATAGATACTCTTTATCAATTAAACATTTTCTTCGTGTTCTAGTTTGCTATAAGACTTTGTATTTGTTTTGTGAAAATATATAAATAGATGCTGTATTTTATCAAGTGTTTTTTTTTTGTTATCTATTGAGAAAATAAATTGAGCTTTCTCCTTTAATCTGCCTATATGGTGAATTACTATTACATATTTTCTAGTGTTAAATCACCCTTGAATTCGTATAATAAACGTAAATTGGAATTTGCTTGTTTTTCTCAAATGGGTATATGTTTTCAAAGAATTGTGCATATAAATTCATGAATGAAATGATCTGAGATTTTCTTACCTTGTACACCTGTTTTCTGGTTTTTATTTCAGAGCTCTGTTACTCTTACAATATGATTTGCAAGGCTTTCTATTTTTAATGTCCTCTAGCCCAGAGCTTATATAAGATTAAAATGGTGTGTCCCTTGAAAGGTTTATAGAATTTTCTGACAAAATCATCTGGTCCTGGTTTTTAAACTCTTTAATAAATATATAATACATATTTCTTCAATGTCTTTTCAAGTCATTTATAACATGTTATTTTTTTCTAAAAATGTGTTTTATTTATTTATTTATTATTATTATTTTTTAAGAGACAGAATCTCACTTTGTCGCCATTGGTAGAGTGTCGTGGTGTCACAGGTCACAACAACCCTCAACTCGTGAGCTTAGGTGATTCTCTTACCTCAGCCTCTCAAGTAGCTGTGCCCATAGGCACCTGCCACAATGCCCGACTATTTTTTTGTTGTAGTTTGGCTGGGGCTGTGTTTGAACCTGCCACCCTCAGTATATGGGGCTGGCACCCCACTCACTGAGCCACAGGTACTGCCCAGAAATGGTTTTTTTCCTAAGTTTTCAAATTTATTATCATTAAGATAGGCATAATATTATCTTTCTTTTTCTTTCTCTCTCTCTCTCTTTTTTTGAAACAGGGCCTCACTTTGTCAGCCATCTTAGAGAGTATAGTGGCATAATCAGCATACTTACAGCTCACTGTAACCTTGAGCTCCTTAAGCAATCCTTGTGCCTTAGTCTCCCAAGTAGCCGAGACAGGAATGTGCCAGCACACCTGGCTAATTTATTATTATTATCATCTTCATTTTATTGTACAGACAAGGTCTCTACAGCCCATTGCCCAAGCTGGTTTCTAACTCCTGGCCTCAAGTGATCCTCCCACCTTGGCCTCCCAAAGTGCTTGGATTACTACAGGCATGAGCCACTACACCCTGTTCCCCAGTTTCTTAGTTACAATTAAATCTAACCTCTACATAAATATTTCCCAGGTTCTTTCTAATATTACTTATGCATCTTGTCCCTTTTTCTTTCTTTTTTTTTCTTTCTCTTAAAATCAGTTTTACTCACTATTCTCTTCAAAGAACCACTTTTTGGCAGATCCTCACTTTTATATTTTTATTTTCCTTTCATTACCTTTTTAATTTTATTTTTATTACTTTTTTCTTACTGCTTTAGGTTAATTTACAGTACTTAATTTATTATCCTTTTTCTTGTTTCTTAGATTAGATGCTTAGGTTATTATTTTTTGGCAATTCCTTTTTAATAATAACTTAGGGCTATAAATATTCTTTAAATCATCACATTTGCTGCATTCTACAAATTTTGTTATAGATATCTTAATTATCATTCAGTTGGAAGTTATTTTTTTCTCCCATTTCCATTCTGTCTTCTTCTTAATACCATGTTATTTTAAACTATATTTTTAGTTTCTAAGGGTTTTTAAAAATATATTTTTTGTTATTAATTTCTTACTAAATTGGATTGCTATACAAAAAGTATTGGCCTAAGGCATAGTTTCTCTGTCCCAGAAGTGGCATTAGCATTTACCCCAGGGGCAGCATTTTCTTTCCTATTTATTTACATCTTGCCTCTCTTACTCTGGTTTCAGCTCACTGTTCCCTTTTATTTATTTATGTATTTATTGGTTCCAGGGAAATTTCCCTTTCTTTCATGTGATTTCAGCAATACATTAAAGCATATTTGTGCTAGTGTGTTCAAGATCTCATTGTTTTCTAGTGGCAAGGCTCCTCATAGTATCTGCTTTATATCTAGTGAACTCTAACAATATTCTACAACTGAATTTTAGAAATTATCCACTAAGTCAAGTGAAAATAAAGGACATTTAAAAGTTTGAAAAACTAGTCAATATTTTTACCTATTCAGGCTGCTCTAATCTATCCTGTTCCCTGGCTTTGTGCTATGGAAAGGTAGAATAAGGCATAGCATTAGTCTCTAAAAAGTTTGCTTTAGCTAAGTTTGTTTAATTTCAGGCCATAACACCTCTGGTGTAGGTAATTATGTACACTGCTTTAAAAGATTCTCCATCTCAGCTCTTAGTGAAAGACAAATAAATAGGATAGATGATGTCAATTTTTTTTTGGTTATATAAAAAGATGATTAGAATAGATGAGCTCTAAGATGCCTTCCAGTTCTAAGAAAATACACCTGTATCTAAAAACAAGAAAATAGTATTTCCCTTGAATTACCTTCCAGAGACTAATTGAGAGTTAAGTAAACATTGTAGTTTTTCCTCTGTGGAGTAGCCACTTCTAAATTATCTTTTATTTTTACCCTTTAGTCCTTAACAACAATCTAATGCTGCCTTCAAGTTACTACTAATAATTGTTGCTGTATCTACCTGCCATTTATGAATTGAGATTTAGTGCAATTTCTTGTAGTAAACGCAGATGGATAACTTATCTCTAAAATCAAAGTTGAAGAATGTACCCTTGGAATAGGACTCCAGGGACAGAGCAAGAGCGCGTCTTGCAGCCCATAACCAGTCGATTCAGAAAGAATCGAAGCAAATTTGACCCAGTGATATTTATGAAGTCAGGATCCAGAAAGAGGAAGCCAAGTTTGTAAGGTTAAAAAAATATAAGGAGTGGCCTGAGATTAATAGTCATGGTCAGTGGAGACAAGCACTGAAAAATATAGGTGATATTTGAGTGCAAGATGCTGGAAAAAACTTAAGCTTTCCAATTTAGAGGTTACAAAAGAATAGTTTTTTTCAAGCCATCAAAATAAGATCGTGAAAGATTTTATATATCAATATGTGTCTGCATATGCAAACAGTGTATATATATATTACATAGAATACATATATTCACATGTATTATTCATATTTATGCTCATCTTTCTCTATATATGTACAAAATGAACTTAAATAATATACCATCATCTTTTTGTAAAAGTCCTGAAAAACTAGATTTTCTTTTTGCTTGAAATAATTTAAATTCAATTGAAGTAATGAAATACAAGGAGTCCTTAAAGGTTTTAGCAAAAATTTATACTCATAGATCTACAAATTAAACTTTAGAAAATAAAACTTGAAAATGATCATTTCTGAGATCAGATTCATAGGAAATCTTTACATGTAACCACTATTGGCTTTAATTGTTGTATAATAATATAATATAAAAATAATAAATATTACTATATAGAATTGAGATGATTAGGTAGGCAATAATTCTTCTGCATAAAAATAGCAAAATGATTTGAGATTGATGAACTTGTTTAAATCACTTTACTGGAAGGTAGAAAATTTAATATATATTTTTCAACTTGAAAGGTTGACAGTTGAAATATATGTGAAGCAGTGACTAAGCCTCATACAGATACTCTTTTTAAATTAGGTAACTCAATAAATCAAAATAAATCTTTGTCATTAACTTTTTAGAAGCAAATGAAGTTAGTGTCTTTATTTTTTCGAGCTTGAAATTCCTGCGCATTGTTTAGTTTTTAATTATAATTAAAAATCTTATAATAAAAGAGATAAAAAATGTCTTAGTAATTTTTCTTATAGCATTAATGGGTAAAATAGAGACCTCTATATAGTCCTTTTAAGAAGCACTCATTCAAAGATGGACTGAAATTTTCACATATCATTCTTAGAAGTTTCTTCTTGTGTATCAATTTTCTTAACAGGAAGTGAATCTAACAGCAGCATTGTTGGTCAATGTCCTCCTGTGATTGTTAGCAATGCATCCTCACACATATTGTTTCAGACAAAAAATTAGTATTTTGCATTAGAAGAGGATAATTAGGCAATAAGATACAAAAGCTAGTGTGGTTATCATGAGATAAACACACACATGGGGTGTTATGAGGCACAGCCAAGTGTCTGTAATCCCTCTAGGGTATGATTATCTCGTGATAACCACACACCCTGGAGTTGCCTTATTGCTATTATAAAATATCTTTATTATAGGAAGAAATGTGCATTTTTGTGCAGAAAGGAGACAGAGCTGGCAATTTAGAATGCTGAACAGCAGTTTCAGCTGAGCTATGTGGTTTACATAGATTAATCTATCCCATTGGAATGTTTCCCCAGCCAAAAAAATCTTCCCTAAATCCAAGCAGTCATAATCTGTAGTGATGTGCAGCTATTTGGAGCATTTGAGAAATTCCCTGCCTGGTTCTTAGGCTGTTGGTTTGATGGTTGTATGGGGTGAATGCTGTGATGCACTGTGTCAAAAGGCTCTACAGTGCCCTGGAGACTGGGTGTTCTGGGAATCCAAATTGTGATTCACACAGATCTCAAACTTTTGTGCTATGATTTTATCTTGACCAGAATAAATGCTTTAATTTCTTTATGGAAATAGCCCATCATAACATACAATTTGATAAGGGAAAGTAATTATTAAGCTAGAAATATGGAAATTGAGATGAAACTCAAAAAGAGAAAGGGAAAGTTATTGAATGTCTCAGATAGGAGATTCCAAACTTGAGGGCAGTAGACTAAAGAAACCTAGGATTTTAAATCTGAAAACAAAGGAAATCTGAGCCAAAGGAAAGTATGGAGAACTTCCATTAGCCTCCGAATTATGATCAGAAGGAGTGGATTTCTTCCCTATCACCCCAGAGACTGAATTAATGTAAATGAAAATCATGGCGGAAAGGATTTCATTTACTTATAAGAATTCACTTTTAACATTTGAGAGGTTACAAAATATAATTGTCTCTGCTAAGAAATACAAACAATGTTTAAGCAAAGACTGAAAGATCAATTAGGAGAGATTTCTTCTATAGAGAAGATTTCCAACATCTCTGAAACTGATTCTATAATAAAAGGAAAAGTTATGGACACATATAAAATCTGACAAGAAAATCAACGTCACCAAATGTGCAAGGACTGAAAAAATGATTATGAATCCAAAGCATATCCCAGATACCTTCTACTAAAATAGGAATAAGTACTTCATGTATGCATCATGAGTTTTTAAGCATACTAAATGCACTAAAATAAAACATTATGGTATTGAGACATCCTTGATGTTTCAGTGTAAATGATTAGCTACATGAATTCTACATGATTTAAAAAATCACAATTCTCTTTTCTGTGCATCTGATCAATTATCAACCTGATGAAATCATAGGATGGATAATAAACATTTTTCATTTCAATAAATCTCCATTGTTATTCAACAAATTATGGATGTAAAATAAGCAATGAGCCAGTCTATGAATTTGATGTAAAATAAAATCAATCTTTATATTCATTTTGGGCAGCCAAATCACTGGGGGGAAAATATCTGGAAAATTTACTCAGGCTTTGGTACTTACATGATCGTCATCAAAATGTGTCAAATCTAATGTAAGATTGTTGTTTAATATAGAATATGAAATTGATGTAATTGATTTGATTGAATTAATATGAAACGTCTAAGAATAAATGCTATGCCTTTTTAAAGGCAGCAACCAGTAATTGGTTTAAATGTAAAAATAAATTTCATCTACAGATCTCCTATCCAGCCACGGTGATGTTTTATTGGTTTCTGCATTTCACTAACTGATATGCTTTCATGTAAAATCAATATCTTTCACTCTAATATATTTTGCATTGTTATTTTGTGGGTTCTGCGAGCTAAAATATATTATTGATGTATAACTCCAAATCTTTATTTCACAGAAAACTTGCCATGGGGAAAATTTAAAGGGGCACCATTTGTTTTCTAAATATGCAACAGCATCTTTCACATAATTGACAATTGTTTCAACGGAATGCTATCATTTCTAGTCTAAATCCCCATCTTTTAATTTAGCCCTAGGCCATACCTTTTAAAGAAATTGCCATCCATGAAATATCAGATGCTTCAACAGGGCCAGACTTGTGTACCTCCCTCGTAGAGCTGTGTGAAAAATTTCACACCTACACTGAAACTGCCAAAATATGCTTCTTCACTCTTTTCAGTACCAAGGGGAAAACATATATTTTTTCCCTTTGGGCAGTTTTGACAGTTTTAATACAAGTGAAAAGCAGGTTTTGCCAGCATAAAAAAGGGAAAAGAGAAGAAATCTCGAAATTATATGTGAGAACCTCATAGTCTTAGGGGGAAATGGAGGGGAGAGGAAAGTAAAAATCGCAGCTAATGCTTAGATTTAGCCAAGGAAGACCACGTGATTAGTGGTGTTCAATTACTTACTGGAGAAGATCATGGCAAGTGAAGGGGCCACATATTTTAAAAGTAAAACCAATACTAAATAAAAATAATGAAAACTGGCAATAAAAACTGAGCCTCCTGCTGCATTTTTCTTTAGTGTTAAATCATAAGTAAAGCCAATTACTTGTAAGATTCTATCCCACATTGCCAACCTGATTCCCTTCCCCACCCTTCCACCCTGGTTAGTGTCAACATTTAGAAATCTCCTTGGGCTTGAAGGGAGAGAAATAAAAATATAAAAGTCACCTAATATATCCCTGAGGCATCTCATTGCCCTGCAGAAAATGATTCTTTCTTCTTCACTTTCTTCCTTTCTGAATTTTTGAAGACTCTTACACGTCTATGTATAAGAAGCTTTTTAGCCAAAAGGTTTCTAAATAGAAAATTGTTATTTATGATGAATGCTTTTCTCAATCACTACAATCCCCAAATGCTTAAAAGGTTTGGGAAAAAAATAATAGGTCTAGAAAATACATATAGCGGTAGCTCAGGGGATTCAGCTGAGCAGAGAATACTTCTGGACCCTGAATTCCTAAGGCATTTTTACACTCTTTAGTCATGCTTTAAAACAATTGAGCACCCAACGTAAACATCAAGTCGATGGAAAATAAAATGTGCTGAACCATTCTGTATCCACCCAAACTCATCTGGTAGGACACTGTACTTGGAGAACATGTGGAATGAATTTCAACTTGACTCTCATGTGAAGTTAGTACTACATGCAGTTCAAAGGATTTACATAAAGATTCATCTTTTCTGTCACTTTGAAGATAGGGTTGCTGTGTATGCAGAGATAAAAATCCCTGGGTCTTTTTATATGAAGAGAGAAAGTAGCTTTCTTATTGGTGGGCTTGTGTAATAATCTTAGAAGAGGACAATTTTGAGTTCCATACTTACAATTTAGAGAAAAATTGCTGATGAATATACTTTAGAATTTTTCTGTTCAGATTATTTTAGACCTGTCTATTAAACAGTGCAAATAGTCACTCAAGTAAATTTTAACTTTTCTGTACCTAATCACCATGGACTGTTGAATTTATAAAACTAACATCTAGACATGAGACAAACAGAAGCTATGTCACACGCCAACATTTGGGGCATGAGACAGACAAAGGGAAATGCGTTTCACTGTTGAATAGTTTTTAAAAAATGGACTTTTCCAATGACATCACACTAACTTGGAACCATTTTTCATAGCTGAGGTCAATTTTCTGTCCTGTAGTCTCCTTTGAAGAAACCACCTTCTGAAACATGGCTGTAAGAATTGGGGCTGGGCCGATAGTGTCTTGTCACGGCCAATGGTACCTTCCATTGTGTTATCACCTGTTACTGTCCTCTACTGAAGTTGACCCTCCAGTCCACCCATGTGCCCCCACACCTGCTAATACCAGCTCTTACCCAACACTGGTCCTGATGCACTTACACTGCCCCAGCACTGCCCAGGCAGGTGTTCCCACTGGAAATGCCTCCACGAGACTGCCTGGTCTGGAGACTCTGGAACGTTGTATCCTCTGGCTCTGCACTGCTCTTTCCCTATTCTTGCCTTACAACATTTGGGTGAATGTTTTTCCCTGAAAATTTTCTACTTTCTCCTTCTTGGAGACTCAGACACATGTGCATGGTGGCTGAGCTAGAAAAGATGTCTTAGTGGTCAATTATGCCCACACTATTCCTTCTCCACGTGATGGAGAAGATGCTACGGGATGAAGGCTTTGTCCTTTGCTTCCTTTTAGGACAACTTCATTTCCAGATACCTCCTCTGCTCATCCTGACTCCCTAACATGGACCCTGATGCTCAGGATACAGACAAGGTCTTGCCAAGTTGTGTGGCAGACTTGGCTAATTTTCTTCCAGCATCCATTTGCTCCTTCTTCATTTTTGTAATAGAACTTCTCCACCAAATTATCCCTGAATTTCAGTAATATATGTGGCAAATCTGCTAGACACTATATTTCCAAGCTTCTCTTCTTTGAGGGGTGATTTGGTGACTAAGATCGTATGAAGGATTTAACAAAAAGTGACCTTTTAAGATTTACGATTTTAAAAACTATAGCGCACACTCCACTCTCCCTTCTAACCTCTTCCTCCTGGCTGGGAAATGAAAAGAGCTGAAGCAGGGTGGCACCTGTGACTGAGAGTGGTGAGTTTGAACCTGGCCCTGGCCAAACTGCAACAAAAAAAAAAACAGTCTGTGAAGCTAGTGAATGATGCCCCATGAATATATCAATGTACACAGCTATGATTTAATAAAAAAAAAAATAGCTGGGCGTTGTAGCAGGCACCTGTAGTCCCAGCTATTTGGGAGGCTGAGGCAAGAGAATTGCCTAAGCCCAGGAGTTAGAGGTGGCTGTGAGCTGTGATGCCACAGCACTCTGCCGAGGGCGATAACATGCAACTCTGTCTCTAAAAAAAAAAAGAAAGAAAGAAAAGTAAAAGAGCTGGAGCAGCTGCCTTGGGCCCAGATGGGGAAGCTCCGTGTGTCAGGGATGGCAGAGTAAATCCAGCAGCCTGGGTACTATAAGTCCCACAGAGAAAGTGAAGCCTCTAGTTCTGAACTGCTCATCTCAGAATGCTACCTAATAAGGAAAGAGGCTTCTAACATGTTCCACTCTGTTTTTGAATATCTTTATATAGCATTTGACCTGTACTCTAAATAAAATACTAGGGTTGCAAAGAGAAGAGGCATTCGATATATATTTTATTATATCCCAGAAAGTACAGTAAATTAATAAACTCTACCAATTTTCTTCTATATTTTGGCAGAAGAAGTTTGGGAGGAAATAATTACACAATTACATCACTGAAATGATAACAAAAGATGACTGGACACCTTTAGCACTGGGATTAATATAGCTTGCAAATAAATTGAACCAATATCTCAAGATGAGAAATGAAATCAAGTAAAAATAGCCTGTATATATAAGAACTTTGGGTATCATAAAATGTTAGTTACATCATCATCATCCTGCTCAAGACCTGAAAAGAACGTATTTCTGTTAGTGTTTTAATATACTTTAATAAATCAGACAATATCTCCACCACATGCAGAAGGCCCTGACAGAATATGTATCACAAGTCAATACAACAGTTATCCTACAAAAACGGACTTGAAATTTACTTGCTGTATTTGCTGTGTGTAATGCATTCCTGTGTATAATGTGCATCCATGTTTTTGGCCCAAACTTTCAGGAAAAAAATCTTTCATTTTAATTTTGCAAAGGAGGGTGGAAGTGGCCATGCAGTGGCACCTCCTTCTCTCACAAGAGGTTCGCGGCACAGAGCTGGCTGCTGCGGAGAAGCCAAGAGCAGGCCCAGGGAGCAGGTGAGAGTGATCCAGGTGACCTGAGTGTATGACCTCCCCCTGCAGTCCCCTCCCAGTCCACCCTCGTCCCTACATCTTCTCATTTCCTATTCCTACCCATATCCTTCAGTGGGAATGTGGCTATGGCTGCTTTGCTGAGAACCCAGATAGTCTTATTTCCTGGGAAGCTGGTGTGAGGGGTCAGGGCTGGCCACACCCTTTCCAGGCAGCCTCATCTCTCACACAGCTGGCCCTATTCTGAGTCCACAGGACACTGCACTGGGGGGAAGCCTTTGCCTTCCCACATGCCCCATGCCTGCTAATACTAGGTCTTACCCACCACTGATCTTGAAGGCACTCACACTGCCTCAGCACTGCTCGGGCAGGTGTTACCACTGCCTCTACAACACCAAGTGAAGCACTCTGCATTTACGTTTCTGTGTAGTGACTGGACTGTGGCCTCCTTCAGCCATCCAGACCTTGGCACTCAGTAATGTCAGAATGAAGGACATAGCCTCTCCCAAACTTGCAGACCCTACAAATCATCTGAGGACTGGTTAAAATGACACTCCTGAACCATACCCCAAATACACTAAATCAGCTCTCCAGGAGCAAGACCTGGGTATCCATTCTGTTCACAAGCATCTTAGATGGTTCTTCCTACAGGTGGGTTTGGGAAATTATACCAACTCAATCCCTTAGAGGTTTCAACAAGTCACAGGCTCAAACTTACAATCTATGGGTTCAGGGGTGTCTTCGTGGTAGTGTCTTCGTGGGGACTGAGGCCCAAGGTCACAACAGCAGGCTACTAGTAGAACCAGGTGTCCGAACCAGGCCACCCAGGCCTCAGCTCAGTGATCTTCCTTCACAGGGTGGCATCCTGGGGGCCTCCAAGTGCAGGTGGCTGTGTGAGGGCCAAGGCAGCCTGGAAAGGGCAGTGATGAACCAGCCCTGGCCCCTCACCCCAGCTTCCCAGGAAATAAAACTACTGGGGTTCTCAGCGGAGCTGCCATGACCCCTTTCCCACTGACGGACATGTGGGTGTGTGCGAATAGAAGATGAGGGGATGTAGAAACAAGGGTGCTCCAGGAGGGGACAGCTGGGGGAGTCAGGCACGCAGGTCATCCGGGCCCCTCTCACCGCTGCCTGGGCTGCTCCCGGCTTCTTCATGGTGGCTGGCTCTGGGCCTCGCACTTCTTGCAAGGGAAGGAAGCGACATTGCGCGGCCACGTCTGCCCTCTTCTCACTGAGGTCCTGAAGCTAAGCATTGCGTCGCCATGGGCAGCACCTTCCAAGATGGTGGCAGCAGTGATGTCCAGCATGATCAGCTGGCCGGGCTGGAGGCTCCTACAGGGGCCGTGCCTGCCCGGTTAGGGGCAGCCTGAGTGAGAAATAGCGGAGAAATAGTGGAGGGAAGGTGATTAACTATATTCCAGGGTATTATTTTGCACACACCTATCATTATCGCTCTCTAGAGTTACAGTTTTAATGCTTCTGCATAAATAAAATAATTTAAAACATTTATATAGTTATGGAATTAGTACTACCCATTGACAACCCACATCCTTATTTTTCCCTGAAAAGTTGTGCCCATTATACATGGGAAAACATACGTTTGAATTCAGATGAATATTCGCACAAAGCCCTGAAATGTATATGTCACTAAAGAGCAAATTCCCCATTGCACATTTGTTGATCTGTGTTGATGTGAATGGAATACACACAAATGGGAACATGTGGCGGACAAATGAAGCGGCTGCTTATGAGATCAGTGGCACGTGTTTCAGAAAAGTCATAAGGAAATTGTAAGAAAAGGAATGACTGGTTTAAAGATCGACTGAGTGAGATGAGAAAGGTATTTATTTCTACAGGGTTGCGTCAGGTAGGAAATTCACATTTTTTTTTCCGCTTGAAATCTGTGGGAAGTATTGTTAATGTTGTGCACCTTTTTGTATGTGTGGCTACATAACCGCCTTGTCTTTTCGTGAAGGTAACTGGTCAAGCCTGTGAGATGTTTATTGATCTGAGTGGATGGGTCTGAGGGGAAGGACTTGTCAGCTGGGACAGTTTATCAGAAGAGACTTGTTCTTCCCACTCCCTCCTTGCTATTTATTCCTAAACCAGGGAAAATTTCCCTGGGAGCATGGAAGCCTCAGCGGGAACATTGCAGAGACCCAAGAGATGAGAAATGGTTTGTAAATGAGCATTTAAAACATGAAAACACTCTTGTTTTCAAAGCCAATGAGTATGAAGACGTGAGTTGACAGCAGGGAGTCTTCATCTGTCTGGCTGAGGGATTCTGAGTCAATTTCTGATGGATGAAAAGTAGGACTGGGAGAGCTTGGGCCTGTCAGAATCTGCTCAAAATTCCTGGGCTTGCCATTTCAAACCGAATTCAAACCTTCCAGAGCTTGAGATAAAAGAGAATGTTTACAGAAAAATAAAAGAGGCTTGAAAATACTTATTAAGAGGCATCTTAGAAATCTTGATAAAGTGTCAAAAGTGATAGATCTTGATAAAATCTGAAAACTCTACATAATTTATGCCAAGCACATTTAATCAAATCCATGCTGATCATGGAAAAAGAAATACGGACACACAGAGCCACTGGAGGGTTCAAAGCAAGGTCCAGGTGTGAAACAGAGCTGGGCAAGGAAGGGTACTTGAGTGCTGTTTATTTAGTCACTTCACGACAGCATTTGCTTCCAGGGCTGTGTTCTGAGTTCAGAGACAGCTCCAGAGGTTCCCCGGAGCATGAGATGCTTTCAGAGCTTCAGGTTGGAGAGGATTTGAGCTGGAATGTCCCCCCTGCCCAAAAATTCCAGGGGCTACTGACATATTGCAGTGTTTCTTGGGAATTTGTGCTGCTTCTGTTGGGAGTCTCTAGACTTCCCAGATGGTCTCTGGTCTGAACTGCCCTCTCTCAGGGGCAAAACCAGAACCAAGATCCTCAGCCTTTGCTGATCATATGCTAAGTTACTGGAATACATTTCTCAAGTGCAGGAGGTTGCCACAGGGCAGATGTAGATAAATATAAATTGAGACAATAGGACCTGCCACCAGGTCCTCAGGTTGCCATGACCTGGAAAGCCATGAAAATATTGTATAACATGGAGATTCTAGTTATCAGACTTTTGTCAGACTCATAACCTGCAAAAATCTCCCATTCCGAAGTCTGTTTGCTTTACTTGTAGTGCCCTTAGCTGTGCAGAAGCTTTTTTTAGCTTGATCAAATCCCAGTAATATATTTTTTCTGTTGCTTCAATTGCTGGAGGGGGTGGGGGTGTCCTCTTTATAAAATATTTTCCCAGGCCAATATCTTAAAGCATTTCCCCTGCACTCTCTTCTAGTTGGCGTGATGTGAAGACAAGGGAACGCTTCTACACTGCTAGTGGGATTGCAAATTTATACAGCTTTTTTGGAAAGAAGTGTGGAGAATTCGACTTTACACCTTTTATGTTTACCTGGATGGAGTTGGAACATATTCTTCTTAATAAAGTATCTCAAGAATGGAAAAAAAGTATCCAATGTACTCAATACAATTATGAAACCACTTACACATTCATACGAATGATAAAACACAAATATAATCCACTAAGCCGGAGGGGAGATGAGACAGAGGAGGGGAGAGGGAGACAGTGAGTGGTGGGAGGAGGGAGAACGTTTGGTGGGATCTCACCAAATGGGTTCAATACAAGGGTACATTTCAAAACAATTAAGAGTAAATTATAAATGTCTTAGCACAAAAAAAAAATTATATAACATGCTAAAATAGGGCACTTTGGAAAATTTGCACAGCTGAGTTCCTACGTGATGCTAAAATACTCGTGGTCAGCACAACTACAATGAATCTCAGAAATAACAACAACAACACAAAAGTGTAAAAGGGTTTGGGGGAGGGAGGTTGTGCTGCTCTATCAAATAGAATCTTCAGCTTGGTATATTATCAAGCTGTGTCCCCAGAGTATCAGGTGGTCACTAGCCCATCACTGTGGGCACAGCTGAGCAAGCTGATAACCACAGGCCTACTGCTTTTTCTGCTGTTCTCTCACACTCTCTTCCAAAATCAGCAGCTAAAGCTTGGGGCCCAGACTGGCACTCAAGGAAAATACAAAGTAGGCAATGATTTGCTTTGGGTGCTGATTTCTCCTTTTCCCACCTGGCTCCCCACACACTTCTTGGCATCTGCTCTTCCTTCCTGCCAGGAGCCTCCAGTCCCAGGGTAGTCCTTATACTTAAACATAGGAGATGGGCAAGATGACTGCTAAAGTTTTTGTCTACAGCAAATAATAATGCTATGGCTAGAAACAAATGTGTTTCTTTTCTATAAATCTTTAGTTTTGTCGAGCAACGTTTCATTGTGTAAGTCTGTTTCTTAACACGAAACAAAATTTTTCCCAGATCATCCAAATGAGAAGACTGTGATGCGAGTATCTTTTCCAGAGGTGTGGGCAGGTCTACAGGAACAAATAAAGAAAACTAGCAACAGAAGAAACAATTATCACCCCTAAGGGTGAAGGAGCCAGTGGGAAAATGGTATCACTGGAACTCAGAGAGAGCAGGAGCCATCAGTGGCTATTTTTGGAGTGTCCAAAGCAGGAAGACATCAGGGAAGAAATCCCCCAGACACCTTGTCCTCCTGCTGGTGTTTCCCATGGGCTGAACTGAGCCAGCAGCCCAAGGGCATCAGCTGACTGGGCAGCAAGCAAGGCAGAGGAGGGTACAGATTGGATTGGTGAATGGGGAATGATGTAAAAGAAAAGTCATCATATTAATCTAATCCTTATCTTTTTCCCATAGCTTGCTTAGGATGTTTATTTCCAATGTCCTACATTCTGCATTGTCCTTAAATCACTCCAAGTTCTGGTTGTAAGAATTCAGATAAGCTTAGTCTCAAAATGTCTTACCCATAACTATCCCAGAAGCATCCTAATTATTTTTTCCATTCTCTCCTATTCCTTTCATATGCTATAATCTAATTAATCTTTAAAAATACTACATAATTCAATCATTCTCTTAATTCTAATATCAAGATCAAATACCTCCACTTTTCTTAAAATAGGAGAGTCTCAGGCAGAGATGAGGCTTCTAGAGTGTGAGTTCTTAGAGTCTCTTCTCTAAGCCATTTGTGTGCTGGTTATCACATGCCTCCTAGTCCTCCAGAACATGCTCTATTCTCCTCCTCCATTGGTTCAAATCCTCTTAAGACGATATTGAGATGGTTTCTTTTAGATGTCTATATCCCTTGAGTTTGCTTGCTCTCTACATAACAATCACCTTAAACATTTACTGGAGGAATCAACTTAGGGATGAAGAGCCCCTCCATCTTTCCCTTTGCTTGACAAGCTCGATTTGCTGTATAATTATCAGTTTAAACCTCACATCCTCCAGGAACCCTTCTTTGACCCTTGTCTCCATCCAAGGATATACTGGGCACTCCTCCTGGGCACCCTGCTTATTGCAGCACTTACCACAGTCATTCAGTTTGTAAATGGTAGACCTTTGGTTCAAACTAAGTTCTATGTAATTCCAGAGATCAAGTTTATGTGACATATTTCTTCTTAAGAATAATGTGGAAGGGAAAAATTATATTTAGGCAATTAGAAAAAAAGCCATTATGAAAAAGGTGGTAATTGAGGTAAATTCTTTAAAAATAATGCATTTGGTCTGGTAGATATGGCTAAGGCAGGCATTATAATACAGAAAGAATGGGACATGTGAAGCCATGGACCCAGTGTATTGCTGGAGTTGGAGTTGCTGGGAAATAAGGCCACTTACAGTTGGTGCCATATTTGGGAGAACTGCCAATTGAAGCAATCTATGAATCCTCCTTGACACACAACAGGGGGGAGAGGAAGCTTAAAAGAATGTAACCTGTAAACTACTTAAGACATTTTGGAATGTGGAGAGACTAATGTGTTATTCTTGTTGCTTCTTTAACATGGGCCTTCAGAAATAGTGCATTGACTCATACAAGTGACTTTGATAGTGAAAATCTGAAATACCCTGGGAGGGAAGGGAGATTGTTTGTGCCATTAAAATTGCACCACTAGATACATCCTTTACATGTGGGTGCACATGCTCACCAGAGACAGGTAGCAGTTATCACGGATTGCCATGAGTCATCACTCAGGTGGAAGTGACCTGATGAAAAGTTATGATGAGAAGCAAGGACTTCAGGACGGAGGCTTTGGCCTAAGAAGAAGGGATAATATTGTTTAGCAGCCCATGGTTAGAGTTAATCTTCCACTGGGTGAGCTACTGCTTTGTTCACACATAGAGAGGACTGTTAATGGTTATTAAAAATAATTACTAAAGGCTCAGCACCCGTAGCACAGTGGTTATGGCACCAGCCACATACACACAGGCTGGTGGGTTCGAACCCAGCCTGGGCCAGCTAAACAATGACATCTGCAACAAAAAATAGCCTGGTGTTGTGGCAGACACCTGTAGTCCCAGCTACTTGGGAGGCTGAGGCAAGAGAATTGCTTAAGCCCAAGAGTTTGAGGTTGCTGTGAGCTGTGATGTCACAGCACTCTACTGAGGGTGGCAAATTGAGACTCTGTCTCAAAAAATACAATAAAATAAAATAATTACTAAAATTTCCTCAAATATAATCCCTGCCCTATTCTCTCTTATCCTTTTTAGACTCAAATCTTTAAACTATGTGTTGTTCATTATGTCTTACATGTTTACCATGCCCTTTTATTTCTTTCTATTACTGTATCTTTTTGTGCTTCAGTTTGAATATTTTCTATTCTTCCATCTACCAAGTCACTAATCTCAACTTCCACTGTGTTTATTTTTCCACTGGATCCATTTATTGAGTACTTAATTACAGTTGTATTTTCCAATTCTAGAATTTCCACATAGTTCTATTTCATAGTTCTCATTTGCTGGTGAAATTCTCCATTTTACATCTATTTTATCCATTTGTTTTTATTGTTTTTAACACAGCATTAAAAGTTTAAAATGTTCTTGCTAATTCAAATATTTTGGTTGTTTGTTGTTGTTTGTTTTTTGTTGTATGGTCCTCTTTTTTTGGCATGACTGATTATTTTTAACTGAATAGCAGACATTGCATATAAAAAATTATAGGGATTTCTGGTAATATTATCTTCTTTCATAGAAGATCACCCTTTTCCCTTCTAGGCAAGTAGAGTAAATGTTTATCATCTTATTCAATCAACTATTGAGCTGACAACAGACAAGACTGCAGGCTTAGTAAAATGCAGGCCACCTCTTTCACCCTTGTTCTAAGGATGGATCTACATGTTTTTCACTAGGGGTGAACCTAGGAGCCAGTAGGTTCACCCCTTTTGAGGGGATCCTATACTCTGTACTTTGTCCTCAGTATTATAAGACTTCAAAATATCCCTCTCTGGTTTTTAAAGATGTGTTGCTTAGTTTATATTCTCTTGTTCTTTGTAGCTTCAGAATTCAGCAAGTATCTTCAGGGAGAAACCAGCTGTGTGTGTATCAGGCCCGCTGCCCTATCCTTTCCTTCTTCCTGTGTTCTTAAACCCTCTATTTTTGAAATGTTTCCCTTCAGTCTCATGAAACTGCTTGGTTCTCCCCATAAGTACCTCTCAATCCAGACAAAACCGGGATTCCCAGCTTTTACCCTTCACCTGCCACCACCAAAAAGGAAATGGCTATAGAACGTAAGCTCATCTTTTCATGGTTCTCCTTTTTGGTAAACTCTTTCCCTCCTGTCCTGATTGCTTCAGCAGCACTCTGATGGTTTTAACAGATTACTTTGTTTATTGTGTATGACTTTGCTATTGGTTCTCAATGGGAATGTTGGTCTCCTTCAAGCTACTTTGTTCTACTTATAAGCAATTGGTTTAAATGCCATTTTAAAAGGAAAGAAGCAGATACTAAACAATTGAAGTAGTGCACTCAATTTGAGCTGTGCTAATTGCAAACTAGAGCACTGGTGCTGTATCTCTGGCTTTTCAGTTAACTAACTGTGGCACTGGTCAAGTTACTTTGCCTTCCTGGATACCAGCTTTCTTACCTGTAAAATGAAAAGATTAGACTACTGAGATCTTAAGACATTTCCTTTGATTTCTATCAGCTTGAATTCTCATAATTTGGACAACTTACTAGTTTATAAGTTGGTTTTGGTATACTGGCCTACAGCATCTTACATAATGCTTACATCTTAAATCAGAGAGATTCTTAGGAAATAATTGGGTTAAGGTTCCATTTTCATTGCAGATTAATCAACGTAATGAAAAAGTTTTTAAATAACTAAACTGACAAGTTTCTACCCTGTTTCCCTGAAAATAAGACAGTGTCTTATTTTAAGGTGTGCTCCCAAAGATGTGCTAGGTCTTATTTTCAGGGGACATCTTATCTTTCCTGTAAGTAGGTCTTATTTTCGGAGGATGTCTTATTTTCGGGAAAACAGGGTAGAAAGATGTTCATATTGGCCATAATAATTAAGATGATCATACATCCTTGTTTGCTGGGGACATTTCCAGTTTGTTATTTCTGAATAATTATTAATAATTTTGCCCTTTTACCCAAAGAAGAATTACAATTAGGTTGAAAAATTATATGGTCATTTGAATTGTAGTTCTTTAAAAAGGGGAAGCTCTAGGTTCATCATAGTAATAAACATTTTTTGAGACTGTTTTGAGAATAGAATATTGGCATGCAAATAAACAAAAGTGACTATTGATAGAAACTTCATCACTTCAATTTTCATTCATATATAATTTTGATAGGATCTAGACTATTCACATATTCTTTGAGTCCCTACACTAACTGCTTGTCACTTTACCAAATGTGTTCTTGTTTCTTACAGAAGAGTGAGAATCAATTGGACAAGGTGTTATTCACAACAGGCTAATGTAAGTATCAGGGCTTTTAACAGACATAGTTCACTAAAGAAAAAAATATCATAAAGAGTGCAAAAGTCATTGTCAGAGAACGTTTTGTAAGGGGACACCACATCTCTTCTTCCAATAAGCTCTACAGGTCTTTCTGCCATGGTGCTTAGGGACCTTTAGCTCTGTTGTGAGGCTAGAATGACAGCAACTGAATTACTATTTCAGTTTATCACTAGGTTTATATATAAAAATTATTTTACCAGTTTCTTACCTTATATGCAAAACTGTGTAAGAAACATATTTTGAAAAATCCTGAAATTTTTTAAAAATATTAATCATTTTATTATCACTGCCATTGATAGCTTTTCTCTTTTTCCATATTGGTAATGAAAATTGGTTCCAAAATTGTATTAGAGCCTGAGAATATGCAATGTATTGTTCTTTTTTCTTTTTAATGCAAATCTCATTTTGATAGTTTTCCCCAACTATTTTAGTGCTTATTTACTTTACTCTACTGATACAAGAAGGGTCTAATAAAATAATAGTATATTGATACAGCTGCAATCCATTCATTCAGTACTCATTTATTCATCATTCATTTGATCAAGAAATATCCGTTGAGAAACTAGTTTTGGTACTGGTTTGTATTGTTATCATTTAATATTATGAACTGACAGCATTTCCAATCTATTACCTAGTATTTAAATTCAGAGTATTTAATGACTAATACAATTTGAAGAAGTCTATATATAACTTTTTTCTTAATTATTCTCCTATCTTTGGCAATTTATGCTACTTCTGGAGTTTTGGGCAATTTACATTACTTCCAGAGTTTTTCACTATTTTAGAGCTATAATAAACATCTACATATAAAGCATTTTGTATGTTAAAAATTATTTCCTAAAAATTAATCCTTTAGGGTTATTTCTTTCTAATTTTATTAGAATTAGAATTCTTGAATCAGTGAGAATTGACATTATTAAGGCGCTTGGTAAATTGCCAAATTGGTTTAGGGACTAGAGATATCAATGTATGTTGTAAGAATCAAGATGCTGGTTTAACTTTGTAAATAAAAATTGATACTTTCATTATGGGCAATAAAAGTAAAATGGAACATAGCAATAAAATTAGAATACAGAGCAACAGAAATCAACTTTTATTCTTGAAGATTTTAAATAATCATTTTTGTCAAGATAAAAAAAAATTATACTCTGAGTCTACCAGATGGCAAATTTACTTTTTAAAATTGTATTATATTTTGAATTTACAAAATGAAAAGAAAAATATCAGTGATAATCTGTAACAAAGAATGCAAATATCCGTCAAATAGGATATATGCTTTCAGGTGGAGAATTGGATCTATGCTTCTAACTTGCAGAAAATAAAGGGAACATAATATTGTGTGTGAAGCTTTCCTTTCTTCATAGCCTATGGTTGAATTTTTCTGAATTTTCAGAATTTACTATTCTGTTTTTAAGAATAGTAGAAGATTGACATTTACCAGCTAATAAAATCAGAAGTGTCTAACTGGACTTGCTCTCATACTTGTATAGCTTATATTTGGGCACATGTATCTACCTTTAATTCAAACTGACTAGTAATAAGTTTTATTCTAGCCTTGTGTTTAGACTATTTTGCATATGGAAGACAGCAGTACTCATTAACTTTCTCACACTGCTTTCACTGAAGCAAACTATTAATTTTAGTTAATGTATATATATATATACTTTACAATGGGTATCTATTTAGTACACTGAATAATAACCTGACATCACTTAGCTTCCTGTTATAGCCTTTGATAGTCTAAAATGAAGTTTGAACCCATTTACATCTGTATTACTATTTATGAAAGCATATCTGGGAAAACTTACGAGGAACTTCCTATCCCTGAAAACGTACACATCAAAAACTTTAATACGCAAAAACTTCTTTAAATAAAGACTAAGAAAGGAGTATCAACTGCTTATCTTTACATCTTTTTACCAATGAAAGAAACCCTAACAATGTTTCATTTTATGATCTAGCACATACATACAGAAACTCGTCTCATTTTCATACAAACACAAATTGTAGCCAAAATTGCTTTAGCAAATGCTGAAATATATGAGGTATTCTAAAAAATTACCATAGCAGAACAAATTATCTAAAATTATAACTCTCATATTTATAATCATTAATTACATTAAAGTCCTCAAATTATAACATAGCAAATTTTTAAATTTATTTAGATAAAAGACAAATATATTACCAGGATCCAAAAATTTTATTTACTTACAAGACTTTGCAATGTAAAATCCATTATATACTGCAATGACAGATTTATCACCCAAGTAATTACTGGGTAGACTTAATACTTCTATGTGCATGCAACATATTTACTAAATCTCTTTGTTGTATTTACTATAGGAACCAGAGAAGAGAGTCTTCAAAAATGGAAGCTTACATTATATTTATAGTCTGTTGTTTAGAAACCAATGATTTTTTCTTCTGGGCATTTGACATCATATTCCACTCCTGACTTCCATGATATATTATTCTCCCGACCTTAATTCTCTGGCTACTATTCTCCGATTACTCTCTGCTGTGAAAGTTGGTAACTCCTGAGTATATTTACGGAATTCCATCTCTTTTTTCCTTTAGGGAATCCATCCACTGAGAAGAAACATTTTACCATCTTTATTTTGTCTGCTCTCAGCTTGATAGCATATCCTCTTGCAGATATGAAGCTTTACTTGTCGACAGAAAGTTCATTTAGATTAACTACCAAAACCTTTAGGTGGGCATGTCAGAAACTAGAGTTGGCATTTCCTTCTACTCTACAACCTACCATTCCTTCATAATCTCCCATTATTTTTCAATCCATTATCATCTTTTTCTCTGCTTTAAAACCATGTAGTCATTTTCTGTTATCTTATTCTTAACATCACTTGTGCACCAGATATAGCAAAGAGACACACTTTTTTCCACATCCACCTGGTCCACTATAAATTAGTCCACAACCATTATACCTCCAAAAGGAGATAATTACACCACTTTTAACTTTAGAAAAGCTTCCTTGAACTGTCTTGCTCTGTGGATTTTTCTATGCTAATAATATCACAACCAAATGACTCAGTCCAGTCCTGTCAAATTGTTGCCTCACTGTGTTTCAGTTAAGTTTTGCTGTCTAACACTTAACAATTTGTGTATTTCTTGTGCATATAAATTTTTGTTCTTTCTTCTCAGGTAAATGCCTTATCTCCCCAAATCCAAATCTATTTTGTTTTTTCTTTTTTTGTAGAGACAGAGTCTCACTGTACCGCCCTCGGGTAGAGTGCAGTGGCGTCACACGGCTCACAGCAACCTCTAACTCTTGGGCTTACGCGATTCTCTTGCTTCAGCCTCCCAAGAAGCTGGGACTACAGGCGCCCGCCACAACGCCCAGCTATTTTTTTGTTGCAGTTTGGCCGGGGCTGGGTTTGAACCCGCCACCCTCGGCATATGGGGCCGGTGCCCTACTCACTGAGCCACAGGCGCCGCCCCCAAATCTATTTTCTAATTAACCCCAATTCCATCCTTGGTTTGCATTGTTTTAAGTTACATTCAACTTTATGACTTTATAAACTAAAACTTCCTAATTGGACTAATACTCCTGATTCTTTCTTACAAACATAGTGTAATGCTTTCCAGATACATCTATTCTTTATTCAGTAAGTGCTGTTGCTGACTAAACAAAACTTTTCCTATGCTTTTTAACACCATAGATAACATAAAGAAACAGTCTTAGTAAAATGTCAAAAGCATGGAAAAGAAAATATTCAATGTACTCAATACTAATATGGAAATAGTAGATGAATAACATCATGTCCATATCAGCGAAAAAAACTGAATTAAACTCAAGAGTGGGGAGGGGGTGAAAGGAAGGGAGGTTTGTGTCTTCTCACCAAACAGACACAATATAAGGGTATATGGCACACCTCCTGGGTGAAGGACTCAACTACCACTTGGACTTTATCTAATAAATGCAAACAATATAACCTAATTTTTTGTACCCTCATATTAACCTGAAATACAAAAATTGGAAGCTACAGTGGATCCCTTCCCTCCTGCAGAAATATGAAAATATGAGAGTGAAATGAGAAAAAATGAAAATGTTTATGACAATCATCTCCAGAAAATCATCTAAAACTGTAATATGTGATTGAGAAGCCTTAATTCCTAAGCCCAATCTAGGTAATGAGACTACAACCTCCACTTTACCTTAGAAAATATAATGAATTTAGAAACCAATAAGGAATCATGTTAAGACATGCCTAAAGAAAGAGAGGAGCAGAAATGAGTTGGTTTAAAAGGAGTCTATGAAATAATGAGTCGGAGAATATGAAATTTGTCAACATGGTCAAAGGGAGAGGGATTCTGAATCTGGAAGAATAGGGACCTTCTGAGGAAGGATTAAGTCTCTACTCTCTCCCATGACATTGATAAAAAGTCACTTGGCATTCTCATGGCCTGTGATCCCTGAGTTTGATAGCTTCCGTCTATTCCTCCACATCCACTCTTCACCGTTCTGCCTTCCCAGGAGGCTGCTCCCCTCAGACTGCCTGTTAAGACCCCCTTCACTAAAACTTTCAGTTGATCTCTGCCAGTGTGGTAGGGGAGAGGCACCCCAACAAAAGTTGGCAGGCAGGAAGAAAGGTCAGATGCTTTCCCTACCAAAAGCTACAGTGTCTGTCAACTGGCCTCTTTTCCAAAGCTACAGCCTTCACCAGATTCTGGTCACAGCTATCTCCCCTTGGCCTTTCAGCCAAGCATTGGGAATACGTGCTATTGTGTTGTGACTTCTTTTTTCTTCATCTGATTATCATCCCTAAATCCTGATCTTGATCACATATCTAAAGGGACCTGTAGCTATGCTTTTTAATGATAACTTCTGCATGTGCTGTCTGCATCTTCCTGATATTCACCAGGGCCACCTGCCGATTGCTTTTTAGCTGCTGAACTATGATACTGAAAGAGGGGATAGAGACAAAGGTATTCAAATTGATAGTTATGTGCATGTGTCTGTCTCCCTCCTTGCTGAAGAACTACCTGTCATTTTAACTTAAAAATCAGTTTCTGCATGTATATGAGAGAGGAACTGTGGAAGGATTGCAGAAACTGGGTTAGTAATGACAAGGCCAGCAAAAGAGGGTGCATGGACAGGAAGTCAATAGAAATGAGAACCAAGAAGGAGAAATTTAAGTTTTACTTTATCAGGTATTTTCATCCCATAACCCTGGAGCAACACTCTCCCTTCCATGGACACCCCTTCAGGAAGAAAAGCAGTGAGAAGACATTAACTACAGATTTTTATAAAGTCAGTGTTTGACTTCAGCTGCATCATTAAGAGTGACAGGGACACTGCAAAATTTCAGATGGGTGCCAATTGTGGCTCATGAATAAAAATAAGGGATGATCAATTATGAATATTTGCATAACAGAAAAAAAGATCTCAGAAAGAGAGGAGACTATTCCCATGTCCAGATAGTTCAGTCCTGTCTAACTCAGCACCCAGTTTATATGTTGAATTCTAACTGAGTATACATTTAGTGAAGTATTGCAGGATTAAAAAAAAAAAAACTTCTGACCCACAGACATTTGATTTGTAGTATCCTGATGGAGCAGGGCCAGGTGTACAGAACTCTGAGTTTATAAAAAACAATACTCCGTGTGCACTGGTCTTACTCCATTACACCATTTCTTACACCATTTCTCTAAACTTGCTGCCACCTGAGTGCTACATTTTGGATAAAGCCAGAACGCTTAACCTAGTGGGCAAGTCTTTCCAGAGTTTTTGCTGAAATGAAATTTCTCTCTGCCTTTTGATCTTTCACATATCAATTTTCAGCTCTAGGTAAACTCGACTACTCAAGCTTCTTGCTTGAGAGAAACTTTAATCTCTTATAAGTTTCTACCCCAGCTGCAATGCTCACCACCCTGAAGCCATCTAAGTTCTCCACTTCTTCCAGGAGGCCTTTCCTGATTCTCCAGCTAAAAGTAACATCTTCCTCTGAAAGTACTTATTGGATATGAATTCTTTGACACCCATCTTCCACTTGTCTTGTTACTAGCTACTTTTGCAATATGTTTATATTGTGCCCCTCATACTGTATTATTGGGTCTTCCATGGCACAAGCATTCATAACAGGATGCCCCTAGTTAGCCCCATCATGCTTTGAGAAAGAATCTAACTTGGGGATGGGTTAATTATGGCTCCTACTTTTAAGCTTGATATAGTCCTAGGGATAACAACTATGTTTTCAAGCCATTGTGTTTATAGCTGTAAGTCTGTTATTTCTATTTTTCATACCCCTAAAAGGCAGGTGGTCTTCCATGTTTATAAATCAAGAAGCTTAGAAGTTATAATAATTTGCCCAACATCATGTAATCCCTAAGTGTCTAAATCTGTCTCTGTCCAAGCCCATCAACCTTTATATCCTATTTGATCTCCACTCTGCCCTGATTTTAATTTCCTACATTTTCATTAATTGATTATTTATGTTTAAAACCAGAATTATTTCTTTATACAAATATTTGCAGGAATTTAATTTTTCTTTTATTTTTATTTTTATTATTTTTTTTTGTAGAGACAGAGTTTCATTTAATTGCCCTCGGTAGAGTGCCGTGGCATCACACAGTTCACAGCAACCTCCAACTCCTGGGCTTAGGCGATTCTCCTGCCTCAGCCTCCCGAGTAGCTGGGTCTACAGGTGCCCGCCACAGCGCCCAGCTATTTTTTTGTTGCAGTTTGGCCGGGGCTGGGTTTGAACCTACCACCCTCGGTATATGAGGCCGGTGCCCTGCTCACTGAGCCACAGGCACCGCCCTTAATTTTTCTTTTAAATACAAAAGCCCAACTTTCTCTCTGCCTATCTCATTTCTTCATCCCAACACTTAGTCTGTCTGTCTGTCTGTCTGACTCTTTGTATCTCTCTTTAATATACAAGTCCATTTTGCATGTGTGAAGGTTTCTGTGTACTTAATGCAAATTTTGGAATTCCTGGCTGGTGACTCTAGGAACCTCATGCGAAAAACAATAAAGCCCCTGATGTCAGATAGCTATCATCCTCCCCACTATAGTCCTCTAGACTAAGACCACTGAGGTTCCAAAGCCACTGGGATAGAGGCTACTCCCCACTGAAGCAGTATACCCAGAAAAGGAGCTCACTCTAAGGGTGACAGACTTTCTGTACACAAATTGCTCCACAGGTGATTTGCTACCAGAAGAGAGTGATGACATTTAACAAATATCTGCATTTATCCCTCAGCTTATTCTCTGATAACAAGCATTAATAATTTTTATTCCTCACAGTGTGAAAAACATTAAAATACATACAGTTAAAGTTTTATCACTATCCCCTTTTCACAAGAAGAGAATATTACAGACAATAGTTAAGAATGCAGATTTGCCTTAGTTTTATCCCAATTCTGCTGATAACTTACTGTCTGACCTTGTCTCAGTGTCATTGTCTATCTATAAAATAGAGATGATATTATGATCTATTTCTTAGGGCTTTGGGATTAGATTAAAATAAGACTTGGTGCAGAATAAGTACCAAAATTTTGGCTATCACTATTATTGCTTTCCAAACTTTATGGTGATAATGAAAGTAATAGATTGGAAGAAGAGGAGAATGGAAAGAAACTAGGAAAGGTTAAGTTGATTTATATTTATTTGCATTAGAGTAAAATAAATATAACATTACATTCACCATTTTAGCCATTTTAAAATGTATAATTCAGTGGTTTTTAGTTATTCAACTGCTACAATGGTAGTTTAGAACATTTTCATCACTCGAAAATGAAACCCTTTTCCCAATTAGCAGTCAGTCTCCACCCCAGCAGCAGCCCCTTGGCAACTTATCTGCTTTCCATCTATGGCTATGCCTAATTTTGTGTATTTCTTTTAGATGGAATTATACAATATGTGGTCTTTTTTGCCTGAATTCTTTCACTTAGTGTGATATTTTCCAGGTTTATTCATGTTGTAGCATGTGTTGGAACTTCATTTCCTATGTATAGCTGAATAATACTCCATTGTATAAATGCAAAATATTTGGCTTATCCATCAACCAGTTGATGAACATTTGAGTTATTTCTACCCAAATGTCAGCATCACCTGAAAAACACCAATTGGATAGTGGAGTAGAAGTATAAGTAGATTATGTTTTGGTTATTGTGCTTTTCCATTTTTTCACTTTTAACTTATTTATGTCTTTGGATCTAATATTAATCTCTTATAGATATAATATAGCTGGATTATGTACTTAATCCATTCTGACCATCTTTGCCTTTTAATTGGATGGTTTAATCCATTTACATTTAATATAATTACTGATAAGAAAATATTTTTGCCATTTTGCTATTTGCTTTCTGTATGTGTTATTTCTTTTTCATTCCAAAGTTTCTCAATTACTGGGGAGGGGGCAAGATGGCTGACTGGAAGCAGCCTCCGACAGAAGCTCCTGTCCAGAGGGAAGGATAACATCCAGAAAGTACTCAATTAAGCTAAAGACTGGGAGCTGAGCTGAGAGAGAAGTGAGATAACTGTAGGCCACCTCTGCTGAGGTAAGCTGTAACTCCAAGAAAGCAATCTTCAGGTACAAAACTTGTCTGAAAGGAAAAGTGTCCAACCCCTCTCCCAAGAAAGCTGTGGTTGTTTTTTTTTTTCTTTTTCCTTTCTCTCTTCGTTTGCTCCTGTAGGTTTTCTACAGGCAAGTAGTGAACTGAGAACCTCTTGTCTCACCCCACAGGTGAGAGCTGTAGGAAGTGAGGACTACTTCCGCCAGAGGGACCCTGCAGTGACTCTGAACACTCTTACCAAAGTTTCTCAATTACTTCCTCTTTTTGTGTTTAATTAAGTTTTCTAGGGTACTATATTAATTACCTTCTCATTTTCACTGCGTATTTTATAGTTATTTTCTTAGTGGTTACTCTGGGGAATATGATTATTACATTAATCTATAATAATTCAGATTAATACCAATTTAGTTTCAATAATACAGGATTACCTCATTTTATGCTTCATTGTGCTTTGTGGATATTATGTGTTTTACAAATAGAAGATTTTTGACAACCCTGCATCAAGCAGGTCTATTGGCACCATTTTCCAACATTATGTGCTTACTTTGTGTCTCTATGTTACATTTTGAAAATTCTCACAGTATTTAAAACTTTTCCCAATATTATTGTTTCTGTTAAAATGATCAGAGTTCAGTGACATTTGATGTTACTATCATAACTGTTCTGGGGTGCCAAAAACCATGCTCATATACATATAAAACAGTAACCTTAATCAATAAATGTGTGTGAATTCTGACCGCTCCTCTCGCTGGTTGTTCTTCCATCTCTCTCCTTCTCCTTAGGCTTCCCTATTTCCTAAGACACAGTAATATTAAAATCAGGTCAATTAATAACCCTACAGTGGCCTCTGACTGTTCAAGTGAAGGAAGATTTTCATGTCTCACAGTTTAGTGAGGGAGGTATATTGAAGGCCAAGACAGGCTGAAAGCTAGACCTTTTATATACCAGTTCGCCAAGTTGTGAATGCAAAGAACAAGTTATTGAAAAGTTAAAAATACTATTTTAGTAAACACACAAATAAGAAACTGCAACCGTCTGATTGCTGCTTTGGATAAAGTTTTAGTGGTCTGGATAGAAGATAAAATTGACAACATTCCCTTCAGCCAAGGCATAATCCAGAGCAAGGACTGTCTTTAATTCTGTGAAGGCTGAGAGGGCAGAAAAGCTGCATCTATGGTTTATGAAATTTAGGTAGAGAAGGCATCTTGATAACATAAAAGTATAAGATGAAGCAGCAACTGCTGATGGAGAAGCTGTAGTAAGTTATCTAGAATACTCAGCTAAGATCAGTGATGAAGGTGGGTACAATAGACAACAGATTTTCAATGTAGATGGAAAAGCCTTCTATTGGAAAAACATGTCATTATGAGTAAGGACTTTCATAGCTAGAACAGGAAAGTCAATGCCTGGCCTCAAAGCTTCAAAGGACAGGATAACTCTCTTGTTAGGGACAAATGCAGCTGGTGAATTTAAGTTGAAGCTAATGTTGATTTGCTATTCCAAAAATCCTAGGGCCCTTAAGAACTGTGCTAAATCTACTCTGCTCATGCTCTCTCTGTTACTGAAACATCAAAGCCTGGATGACAACACATCTATTTATACCCTGGTTTACTAAATATTGTAAGCTCATTGCTGAGAATTACTGTTTAGAAAAAAAAGTTCCTTTCAAAATATCACTGCTCATTGACACTGTAAGTCACCCAAGAGCTTTGATGGAGGTGTACAAGGAGATGAAAGTTATTCTCATGCCTGCTAACAATATCCATTCTGCAGCCCATGGATCAAGGAGTAATTTCAGCTTTCAAGTCATATTATTTAAGAAACACATATTATAAGACACTAGCTGCCATAGATGGTGATTCCCCCCTCCCCACCTGATGGATCTTGGTAAAGTAAACTGAAAATTTTTTGGAAAAGATTCAACATACTATATGCTATTGAGAACATTATGATTTATGGGATAAGGTCAAAAATTAACATTAACAGGAGTCTGGAAAAGTTGGTTCCAACCCTTGAGGAAGTCAAGACTTTAGAGGAGAATGTCTTTAACAGCAGATCTGGTGGAAATAGCAAGAGAACTGGAATTAGGTATGAAGGCTGAAGATGATAGTGAGTTGCTGCAATCTCATGATAATACTTTTAACAAATGAGAAGTCGCTTCTTATGGGTGAACAAAGAAAGTGGTGTTTTTTTTTGTTTGTTTGTTTTTTGTTTTTTTTGAGGCAAAGTCTCACTTTATCACCTTTGGTAGAGTGCCCTGGAATTATAGCTCATAGCATCCTCAAACTCTTGGGCTCAAGCAATCCTCTGGCCTCAGCCTCCTACGTAGTTGGGACTACATTCACCTGCAACAACACCTGGTTCTTTTTTAGAGACAAGGTCTCACTCTTGCTTAGGCTGATCTTGAATTCCTGAGCTCAAGCAATCCACCTGCCTCAGCCTCCCAGAGTGCTAGGATTACAGGTATGAGCAACCACACCCAGCAGGAAGTGATTCTTAGAATAGGATTTATTCCAGACGAAGATGCTATGAACATTGTTTAAATGACAACAAATGATTTAGAATGTTACATAAACTTAGTTGACAAAGCAGGCAATTGACTCCAATTTTGAAAGAAGTTCTATGTGGTATTAAAGAGTGTCACATGCTCTAAGAAATCTTTTATGACAGAAGAGTCAACCAATGCAGCAAATGTCACTGTGGTCTAATTTAAGAAACTGCAGGGTGGTACCTGTGGCTCAGTGAGTAGGGTGCTGGCCCCATATACCAAGGGTGGCGGATTCAAACCCGGCCCCAGCCAAACTGCAACAACAACAAAAAAAAAAAAAAAAAAAAAAAGAAAGAAAGAAAGAAAAGAAATTGCCATAGTCACCCCTTCAGGGCAACCTCTATCTTGATCAGTCTGTAGCCATTGACAAGCCAAGACCCTCCACCAGTGAAAAGGTTATGATTAGCAGAAGGCCCAGGTGATTGTTAGCATTTTTAGCAATAATAAAGTATTTTAAAATTAAGGTAGACATATTTTTTAGATGTAATGGAATTGCATACTTAATAGACTACAGTATAGTGTAAGCATAACTTTTACATGTATTGGAAAATAAAGAAGTGCATGTTACTAACTTTACTGTGATATTTGCTTTAATGCAGTGGTCTGGAACCAAGCCTGCTATATGTCTGAGATATGCCTGGATGTTAAAATTTTACTCCAGTATAGCTCTGCTCCCCATTTATGTTGTGATCATAACAAATTACAACTACATACATTCTACACCCACGAATATAGATTTGTATGTATTGTTTTATTCACTTTTCTTTTATATCATATGGACATGGAAAGAAGTGCTACAAACACAAAATACAGTATTAATGGCTCTTACATTTATCTATGTGTTTACCTTTACTATTTATTTTTTATTTTTTTCTGTGACCTTGGGTCACAGTCTAATATCTTTTCATTTTATTCTGAGAGACTTCCTCTAGGGTTTTTCATAGAGAAAGTCTTCCAGCAAAAAACTCCTTCAGTTTTTGTTTATCTGGGAATGTCTTAATTAATCCTTCATTTCTGAGAGAAATTTTTCCTGGATAGAGAAATATTTATTTCTTTATATATTTTCCCATTGCTTTCTGGTTTCCATGTCTTCTGATGAGAAATTGGCTGTTAATCTTATTGTGGGTTCCTTGAACATGACAAGTTGCTTTTCTGTTTCTGCTTTCAAGATTCTCTTCAGCTTTTGAAAATCTGGCTTATTATGGATTTCCACATTTCTATTTCTGGTACTAGAAACCTATAGTAGCAAGGCAGGATGCTATCTTCAGTGCCACATCAGAAAGCACAGGATGATCGCAGGCTAAATTAAATGCAACAGAGCTCTCTTACTGAAATCCAACTATTCTTTCTTCATTAGGCATTCTTCAGGTTGTGGTAAGCTTCTGACTAGATTTCAGAGCCCCCTCCTAAAATTAACATTGATGAGTTTTGCTAGTTTATTTATTACCTTTGCAAGAAAAAAGAGTCTGGAGTTCACTACTCTACCATTTTTACTGATATTATTCCATAAGTTCATTTATATAAGTAAATTTTCAACAAGAAAATGAGACTATACCACTAGTAGGTTTCATGATTCACTAAGGGAATTCATAGAACTCAGCAAGCAGTTATACTGAGAGCTATGATTTTTTTATGGTGAAAAGATACAAAACAAAATCAGCAAAAAAGAAAGGCAATGAGGCCAAGTCTGGAGGAGACCAGGTATAAGCTTTCAAGGCTCCTCTCTGAGTGGAGTCACACAGGGCACACTTAATTCCTCTAGCAACAAATTGTGGTGAAATGTTATTTGCCAGGGAAATTCATTAGATACTAAGTGCTCAGGGGTTTTATTAGTACGTTGCCATTTTGGCACCCTCTACCTGGCACATAACAAAATTCCAGACTTTCAGAAGGAAAAGGGGTGTTCAGTATAAACCACATTGTTTGTACAAACAATTGAGACATAGTTAGAAATTCTCATAAAGTAGAGTGGTGGGAACTCTCCCAAAATAAGTTCATAGGCATCAAGCAGGTCTTTCTAAGGTATCAATCTCAGGGATGCTATGTTAACTTTTTTCTGCACAGGGTACTTGCCACATTGGGATGTGGGTGAATAAACAGATTCTTAGGAAGTTGAAAGTTTCATTGCATATTTTGTGATGCCATTTCCCCCTTTGTTTGCCTTCATTTTTTATAAAGATGTTTCAATTAAAATTTTCAGTTTTTTTCAAGGCTTTAGACTGGCATTCTGTTTTGTTGTTAATACTATGCTAAGATGGATCTCGAATACTTGGAAAATTCAAGCACTTTTTTTTTCTTTTTTTTTTTTTTGAGACAGAGTCTTGCTCTGTTACCCCAGCTAGAGTACAGTGGCATCAACATAGCTCACTGTAACCTCAAATTCCTGGGCTCTAGCAAACCTTGTGCCTCAGCCTCCTGAGTAGCTGGGACTACAGGTGTGAACCATTATGCTTGGCTAATTTTTTTCGATTTTTAGTAGAGGCAGGGTCTTGCTTTTGCTCAGGCTGGAATCTAACTCCTGAGTTCAAGCAATCCTCCCAAGTTGGCTTCACAGAGTGTTAGGATTATAGACATAAGCCACCAGACCCAGTGAAAATTCCAGTTTTATTTAGGGTTTAGAAGTACATTTCTGGGGAAAGGGGAGGTACAGTAAAGAATAGGTGAAAGGAAAAGTGATATCTTTAGAATGTCTGAAACAAATAAATTGAGAGCACCAGGAAACTCTACTATAGGCCCAGTGCAAAGCTTAGCCCATAAATTAGAAGGTAGTTTCTCACGCCAGCAGATAAGGGCTAAAAAAAGCATCTAGGTCATCATGGCAGCTCCTTGAAGTTTGGGATTCAAATAGCCCATGTGGGGAAAAAAGAGAACAAGATGGGATTAGTATATGCTATCAAAGTCCACACAAATGTCCACACCAGCCACACGTTGGAAATATGACAGTGAGGCACCATGTATGGACTGAAAGAAGGACACAAGGTCATTTGTGAGTACTTCAGAGTTATTTATTGGACCACTCTGTCTTAAACTTCTAGGGCTGCCATTACAAAATACCACAGACTGGGGAACAAAACAACAGTAATTTATTTTCTCACAGTTTTGGCTAGAGGCTGGAAGTCCAAGATCAAGGTATTGGCACATTTAATTTCTTCTGAGGCCTCTCTTCTTGGTTTGCAGTTGGCCGCCTTCTTGCTGTGCCCTCTCACGGCCTTTCCTTTGTGTGTGCACATCCCCAATGTCTGCTGCTCTTCTTAAAGGGGCATCTGCACTACTGGAATAGAGCCCTCCCTTATGGCCTCATTTAGCCTTAATTACCTTCTTAAAGGCCCTATCTCCAAATACAATTACTTTGGGCATTAGAGCTCCAACATATTAATTTTGGGGAAGGGCACATTTCAGTCTATAACACTTTCCTGCATCCACCCCATAGCATCCATTTCATTGACACCTCTCAGAGGCTTCAAGAGATTGGAATTCTAATGTGCAAGTCAGGTTCATAGCATTGTTCTTTATCTTATCTTATTATACCTTTCCCCTCATAGCTGCTCCTTAAGCAGCTCTCAAGGTTCATTTGGATATTTGAAAATGATCACAGGTGTCACCTGCTCTTTTCAACATTCTCAGGAAGCAATACCACATTGAATTATATCACATACTTTAGTTAGATAGAATCATCATCAAGGCTAAGTTTAAAGACCTATATTGAATAAATTCACTATTTTTAGAATCAAAATCGTGGGCATGATTGATCCTCTTATTATAATAGTTATTTATAAACCTCAGGTTTAATAAAAATAAATTGTTTTATAAATAAAACTTCTCTTTCTTGCAGTGAAAACTAAATGGAGCTATACAGCTATTCTCCTTGGGGTAGGGAAGAAAAGAATAAGTTTAAAGAAAATGCTGATCTCTAAAGTAGATGTGGCATTTTCAAGTAGTTTTAGAAAAGAAAGTCACAGTGTGAGTCCTTAGATTCTGTTGTGCCTTCCAAACGAGAGAAGACATGTCAGACTGTACGGTGGGCCTTAAGCCTAAGCTTTAGGCCTCTATTATAATCTCTGGTTTTGGTACAATATAGTTAATTCAGCACCCTAAACAATTTTAACTGACACTGTTTATTTAATTTCCTCTTCAGATTCATCTCCACAAATGTTTCTGAGGGCACTACCCTCAATATGTCACCATTCGTGTGGTGCCCAAGTGAATCTTAGCTTCTGGAGTTGAGCAGTGCACACTCCGCACAACTGCATTCACAAGCTTGTTATAAACCTCCTGACAATCACTAGGATAATCAGACCACAACATGCCCAGACATTCTCCCCCAGGAATTCTGGGATGACACAGTTCTACTATTTCTCTAAACCGAATGAATACTGGGGACAGAACCTAAGATTATTTTCTACCCACTGATAGTACCTGTCTCTCCTGAGACTGAACAATCCTTTGGTGATGATATCCAGAGTACTGAGTTCTGGTATCATCATGTCTAATTCTATGCAATTTGGAATTGTTTTTGTTAGCATTCTTACAAGAGCATGGACTGGGGTAGGTCCACTTAATTATCTGTAGCTTCAGCCTAGGGGTAATAAATATGATTAATATAGTATTAAGATAAGTGGCACTAGGAAGCCTCTTCATTGATTGTGGAATGTGTTAAATTTTGTCTTTCATGTCCACATAAGAGGGAAAAAAATAGTAAGGCTTAAGGAAAAGGATTCATTAAAAATCCTTTGTCTAAAAACCTTGGGATGTTTGACATCCTATTTTTCCTGACCTCTGAATGATCACAACCACAGCCAGGGATAATTTTTTTAATGCTGCAGTTTGAACATAGCCCAATATTTTAAATTAAATCCACAGATTAAGCCTTCTTATAAATTTCCTGGTTCTGTTGCCTTATACTATTGGATATATTTCTGTTTCCTTTGCTTTCATAGACCTAAATAATGAAAACCCTTTATAGTTCATCCAAAGCTCACTGACTCTGACATGTGGTATTCACATTTTATGAGTAATTTCCAAGGTACTTCCTATTTCTCTGCTGAGCCGTATGCCAAGATAACTTTCGGACAGTGCAACAGCATGGGTAATTGGCAATTATCCAGGTTTGTGTTGGATACATTATGGGGGTGTTTCTATAAATTAGAGACCCATGCAAAGAGGTAAATTTTATTATGTAAGAATAATTTTCACTGGAGAGTGTTCTCTTACTTTTTCTCTTCTCCCCTTTTCATATATTTATATGAAATTGCCTCAAATAGTGCTTTCTTTTTTCTCTGAAAGACCCCATCGATAGGTACCCAAAGACAGCTATAATTAGGCAAGCTGGCCAATTAAATAAGGAAACACAATATCTTGTTAGCAATTGGTATCAACTGTTGGGTGACATTTTGATGAACTGCTTCAATATAGTGTATAGCATTTCGGTGCCTTTTCACTTCTTAAAAGGTCACAGGCTCTGAAAAGTAACATTAAGAAAGCTGATATTTAAAGGGTATGGGAAAATTCAAATAAATAGCTTGCTCCACTTCTTACATATCTCTTCTCTTCACACAATAAAATCTCTGATAGTCTATTTTTTTTACTGTACTTGTTAAGTTTTCCATTATTATAAGGAAGGGGATGATACATCTTTTATCCCTAATCCAGATTTGCTATCACTTGAAGCCTCCTTCTGTTTTTCCAGGATGAAATTTAACAGTTGATTCACATGGGAAGATCTGTGTGTCTTCCTTCCTAAAAGAACTCTAAAGATATTTGTGTACCCATACCCATTAATGAGCTTTTTAGGAGGCTTCTCTAAACCCCACTGGGCAGAGTATGCACCACATTGCTCATGGGTGGAGACCATGGTCACCTCCAGCAAGACTGTAGGCTAATGTCTTCACAAAATGATTCCCAGACTATTTATCTTAGACCAGCATCTAAAGTGCTTTTTTCAAAAATGCAGATAGTCAAGTTAAAGTCCAGATCCGCTGATTCAGAATCACTGAAGGTAGACTCAAGGACTCCTCATGTTTATAAGTTCTCATGTAATTCCTGAGCATATTTTTGAAACCACTACTCTGTGCCATGAAAGGGTCTTCTGATCGCCTGGGGAATTTTAGCTAGATCTTGCCTGTCTTCCTCCACACATATTAAATTTACTGCAGTCTCATTCAGCAGGAAGTTACTTCTCTTTCTAACACAATGTTAAGCAAAAGAAGAAGTTCTCATTATCCAAAATGACCCACCCTTGACCTTCTGTCCAGCCAGAGGTAAATGACCTGCCCTTATTATATACTGTGTCCTCCCTGCTCATGGACATTCTGAAGATGGGCATACGATCATTATTTTATTGTGACTGCATAATGCTTCCTCTCGATGGCATGTGCAGCTTATGAAGTGCCATATAAACTGCTTTTACAGCTCATTAGAGAGGGTTGAGAACTGTAGCGAATATACGGCTCTGCGTGTGAGCAGAGCCTGGCTGGGGGGTGGTGGAGCACTAATTGGTAGATTCAGCCAGCAGTCCCAATGTTCAGGCAGTGGCCACAATCAGAGGAGTGCAGGTGACATAACTGCTCTTTCAAAGAAGTACAGCTCTACCTATTTTATAATTTAGCCAGTACATAATAATGTAAGTTTGATGACATGAAAGTTCACCCTTTCACACAATGAACATAATGAACACATCTGTTGTGTTTACCTCTCTACTAGAGTTGGTTTGGTAGTACATGATAGGAACCCCAATTATTTCTTTCCTTTTTTTTTTTTTTTATTCAGACGCCCATCAATGTCTTATTCACAATGTCTAATGCCCACTAAAAATTATTGGGCAGATAATTCTGGGTAGCTGTTTTTCATTTTTTAAAATTGTTTCAGGTTCATTGAGGGTACAAAGAAATATATTACACTGATTGCATTTGTTATGTAAAGTCTCTCTTATAATTGTGTCCTGCCCCTCAAGAGGTGTGCCACAGACCATAATCTCCCATTGCCTCCCTTCTCCTCTCTCTCTGATCCCTCATTCCCCTGCTCCCCACCTTGAATTGATTTGAGTTTTTCTAGAGTTGAAACATTCTTCTTAGTAAAGTATCACAAGAATGGAGGAGCAAGAATCTAATGTACTCAATCCTCATATGAAGCCAGTAGATGATCAAATACACGCCCTCGTAAGAGAAAAACCCCAAATATTTCTTAAATGAATGAATGAAATAATTTCCTGATTGGCAAAGTAAACTTCATTATGTAGTTGAAACATGAACAGTGACATTGGCACATTCACTGATATTGTTAAAAATAACCTGTGTGCTTGTGTCCAAAATAAATGTGGTTTCTAAAAAAATGCATTTTATTTTGCTGGTAGATAATATTCTAACAAAGATTAAAGGTCTTACTCATCTAGTCACTCATTTTCTTTTAAAAATATTAAAGTTTTACCATTATTTAGTATATTAATTTTCCATACAATTTTTTAGCATGGTTATTTTTTTACATTATTTGGAGAAAATGTATATTTCTGCTAGAAATATTTGCATGGTATGTACAGTGTTACTTATTGCTTGGATAATGCCCTATTAATTTCAATGGATTCCTTTTGACATAAAAATGGATTTGCACTGAAGGGCAAACACTACCTCCATATGTATCCAGGCTGCATTACAATTGAATCCATCACATTATACATTTATAGGTGTCTACCCCTGTTACATTGCTGAAATGATCTGCCATAAAAAATGGCCACATGAAAAGCTGGTTTAAATTTCATGCATTTTTACTTGCAAAGTATCTGGTTAGATGAACAGAAGCCTCCAAGATGCAATCCTTTCCAACAGGAATATGCTAACACGACTCTCTGGAAACGACACCTTAGCACTTCATCTAGTGCCTTTTCTTTGGATTGCAACGACAGATTTGTTTTAGGGTCAGCATACTGGAAAGCACTATGAATTTATTTTTTCAAGCTCACCTTGGTAAATGGCACATCAAGAGAGGAAAATGTAATCTCTTCCTTATTTTCTTTGGCCCCATGGATGTTATAACAGCAATCCAAAGCCCCTATGTGGCCTTCAAAAGAACTTTTGGGTTGTATCTTCAGAAATACTTGCTCGATCTATCTATTAATTTAAACATTTTAGATAATTAAAATGTCTTCCTTATCCTCATTTGGTATGGGGGTGAGGGCAAGGCCTACGAAGCTGACTTCAGGTATGAAAGCAAAACATGTTCCTCGCGGACAAGCATGGGAACCAGACTTAGAGAAGTCGTTCTGTTCAAAGTGCTTCTAAAAGTAAGAATAAAGAGTTTATGACAACACTAATTTTGTACGCTTCCATCAAATTTCCTAATTTTTCTTTTTTTTTTTTTTTTATTGTTGGGGATTCATTGAGGGTACAATAAGCCAGGTTATACTGATTGCAATTGTTAGGTAAAGTCCCTCTTGCAATCATGTCTTGCCCCCATAAAGTGTGACACACACCAAGGCCCCACCCCCCTCCCTCCATCCCTCTTTCTGTTCCCCCCCATAACCATAATTGTCATTAATTGTCCTCATATCAAAATTGAGTACATAGGATTCATGCTTCTCCATTCTTGTGATGCTTTACTAAGAATAATGTCTTCCACTTCCATCCAGGTTAATACGAAGGATGTAAAGTCTCCATTTTTTTTAATGGCTGAATAGTATTCCATGGTGTACATATACCACAGCTTGTTAATCCATTCCTGGGTTGGTGGGCATTTAGGCTGTTTCCACATTTTGGCGATTATAAATTGAGCTGCAATAAACAGTCTAGTACAAGTGTCCTTATGATAAAAGGATTTCTTTCCTTCTGGGTAGATGCCCAGTAATGGGATTGCAGGATCAAATGGGAGGTCTAGCTTGAGTGCTTTGAGGTTTCTCCTTACTTCCTTCCAGAAAGGTTGTACTAGCTTGCAGTCCCACCAGCAGTGTAAAAGTGTTCCCTTCTCTCCACATCCACGCCAGCATCTGCAGTTTTGAGATTTTGTGATGTGGGCCATTCTCACTGGGGTTAGATGATATCTCAGGGTTGTTTTGATTTGCATTTCTCTAATATAGAGAGATGATGAACATTTTTTCATGTGTTTGTTAGCCATTCGTCTGTCGTCTTTAGAGAAAGTTCTATTCATGTCTCTTGCCCATTGATATAAGGGATTGTTGGCTTTTTTCACGTGGATTAATTTGAGTTCTCTATAGATCCTAGTTATCAAGCTTTTGTCTGATGGAAAATATGCAAATATCCTTTCCCATTGTGTAGGTTGTCTCTTTGCTTTGGTTATTGTCTCCTTAGCTGTACAGAAGCTTTTCAGTTTAATGAAGTCCCATTTGTTTATTTTTGTTGTTGTTGCAATTGCCATGGCAGTCTTCTTCATGAAGTCTTTCCCCAGGCCAATATCTTCCAGTGTTTTTCCTATGCTTTCTTGGAGGATTTTTATTGTTTCATGCCTTAAGTTTAAGTCCTTTATCCATCTTGAATCAATTTTTGTGAGTGGGGAAAGGTGTGGGTCCAGTTTCAGTCTTTTACATGTAGACATCCAGTTCTCCCAACACCATTTATTGAATAGGGAGTCTTTCCCCCAAGGTATGTTCTTGTTTGGTTTATCAAAGATTAGGTGGTTGTAAAATGTTAGTTTCATTTCTTGGTTTTCAATTCGAGGATACAGGGAGTCAGCGAGAAATTTCCTAATTTTTCTATAAGGTCAAAATTTTAAATGAAGGTAAATGTATCATGGTAAATAATATTTCAGTAGGAGGAAAAATTGCTAGATGTCTGCTATGACTTAAGCCAACTTAAAAGAAAAAGTATGGGTGCATGTTTTTGGATTTTACATCTAATATAGTAAAAACAAAATAGAACTTAAACTGACAATGATAATAGCAGCTTTATGCTCTGGTTCTATACTTCCTAAATGTTAAACATAATTTGGCTTCTCTGGGTGTCAACAGCTTTTTATGTGTGCTAGGAATAAAAGTAATCTACTGCTTTGCATCTTCAGACAAATTGAGCATCTGTATTTGTAATCCCAAATAAAAAATGCTCCAAAGTGCATTTCTTTGGCCTTCATGATGGTGCTCAAAACTTTTTTGGATTTTGAAGCATTTCAGTTTTTGGATTTTCAGATTAGGGATGCTCAGATGATTAAATAAATAGATAGATATTGAAAATATTCCAAGATAAAAAAAAATGTGAAATCCAAAACACCTCTATTCCCAAACATTTTAGATAAGAAATATTCAATCTAGATAGATTAAATAAGGTATTAAATAAGCCTTATTAAACATTTATTAAACTCATTATTCTTGCTTTTAGTTAGTTCTCTTGTCCCTTCTAATTCTCTTAGTCTTTTTTTACTTATAATTTCAGGAATTTAAAAGTATTTAATTCTTCATGCTTTGAAAACTACAAGTTCTTTAGGCATGGCCTATAAATTCTGACTTGTATCTTTGTGCAGTTAAGTTATTACAAAGATGGTTTTATTTATCACCATGTATGAATGGAATATGAATAAGGCACAGTGTACAAACCTATCAGCCCCCTTATGTGAATGCATATGGGTCTATTACATGTATTAGGGGACACAGTGAATTTTGAGATAATGAAATTGTAGGTGAAGTTCGGTTTCTTTTTCTCATTTCTTTCCTCTATCAATAAAAGCTATTAAATGCCTAACATACAGAAGCAATGCATATTCATGGAAATCAAACTGGCTCTTTGTAAGTTTTAAAAAACAGGGCTGATACTACTCTTTTGCCAATATATTGAAATACATATACTATACCCCTCAAATTTGTTTGTTTTTTCTAAAAAGGCTTTTTACAGAAGGTAAGTGGGTCAAATGTGAGAAGGCATTCTGAGTTGCAAAGGACTTCATGTAGCCGAGAGTTTGAGAACTATTAACCATGTTATTACTTAAAAAGATATAAATGTGTACCAAGCAGAAAAAAAAATCAGTTCAGGTCTGCTGGCCCAAATACCACAGGCTGAATAGCAAAGTCCTGAGATTTCTTAGATGCATAATGTTCTTACAAATGGTCCATGCTATGCTAATAAAACTATTGTGACTAGGAGCTTTTGCAGTGGAAACTGACAGATGAGGCAGAGTTAAGTACTTTTTCAGACAAGCTACTACAGTAAATCATTAAGGCGTACAAACAATCATCCTTCATCAGTGTGCAATTTGTTTCATAGCAATTGCAAATCGAAAACAATGTAAACAAACAAATCGACAACTAATGAGCATCCCCCACCGCTCACTGTAAATAGATCTACAACTTTAGAAGAACACTTTATCCAACACATTGTCAACTCATTGTAAACACATCTACAACTCATAAACAACTCATTACCCAGTATGTTGTCACCTCATTGCAATTAAAGTTGAATGCTAACTGTACTGTATGTCCCTGCTCTGAATCAGATTATACCCGATGAAGAAAATGCTAGGAGAGCCAGTTCAGGAACGAGGACTTTTTTTTTTTTTATTTAACTTTTTCCTCACATCAAAGTCATTTGAAAATGACTTTTCAAATCATTTGCCCAGGTTTATGCAGAAATGCAATTGCATTTTTACCCTTTCCTCAGGTAGCCCACATTTTCCACTTTCATAGAGAAGGCAATGGTTTCTCAACGAGTTTCTTTCGTAGAGGAAAAGTAAATGTGTAAAGTATTCCCCAAGCAGTAGTAAAACTCACAGCTTTTACTGTAATTGCTCTGTGTGAACTACATTTGGTACCCTTACCTGGTACCTAATCTTTTGGTTGGGGCCAACATTTTTACAATCTCCAGAATGCTTATTTTTGGAAAGCAAACATGAGTTTATGAATGTCACCACAATTTTCCCATAATGCTAACTTTACCTAAGGATTTAAGTGGGTTTATTCACCATTCAGATTTACATAATCCTTACACCACATAGGAAGTATTGCCAGGCTATATAGGTGTGGTTATGAATAATATGTATGCAAATCTATGTATTGCTTATGTATAATATGTAAAATACATAGATTTGTCAGTAGTTTGACTCATTATACAAAGGGTAGGTGTACAAGAAGAGGGTACGCTTTTATAGTAATTTCCTTTTTCCAATTCAGACCAAGCTTCAACTTTCTTGATTAATCTGTATAGAAGAAGGAAAGCTATAAACATCATATGCATACTGGCCAACACAAAAGGGCTCTGGTATATTAGGACAATAATTCTTGGGCTGGGGTTCTTTGTCCAATTTTGCTTCTAAAAAAATAAGATATTTTTAAAAGCCATATTCTAAGCAGTCGCAGATTCCTTCCTACGAGATTAGAAAGATGGTCTCTGAAGTTTCCTCCAATTCTAAGTTTTATTTTGAGCATTTTTAAGCATCTTTATGCTTAACATATATTAATGCTGGGTGCTTTGGAGAACACATAAGATGAGATGAACAAGATAAAATAATCTTATGAAATAGGGGGTTGCAGAAGGCTTTGCAGTCAGATAATTAAATTTTAATACCTTTCTCTCACTTCCTAAGTGTGTAATACGTCCTCCCTGACCCTTCGTTTCTGCAGAGATTGTAGAGTTATTTTGAAGATGAAAGATTAAAATATCTGTTAAGTACCTAGTGCAATGCCCAGTGGTGGGCATGTGTGTAATAAATAGGTCATGATAATGATAGTAAGGATGGAAGTAGCCAAAATAGCTTACAATCTTAGAGAGAAAATCCAGACCAATAATAAATTCATTCATGCATTCATCCTTATGTCTTCCATAATCCTCTTGGCCAGTATAGAGGGTCATGACATTATATGTCATTCACACTGATGTTTTTGGGAAAATACCTTTGAGGAGAGCCATGATTTTCTATCTCATTCCTCTGTGACATACTCTGTAATAAAAATACTAAGTAGTTGTGCAATATTAAAGGATGGGCTCCAGATTTAAATACCATTAAAAATAATGATGGCATCTTTTCTGCAAAAGTGACTTGAAATTTTTTTCATGTACCTTACTCTCAAGATGTCAATATGTTAAATTACTAAAGCTTGCTACAGCATTAAGCTCAGTGGAATGTGAATTAAAGAGGTGTGAGTTTTTAATCTTTGTTTTCCCAGAAAGCAAACATACGAGCTTAAGCAACTGCTTTAGATAAAATCAAATATTTGTTTTTAGAGTCATATTTTCCACTCTCCACTTCAAATTCCTTTCAGATCATGGGATTCGTTCAACAAATGCTTCTTGATCACTTCCAATGTGTTAGGCACTCTTCTTGCCACCCGGAATCCAATGTGAGCAAGCTGACGAGTCCCTGTCCTCATGGAGCTGGCATGTTAGTGGATGAGAAAGAGTGAACAGACGAAAAAGCGAATGTAATGTCAAGTGAAAATACTGTGAAAAATATAGCTAGTGAGACAGTTGAGATTGATGGCAGGGCATGCTATTGTAGGGAAAACAGTGAGAGAAGTCTTCTCTGAAGATGGAATTTGATTACAGATCTACATTAAGTGGTGAAGAAGCCATACATTTATGGGATAGACTCAAAGATTATAGAATGAAAGTATTTTAAAAGTTGCCATTTTCTACATTTTTCTCTTTTGAGCCTAGCAGAATGCATTCCCACGCCTCTCTGTGGCTCCTGTCTTCTACGGTACAGGAAAACTGTTTGTCTCTTCTACTCCAAATGGATCTCCTTTATCAGCCCCATCTTGTCTCATTCTAATATCAGAAATTGAGTTTTTAGAAGATTTTTCATACGCTTGGTTTTCCATTTCCAAAGGCTGAAAAATCTACATATTATTTATTAAAATAAATATGTTAGAATTAACACAGAGGACAGCCCTTTATGAGATAGACAGCTTAAGGAAAATGAGCTCAGGGACTTAGGGAGCTGGATCACACAGAATCTTTCAGGTCAATATCAAGCTTGGGTTTTGTTGTGATAGAGGGAAGATTCTTCTGGTGCTCTGTGCTGAACAGATTGTAGGGGGCAAGGTAGAAACAATATTCAAGCAAGAGATGGTGGAGGCATGGACCAGAGCAGTGGGTGGGGTGGTAAGAAGTGGTTGGGTTTATACTTTTTCAAGATCCAGGACTCAGGACTTGATGATGGGTTAGATGGTGTGGGAAAGGCGAGATGAAAAAATAATTTAGAGTCCAGCTGACCTGGGCTTGTGTGACCTGTTAGGTGACTCAGTTATTCTTTCTCAACTTCAGTTTCTTCCTCAAGTTATTATGAAGATTAAATAAATAGACAGCATATAGTCACTCCTTTACAAATGCTATCTTTTTTTGGGGGGGGGGTTATTTTTTTATTTATTTTATTTTATTTTTTTATTAAACCATAGCTGTGTACATTAGTATGATCATGGGGCACCATACACTTGGTTCATATATCATTTGACACATTTTCATCACATTAGTTAACATAGCTTTTGTAGCATTTTCTTATTTTGCTAAGACCTTTACATTCCACATTTACTAGGATTCACATATACCCTTGTAAGATGCACCGCAGGTGTAATCCCATTAGTCCCCCTTCTTCCCCCTCCCTCCCTACAAATGCTATCTTTTATCTAGCATTCTTGTACAATACCAAACACGCTAAAAATAACATGTTCTTTGAGATTACAAGACAGATCATCTTGTTTTATTCTTTCTCTGAGTCAATAATAGGTACACAAGATGTCACAAAATAAATTCCGAGACAGATAATGAAAATAATACTGTTACATCATGAGAAACTAAAAAATTCGATATTCCAAAGCAGATGAATTTTGAAACCAAATTTCCTGACCATAATTGACGGATTGCCAGCAGTAATGGTTATGGCTGCCCAGGCCCGAGCCAGCAGAGAGGCTTCCCAATTCAGCCAGCCATGTGCTGGTGGCAGCAGTGACTTCCTCAAGTCCTGGTGCCATCTGGAAAACTTGGGCCTGCCTTCAAAATGGCTGCCAGCTTCCTCCCAAGCCATATGCAAGGCAAATGTCTTACTTCCTTGGGACATTATGACCAAAATGAGAACCGGATTGTTTGTTTGTTTGTTTATTTTCAGGGATTTCTATCCAAATACCTTTGGGCAAAGCAAACGAGCTTGAGATATTCATTCTCAGGTTGTCAGTTGTCTGGTGTTCAGAGCAACCATGAAGGGAAAGTGCTCATTGAAAATATGGCTTTCTAGAGAGGTAAAATTTATGTGGCCACAGATTGCATTCCTAACTCTCATGAATGGTGTGTTTGCGAAAGTAAACAAGGGAGAGCATGTAAAACACAACGACATAATGGTAATAGCAAACATTCATTGAGCAATTCCTTTTCTTTTTTGAGACAGAGTCTCACTTTGTCCCCCTTGGTAGAGTGCTGTGGCATCACAGCTCACAACAACCTCAAACTCTTGGTCACAAGTGATTCTTTTGCCTCAGCCTCCCAAGTAAATGGGACTACAGGCGCCTGCCACATCACCTGGCTATTTATTGAGCACTTTCTATGTTTCCTTCACTGTTTCAAGTATTTGAGATTTAATAACTTAATTGCGCAACACCCTTATGAAATAAGTACTATCTTTATAATGTTCATTTCCACAAGGAAGCTAAGGCATGCAGAGAGGCTATGTCTATGCAGAGCTAAGAAGTGGTCAAGCCAGGATTTGAACCCAGGCGTCTGGCCTTCTAGGCTACATTTTGAATGAAGCCTTACTCAGCACTGTCTCTATTATCATCACATTCAGAAAAATAAGTCAAAGACCATATCAACTTATACCAACTTATAAAAGTGTTTCTCTGTGTAGGAGCAGCATCTCATTAATCCCAGTATAATACCAGAATAGGTGAGCTTCATGAAAGGCAAGTGAAGGTTTGAAAGCTTATTTATACTCCAGGCCTGTGTGTGGTAATCTCCACCATTTAAACAACCTAAATCCCTAATGCTGTAGTATAAACCATGTTGCTTTAGAGTTCTCTGGGACAGTCTTTAAATCATCTGTTCTCTCCGTTGCCAGTCAGGTGAGAGCTTCTGGGTGGCCTTCAAAGGGAAATTCAACTAAAATAGACTGAGAGTTTATTAAGTAAAAAGAAAAGATGACAAGGTCTTAGTAGGAAAATAATATTATTCCCACCATGTGAAAATTCCCACAAAAAATACGTTCATTCTTACCTCTCAACTCTCTTTTTCCTTCCCCCGACCCATTCTGTCTTTCTTCTCTACAACCAGATTCCTCTCGAAGGCTATTGAATTTCCAGATGAAAGTATATGCTCATAATGTGCTAATATCTTTCATGTGCATAAAATGGACATATGCACATTATGCTGTATGTACAAGGCATTGCTAAGATTTGAGTCCTATAAATTCTATTCAACCAGGATGCTATATAAAATGTTGCAGTGTCATCTTTGCTCTAAAATAAAGGGGGTTAGGAATGATTTAGAACCTGAAAGGAAGGAAAGTTTGTGATTCTCTATTAAGAAAAAATGTAAATGATTTTAACAAATGTCCTACTTCATTTTTTTCTTTCTGGTTACTTTTCATTTTTTTAAGATTGAAACTTCTCAGTAATATACATTCTTTCAGTGAATCATGTTACTCATAAAATTTAGGGCTTATCTGTAGTTTGAAGTTTACAGTATTATTGTATTTAATCTCTGACTCATTCCTGGAAGCAAAGGAAAGGAACCTTTTCATAAATCCAAGTAAACCTTGCACTGCCAATACAGAGCTCGCCAAAGCCAATGAAAGTTCAGGCTATACATTATACTTAAAACAAATGAATTCTGCCAACCTCCACACCATCTGGTTATTTTTTTTCACTTTTCCATAACTCATCCTGTTCTCTCCTTCTGTACTTTTCTTATCCTTCTGCTTCTTTTATGTCTCCTCTGAATTTGCCTCTTTTGTCAACCAACTGAGACAATATCAGACCTTTCCTGTAAGTCTTGGCTGACTTTAGGTAAATTCCAGATAACTAGCTGTGGTGGTTGAAATATCTACGTAAGTAGATTTTATATGAAAATCTGCCATACAAATGGAGAGGCTTTTTAACACTTAGTCTTTGTTTAATCTAAACAGCTTTTTTTTTTTCTTTTTCGTCTTCTTATGTGAGAGCATAACCATTGGCCTTTTTCTAGCCCTTATCTCCCAAACTGAAAAATTCTCCAAATCATGAAACAAAGCAACTTTCATTGACTGCATTTTAATATTTACCCATAGTGTTTTTTCTGACCTTTGCAAAAAAAATTTTAAAAGGCAAAAGATATTAAAAAGAAAATAAAAATAATTAATATAAAATTCTCATTAAGAACATAACATGGCACGAGTGTTGGATATTTAGGTTACTTTTCCATAGTTTACTATTATAAAATAAAGAGCAATGAAAATTCTTAAACACAAGTAGGTGTTAATTGTGATTTTTTTTTTAAATTGTATCTTTAACCATTTTTCATCAAATTTGTATAACCCACAGGAATTTCTCAAGAGGTAGTGTCACAAGACATTTATATCTTTTAGAATTTAGCTTATCTCATCTTATAGTCTTCTATCTAAAATATCTAAAGTTGCTAAAACAGGATAGTTCACTAAGTGTTAGATTATAAAATATGTTTGTAAAAATAATGTTTTTATTAACTTTTCAAGTCTATTTATGAAATTTATACATAAAGGACTGAAAATGGAGCACTATGCAATAACCACCTTATGCACTTACGGTCTCAGAGACAATGTCTACAAGATTTCGTATAGAAAAATGCAAGCAATTATTATATTCTATTTTAGTTATCATAAGTGTTGACGGTAAACATTCCATGTGTATAACGTACCTTATAAAAATAAACATGTGTTAATTTGGTTAGTCTTTTAAATATACAGTCTCTTGACTCACTACAAACAGTTCTATAAATATTTGTCTTAATTCTAGTTTTCTTTAAAAAATTGTCAAAATACCACAGAAACCATACCTTAACACAAATGTCTTAACTGGGAAAGAATTGGAACTGGAACTCTGAGATGTTTCAACTGTCAGATTTGTGACCTATACATTCAATGAGTGATGGATTAGGAGCGAAAGGGTTAAGTTGTGTGTGCTGGTAGATGGTAGCCAGGAAGTGGGGTCAGGTAGGTCAAGGCCTACTGGAGTCAAAGGTCAGGGAAACCAAGAGTTCAGAGAGCTGGAGACCTGGAGAAACATGCCCTGGAGAATTTCAAGGAAGCAGGGTTTAAGAACCCTGCTTGGAGCTGGGGGCCAGTCTGTTTTGCCAGCCCTGGCCCAGAACAGAGACTAACATTGTAATACTCTCTCGGTTGGTGCTTTCTGTCATTAAAAAGGCTGAAACTGGCCATAAGATAAAAGGTAAAAAGACTTTCCCTTGAACTGCTATGGCCTAGTTAATCAGAGCCACCAGGGCAGAAGGCTATAAGAGAATATTAAAACAAATGGAACAATCCAGCACTGGGTTGTCAGGAGGGCTTGGAAACAGATTAGACTAAAGGTCAGAGAGTCCACTAAACCTTGACCTGCCTGAACCTTGGCCTGCTGGCTGTAGACCATTAGCACACATGCAGCTTAAAACAGTCAACAACAGAGGGTGTTGGAATTGGACCCTTAAACCAAAGCATGGATGTGTGAGAGTTACAGAAACAATACAGTAGGAAAAACACAGGCTCTGAGTCAGAGCAGCCACAGTACAAGTTCATCTCTGTGTGTATTAGATGTGGCATTTATTCATCAATTGGCCTCTCTGAAGTGTAATTTTCTCTTTTGTAATAGTAATAAGTATGAGTCCTAACTCCTTGTAGGTTACAGCATGTATTAGTGAGAATCTAAACAAACGTGGTAAAATGCATGGAATGTGAATTGTGAAGAGAAGGTATTATTACTACCATTATTATTACCATATTTTTTAAAGTCTTAGACCAGAAACAGAAAGTAAAGAGAAGAAGCTTTGAGATTCTTAAATTTCAACCACCAAAATCAGTGGTATTTCTCCCTCCACTGTACCTTAATTTGTCCAATCAACCAGCTTCTGTCAAAAGCCTGATGACTTTTATTCCATTCTGAAGCTTGTAAGGCCCTGGTATGGTTAGGATAGATTTGGTTGTCTAAGATCTAAGTTACTAAAATCACATTGGTGAAATATTACAATATTTGCAGGTGTTATGTACTAAGAACCTGCTTGATTATCAGCACTGTGTGTTAGGTGAGTTTCATATACTAGATCTCATCTTTTTTTATCCACACAACTCTATGAGGTAGGTATTAATACCCAGTTTTTATAAATAAGCAAAGTGAGGTTGAGTACAATGTCAGGAATTTTGTTGAGTGTGCTTAATAATGTATATCCCAGTACCTAAATGATGCTAAGTATATACAAAGTTTTCAGCAAATACTGTTGAATGAGTAAGTGAGGAACTTTATCCACAGTCACATAATGGGCAAGAAATGGAACCGGAATTGGCATCATGTTTGAATGTAAGTCTATGGAAAATGCATCTTAAGTGTTCATTTGAGTGCTTGTTTCATCACAACTAAACATTTACATATATATTTTGCTTTCCTCTTTTTCAGAGGCATATGGGTTCTCTTTTGATTCTGAGTTTTCGGAAAATTTACTTCTTTCTGATATCCCTAGGAAGATTCAGGAGAAATTCACTGATTCTTTCAGTAGTCAATAGTTGATTCTTTAATCCATGTCTACTTTATCTATCAAGAGCTCACTAATTTGAGGTGCCACTGGGCCTGCTTATGGCATTATGAAGGAGGATGACTGTAATATGACTATGGGTTTGGAGGTGAGAAAAGAGGTCAGGGCCTTTGGACCCCATTAATATAGAGCAGGTCTTCAATAGATATATTTGTGGGGTCAATTGGTTCATCAAATTACAGATGATAGGTGGGTTCATTGAATAAACGCCCTGTAGAGTGAGAAGAGAAAAAATAAACAGGGACAGAGAAGCATATAAAAGACAAGTAGAGAAAGACTAGTCCATAATACACATGGAGAAGTTGCTGCGGAGGTGCCAGGGAAGCTGGGGCAGAGTGACAGCATGGTCATGGAGGCCAGGGGAAACAAGGTCTTCGAGAGAAACTGAGTGATTGTTTCTGTCTAATTCAATCATAGTAAGACAGCGCAGGGACCAAACACTTCACATTGTACTTATCAAGGTGGGCAGGCAGTTTTTTCAGAAATCATACTGTAATGTGAAAAAAAAAAAATGGAAAGGCAAGGGGCAATGATAGAGACTATTCTTTCAAATGCCTTGGCTTTGGAGGTGAGTAGAGTGCTAGTGCAGCAGGTAGGGGATATATTTTTAGGTAAGAAAGATATGAAAACATTAATGTTCTGGTAAAGAGATTGAAGCTGAAGATAAATCCAATTGAAACTATGACAGTGACAAATCTTTAAGTGCAGTGACAAATCTTTAAGTGCATTTTAAATGCTAAACGTGCTATAAGGAGGGAGAGGCTAGGCATGAGATCTGCAGTTAGCCATCTCTGCCTTGAGTAAGAAGGTTCCATTCACTTACAGCAAGATAAGAGAGGAGGAAGGAATAAGATGTCTCTAAGCCCGACAGAATTAGAGGTGGAACATATTTTTTGCAAAGACAGGCTGTGGAGTATGGGCTTGAGGAACATCACAGAAACTTGAGATAATTATACAGGAAATTAGAAGATCAAGCTGGCAGGCAGTGTGGAGAACCTAATATGCTTCCAATGCCCAAATTTCTTTTTGTTAATTTTTTCTATTGGGAAACAATCTGAAAATATTCTACCACAGATTTTCTTATAGCTTTAAGGTCACCAATCAAAGCAGAAGGTCAAATAGCCCATAGGAGGGTGTTCTGCTGGAAGGGAAGATTTAGATTCTAATTAATTTTACAGTTAACTGCTATTCAACGTTGGTGAATCACAGTTCTTTGATAAGTAGGAATGAAATATTTGTTTTGATCAGTAGTAAGCAATTGCAGTGGTAACGAAAGTCTCAAATGCTAAAAGTACTCACAATAATCTCATGATCAAGAAAAAGTCTATTTTAGACGTTCCTCAGTTTCCTGGCCCCAACCTTCGCTTCAACTCTTCTTTTCATTTAAAGTACACACTGCTGTCTTACTGCACAGTTATCCTAGACACTTTTTGAATAAAAATTCTTCAAGAGGAAATCCTGGCTTCATTACAATTCTCTTTTTAATCTGTTAAAATCCATCCAAATTTGCTTTCTCTAATTGCATAGGAGATTTAAAGAAACGTCCAAGAATCTCCAGGACTTGTAACCTTTTTTTCCTTCACTTGTTTCCAAACTGTGTCTGTGTTGTCAGACAAAATATTGATATAGCTTGCTTAGCTATATTTAGTAGAATCTGGGACAGTGATTTATAGAGTAGAGGCAAATCCATGCTAAACCTCAAGGTCTGGAAGTTTAAGGTTTATGTTGCTATCTATCTGGACTGGTATTTCCTCTATTTGCTTATAAAAATAAAATGATGTCTGAATGGATAACCCAGAAACACAAAACTTAATGTTTAAAGTTACACTTGCACATCAGAAGGTATGTTAGTCCTTTAGGGATTCTCAAAGTGAAAACATGTCAACACAATAAAGGGGAGTAGAGTTGTGCTCTGAGAGAACATTGAAGAATGAGTAACATCCTTTTGGAGTAAGAAGGACATAAAGTAAGGTTGGGGGCATATGAATTTCATATTAGATTAAAAAGATAAAGTTAAAAGCACATCTGGAATCTGAGCACATGTACATATGTGGATACAGCTACACATACAAACTTAGCTCACATCATGTATGGCACAGATATACGTGTGTTTCTAAATATATATACATATACTATTATCATTGTCCTCGGGAATTAGCTTGTCAATCCAACTGCTGAGAAACAGGCCAGATTGGCCTTTTGTCTCTAGTCGATGTCCCAAGGAGGACTTTTGCGTGTGGCACGCAGCCAGTGCAATGCATCACCACAGCTGGCTTAGGAGGATAACTCCAACAAGGCCAGACCAGGAATAGGAATAAATCCTTATGGTAGAATTGTGAAGGGGATTTTGGAGACTGCTTATCTGTTGTTTTGTTTTGTCCTTAATCCCAAACTACTATTTCCATAGCCAAAACGGAAGGAAACATTTGTCATTCAGAAAGGGGTGAAGAAAAGGACAGTGGGGCTTTTGAACTAGGATACGAACTTCCATAAAGTCGACTCCAGCCAGCAGTCAAGAGAGATGGGGATGTTGCAAGACCAGGTTCGAAGGCATCCAAGAAAGGCCTCAAGAGTTTGGATCCTGGATTCAAGTTTTCTGGCCCCATTTACTAAGCTTTTCCCCAGGAAGTTAAGAGGGATTTAAAATTAGCTCCAATGTGGGGTCCAGCTTTACCCTGTGTGTTGTTATTTTCACATATATATAATAGCATATACCTTAAGGAAATGGACCCTATCCCACCCTATTAGTGACATTTAATTCTTCAGTTTTTAACTGATTCTCAAGAATCTTCTTGAAGTAGATAATTTTCTTCAGGAAGAGTTGGAATTTATTTTGCCCAAATCTACTTTGATTCTATTTTAACACTTTAAAGACATCTGAAATGATTTTCAAATAATAAGCTCATAACAATACAGGAACATTTTGCTTATTAGCATAACCTTTTACCAACCACATCTACTCCCCATACAAAAATATAAGAATTCAGAATTTACACTTGGCGGCCATCTGTTTTCTCTCTGAATGTTACTTTTAAGTCCCTTTCTTTGGGTTGTTATTAAGATATTTTAAATCATGATGTTCTTGCACAGCATGTCAGATAGAAAAAATGATAATAAAATAAGTGGGTAGAACAATTTACGTAGAAACAAGAGAGAGAGCAAAAGAAAATTAGCGAATGTTTAATTCTAGGCAAAGGGCCAAACTATCCCAAACCCCCTCCTCCATCTGCCCTTGCCATATTTTTAAAAACCCACCTTCTATAAGTATAAATTTCTTTGTCTACAGCAGCAGAGTTTCCACAGGGTAATGTGTTAGGTAAGGGTTATGTTCAATCCTCCAGAAAGAAACAGACTGAATTCAAATCCCAGCTTTGCTGCTTATTTGCTGAGTGACCTTTGGGAGGTTACTTAACTTCTCTAAGCCTTAGCCTCCCCATTTGTAAAATGGGAGTGCTTTAAGTCCAGTGTATAGATTTGTTGCGAGGCTAACCCCAGTTAACCTGGGTTATGCATTCAGAACAGTGTTTGGTAAGCACTTAGATCAGTGTGTAGAAAGAACTAGAACTATTGGCTATTATTATTTTTTTAAATGCCAAAAATTGCTGTCATGCAGTTCATTAGTCTGTCTCAAGTCATGGCTGCATATTGGAGTAGTCTTCAAAGCCTTTATAGGTGACCACTTCCAGGTGTATTTGTATTCGGGAACGTGCTATCTCCCAACACATCTGGAAAAAATTTAGCTGCTCATCCGTTCCTCCTTATTCAACTCCTCTTAATAGGAGCAAAGGGATTTTCTATGGAGTCAGCACAGTATCACGTCCCTGGCTCCCCCCGGTTAGTGTATATTTGGACTGTGTCCAAATATCCATTAAGTTTTATATTAATCATGTTCATTGGATTCCATTGGAAAGGAATGATAAGGGAGCTGGGGAAAGAAGCATCTTCATAATGACTCAATGTGTTATTTTTTCTAAACAGCAAGCATTTGGGAACTGAGCTTCTATTTTAGCAATATTTGTATCTTAATGTAAAATAATTGCATCAGGAAGCATTCTGTGTTTGGTCCATGTTCAGTACCTTTTAAAATGTGCTAATGTACAGCTTTCCAGGTGCATTTTTATTGCATGTTCTCATAGCAGGGGGTGTGCGGCAGATGCTTTTACAAGCCGTTAGGTGCAGACCTGATCATAGCTAGAAAACCTCACTTAATGGACAAAAGAAGACTCAAAGGTTCACGACCATCTCCTTCCCTTCATGTATTGAAATTTTCAATTATTTTTGTTCTCCTAATGCCTGACATAATTACGAAGATCTTCTTATAAGTTGATATCTAAAACTTTTCATAACAAGTTATTTGCAAATTGTAATTTCTGACTTGCTATGAATATTGACATTCAAACCCCCAAACCCTTAAATATTATTAGAGTTTCAATATACCACAATGCACTTTAAAAATACATAAAAGAGAGTCTTTAACAATCAGAATGTTAGAAATTTCCTCATTCTCTTCAAATTATATGTTTTCTCCAATTCTCTACTAAATTTTATTCTAATACATGTATTTTTATCTCTAATGCTCTTTTTTCGATTAACATATGTTACTTCTCTATAATAACAATATGTGTAATTTAAAATCTTATTTATTTTCCTTTGGTATAAGGCTCTATAGTAAGAAAATTCACAATGGTTATAATTATAAGTATTGTTTGTATTAATAAGCAAATTATGACAATGACAAGGTAAGTTATTGACCTAGTAATAATTTTATGCAAAAAATGTGTTATTTCATTAGACACAAATTTCTTTTTTTTTTTTTTCTTCTTTTTTCTTTTTTTTTTTATTGTTGGGGATTCATTGAGGGTACAATAGACACAAATTTCTTAATGAGATGGATATGTCTGGTTTCATTTCTAATTCATTTATGTATTTACAAATGAAATTTACTGCCAGAGTAAAACAGAACTCCATGTCAATTCTATTCCTTTTCTCATTTTAGGTACAAGAACTGAAAAACCTTGTTCACACAAATAGATAGGATGAAATGAAGGAGGTTTTGTTATAGCATTGCCACTCAACCTTTAGACCAAAATATCATATAATGATCTATCATCAAAAACTATTTTCAGTGCTCTACATCTAACTGACAAGGTGTCCCTTTAATTTTATTGAAAGCAAAATATTATATACAACTTGCCTTGAGAAAGGCCTCATCTCCCAGTCAGTAGAGTCATTCATTGCCTCAGTTTCTGAGAAGTATACCAAGAAGGCTTTACTGAGACCTATCAAATAACGATTAGTTATTCTTCCTCTTCATTTGCTTTGAAGCACTTTTTATCTAGCCCTGATTCATTCCACAGGAGGTTTGGAAAATAAAAATATTGTTAGTTTCAATGCACCTTGGCCAACATATTTTTAAATGCAATGGTTTCATCTTATCACAAGTTTTGAATATATTTCTGTCAAAACGCAGAGCTGAAAATTTAGTTCATTCCATTTTTGGAAAATGTTTATCATTTAACCTATTTGGTAAAGCCACTTCTCATTGTCTAACCAACCAGATCAAACTAATTTTTGATAGAAAAAAGTTTGATATTATTTTTCAGTTAAAAAATATATTAGACATCTCTGTGGCAATATCTTCCTTATGAATTCTAGCTCTGAGAAACATTAGGTAGATAGGTGAGTCGTAGGTAGGCACATAAGCAGTTATAAACATAGACCAGGCATGGAGATGTGCGACATATTTGTCACCTTGAAAAAATTAAGCTCTTTGATCCTTCGTATTTTTCTCTCTCTCTGTGCTTTGTTCCCAAGGTGCTCTCCAATTGGAACCATTCATTCTTTGACAATAGTTAGCAGACGAAAAAGGCAAGATTCTTGTAAGAAAATATCCCAACCTCTGACATTCATTTACAAATATATTTGAATTGGAATAGATCATCATGGGCTAAATTGCTACCTTTCTTATCAGACAAAGGTTTAAAAAAGAGAAAGATCTTAAGTTCATGCAGGTTTGATTGCAGAAGGTGTCACAGACAATAATCTTTATTCCTTCTTTCGGCATGCTGAAGCTTTTTACACTATCGGTCAGACTCATGAGTGGTAAAACTTTCTTTTGAAAAGCAAGAGAAAGAAAATTATTCAACAGGAGGCAGAAAAGAAGCCCCAGCATGTTGTGTCACCCTCAGAATCATTGCCAAACGTTCCTGTGAATACTGAAGCTCAAGAAATTGATTCTGTTCTAACTATTGCTGTCACATAAACCTTGGGAAGGTATACATCACAGGTACACATATCCCTGTGAAGACTGCAAGCCCCTCTGAATGTGATCTTAGTGCTGTAACTGGTGCACACCTCATGCATAAGGACAGAAAGGAACTACCAACTTGCTATGATTTTAAGCACTCGAGGAACTCCTCTCTGAACCTTACTGCCCCAGCTTTTGATGCATGAATTTCCACTATCAAAGATTCATTTTACTTTCATGACCTGTTAAAGTGCTCTTTCAGTCTCTGGGGAAGATATCATTGAAACTTGTAACCTCACAACTTTGTACCTTATACTTGTGTACCTTGTAACTTTAGTGTAAGGATATTTTGATCCTTGTCCGAAAATATAAGAGTGGAGCAAGTATAAGGATTGAAGGGGGCAGAGAGAGATAATGGCATAGAGGGGGCTCCCCAAACCCAGATTGCTTTACTTCATTTGAGGATAGTGTGTGCTGTGGCTTCCAGCTCCAACAGACTCTTGACATTAATTTGTAAGATCCTTTGATCCATTGATGTAGATGAGCTTAACTGCATCAATATAGTCACAGCTTATTGTGTGTTACAGGATACGAATCTCAGTCTATGTTCTATACAAATTTTATCACTACTTTAAACCTTGATAGGATCCCATAGGTTAGTTATTAACATCCCATTTTTGGAAACAGAGGTCTCCTCAGTTACACTCTTTGTATGTTTATCTGGTTTTAAAATCCATAATCTTTATACTGTGTGTAAATTGTCAATCTACGAGACTCCATCATGGTTGCCAAACACCAGATATTTTTTCACTTCCATTTTTTTGCTTCTACACACAATTATTTAGTGAACAATGTACAAAAGTGGAAGTGACTTTGGAAGATGCAAAGGAGAATCAGCACTCCTCATTCTAAAGCTGTCAACCTTAGATCTGGCTCTTGTTCTTAGTCTCTTTTTGGCGTGAGGTGGAACCACCTCTTCTTTCTACTTGTCCTAGTTGTTGGCTCTCCACACTTCTTAATCTCCCACCTCAAATGCCTTTCTCCTCCAGTACAAAACACTCATCAAAATTAGAATCCTGAAACTGCACACAGCTTGTCCACTCAAAACAGAGTTCTGACTAAAATCAGTCCTCACTACCCTCAGAAAACTATTTAAAGTGCTTTTTTTTATGACTTTAGCATTTTTTTAAGGCTTATGTTTATTTCAAGAAGCTCCTCATAGAAGCATTCCAACAAAATTGAGTTCCCTCCTTGAAGAAATTCTCAGACCAATTGCTAAGAGTCAAACATTCTTTGCATTATATTTTGCATTATAATTCCTTGATAAGCAGATTAAAAGCTTGGATGAAGGAGACAGGAGATGGATGCTTGTAGCATGTGTACTCTTGCTTACCATATGGAATCAGAGGTCATTTACCTTCTCTTTTTCCTTTGTAATGCCTTCTCTATTTATTTCACAAAGCTGCTGTGAGGGTCGAAGTAAATTAGTTATTTTTAACTTTGAAAACTATTTGTTCGGAAAGGAATTAAGCACTATGCAAATATAAATGATATTTATCATCATTATTGTAACAGGCTCATCTTTCAGTAAATCAGGATGTTAGGCAGGTGAGTCATATGAAAATAAACTAGGTCTAGAAAAAGATCAGCATGTAATCATTTACAGAACAAACATGTACAAAAAAAGTCATATGTGCTTGCAGGGTTGAAACCACTGGCTTTAGAAAAAAATTATAAGTAAGATAGAATTAAAATTTCTTACCATTCCTTCAGGGTCTAGCCACTTCTTCCTTTTCAATTTCACCTTCTCTCTCTCTCTCTCTGTTTCTCTGCTGCCCCCTATACCTTCTCCCCTGGCCGCCACCCAGCCCGGTGTCTTTACACAAGCTTACTTCCAAGCCTGGGATTTCCTTTCTGCTCTGTTGCATAAATTTCCAGTCATTCTTTAAGTCTCAAATCTTATTTCCACAGGCAAAGGGAATAATATAATCCTCCCTACTCCTGCAAGGTTTTGCACACACATCTACTATTCTGACTACTTCTACTAAAAATTGTATGCATGGGCTATCTGCTTTTGGCTAAGCAATTTATTAGGCCCTTTACATTGGATATCTCAAATTCTCATGATTAAGGTATAAATCATTTGATAATTTGTTAATTTAACAAAGTAAGTTGTATGAAAACAACCTTTCCAGGAAACATCAAAAATAATTCTAAACAAGTCAACTAAAAAATCAGTTTGGAGCAAGTTCAGTACTTGGCAATGGGATGGGGTAAATGGCAGAGTCTATTCCTTAAGGATGTCACCACCTAGTGAGGAGGCAGGCATTTAAAAGGGCAATTGCAGTTAGATAATGCTTAAAATAAGGCAGGAGAAACCCAAGAGTACCCAAGGAAAGTGGCTATGCATCTACTGGGGAATGGTAAAGGGAAACCCAGGACAGTGGAAAAGTGTAATGAAATAGGAAGTTACTCCCCATGCTAGAAAGAAGTGGAATATGCTATGCCTATACAACCCTTTGGGTTGTTTTGTAAAGTTATGACAATGTTGTAAGGTCATATGGTAGTTTATAAAACATTTATTAAAATCGATAATTTTGTCAGCAGTTCCTCTAAAGCCCAGAGAGCATTTCATCTGCCTTCAAAATGGAAAGTGAAAATGTGAACAATACATTTGAGGAGACTGTGACCACCTGACTTTCATCTTCTTTCAATGAGCTTTCCTCTCATTCCTCAGCTAGATGCTATTTTAGATTTTAAACTAGGGATTATGAATAGCAGACATTCCTCACTTTCTCATTCTGTTTCTAGCTCCAAGAGAAGTTATGAATAAGATGAACACTACTATGGTCTAAAGGCTGAAAGCTAACTTTCAGTGCCACACCATTCAGAGGTGGGGGTTAGATCATGAGGGCTCAGCCTTCCTGACAGGATTAGGGTCCTTAAACAAGATTCCTAGGGAGTGTGCTGGTTCCTTTCATCCCGTGAAGATACAAGGCAAGGTGCCATTTATGAAGCACAGACTGAGTCCTTACCAGACATGAAACCTGCTAATGCCTTAATCTTGGACTTCCCAGCCTCTAGAAGTGTAAGAAATAAATTCCTCTTGCTCACAAGCCACCTAGTATGTAGTATTTTTTAATACTGTTTTTCAACAGCTCCAGCAGACTAACAGTGAGAATGACAAGTAACCTCAACCATAGAATCCAAATTAATTGAATTTTACAATGAAACATAACATTATTAACAGGAAGACATTATATCAAATAAATAATATCAGATATGGCAACATTTTAATTAGATTTAACAAAGATTCACATGAATCAATATAGGACACATTCAAACCCTTACTGAGGCAAACTATTGTGCCATTAGGAAGTTGTAACTGAGGAGATTAGAAATACAAACATCATTCTAAATGTTGATGCCATGGAGGTAAGTGTTCGTCTTGGCTATTGGGTTTTTGTGTTCTGTTTTGTTCAGTTGGCTGGTGGGTAGGAGGAAGAGAAAGGAATTTTGGCAAAAAATGTATAATTTTAGCATTAATATATTTAATATATATTTAGATTTTAGTATAAACTAAATTTAAGAATGTAAGGTATGTTAATTTGTTTAAAATTTATGTTTGACATCTTCTGTAAAAGTTCTATTTTCATATGAGGTTAGTTGTTACTAGCTTGAATTAACAAATTAGCAATGATTGTATCTTAATCATGAGACTTTGGTATATTCAGCATTAAGGGCCTAATAAATTGCTTAGCAAAAAGCAGATAGTCAATGCACATAATGTTTAATAGGAGTATTCAGAATGATAGATGTACATGCAAATCCCTACAGGAGCAGTGGGGACCATGCAATTCTCTTTGCTAGGAAGGTCAGATTTGAGTCTTGTTCAGGCAACAGACCAGAAAGGAAATCCCAGGCATGGAAGACATGTGCGAAGACATGAAGGTTAAGAAAGCATGAGAGAATTGTTCAAGAAAGTTCGTGTGGGGTGTGGAGAGAGAAGGTGAAATTGAACAGGAAAGAAAGGCAAAAAACTCTGACTGTTTTTTGATATAATGGTAAGACGTTTGGATTCTGTTTTTTTTGTTTTTCTTTTTGGAGACAGGGTCTTCCTCTGCCTGATTTAGTGTACAGTGGCATGATCACAGCTCACCACAACCCCAAAATCCTAAACATAAGCAATTCTCCTATCTTAGCCTCCCCAGTATTTGGGACTGCAGGTGTGTCCCACCATACCCAGCTAATATTATTGTTTTCTTATTACTTTTGTAGAGACAGCTCTTGCTATTTTGCCTACATTGGTTTTGAACTCCTGGCTTCAAGCTATCATCCCACCTTGGCCTCCCCCAAATTCTAGGATTACAGGCATGAACCACACAGCCTCTTATCTTACTTGTTTGTAATTTTTCCTACAAGCTAGTGGTTTTGACCCTAGATGTACACATGACTTAACTGAAAAAAGTTCTAAAATACTCATCATCAGCTCCCTACAATACATGCAAACACACAGCCAGATTTAGGAAATGCAAATATTCAAAACCCAGTTAAATTTAAATTTTAGATAAATAATTTTTTAGTCGAGCATGCTCAGTACAATATTTGGAACACATGATAAAAAGTAGTTATCATTTGTTTGAAACTCAAAGTTAACTGTCCTGTAATTTTTTTTCTTTTTCCTGGCCACCCTGTCCCTTCAGAACGATGGAATCAGAATCTCTAAAGTGAGGCCCGGGCGTCAGTGTTTCATAAAGCTTCCCCAGGGATTTCATGTGCAGGCAGGATTAGGAACCAGGGATCTAAGTGAGGGATATTCATCAACTAAGGAAGTGGCATGTTTGGAAAGACTGCTGGGAAGAGTATTCTGACTCCTGGGTAGACCAGAGAGGGTAGAGGCAGAGGGTAGGGAAGTCTGTGAAAAGGTACTGCAAGCACTGGTTTGGAGGTGAAGTTAACTTAAACTAACCACAGTGGTGGTAGAAGTAGAGAAAAAGATGATTCTTGACCACTGACACATGCCTAAGAACTTGCGGGAGGAAAGGGGCATAATGGGAGCAGAGCTTATCTAGATGACTTTGGACAAGATATTTAACCTGTGTGGGACTCAATAATCCTTCCATAAAATAGAGAGGGGGTAATAATAACCCAATTTGGAAAACTGTTTTAAAATGAAATGAAAAAATGCATTCGCAACCCTCACTCTTTCACCAGACATGCTAAGCACCCAGTATATTTAGGCCATTATTACCACATTGTTGTTGTTACACATTTGATTGACCACACCCCGACACATCCTTCTTTTCTCCCTCTCATACTCTCTCTAGTTTTCCCAGCTTCTGGTTTCATACACCTGCTCCTTCCTCTTCTTTTCCCCCTGGATAATCACTTTTTTGAGTCCTAGAGCATCCTGAATTTCCTGGGTAGGAACTCATTTCTAAAACTAGTTTAGGCTCACCTAAGCACCAAACAGAGGCAGAATGGGAAAGCCGTAACCAATTCCAAGATTGAGTCGCTCTGAAATGGCTCAGAGAATCCCTGCAGCATTCCACCATTCTGCTGTTTAGACAGCCACAGTCAAAGAAGAATGGGCTCCAAGAATGTCACAACACAAAGGGGCTTTAGACTGTACACGTCTACTATGATGTTATGGAAATCAGTATAACAGCTTCTCTTAAGCACAAGGATTTTACTTAATTCTTTTAACTTGTGAAGATTTCCCTTTCCATCCAGCACTCTGGAGACACTGTAGGTAGAGGAGTCAAGAGGACAGGCTCTCTATTGAGCAGATCCTGGATCAAAAGTAAATAAATGAAGATTGTAAATATTATTTTGCAAGCATTCTGGGACATCTACATATGGATTATATATCAGATGACAATACTGAATGAACACTTGTTTAGATGGTATGCCAATGGCATCATGAGAAAATGGGAAAATGCTCTTTTGTTTAGGAGTAAATCATCATAATCACTGTAGCTTGTTTTAGGTATTTTAACAAAAATCATAAACATATACACACAGGTATATGAATACATGTGAGAATGTGTGTATATGTGCATGTGTTTGTGTGTCTGGAGAGCTAGAAAGAAAAAAGAAAACAAATATGACAAAATTGATGAATCTAGCTAAGACCTATATATGTGTTTGTTACACTACTTTCTAAAGGAAAATGAATTTAAATTTTAGGATAAAGAAGAGATAAGAAAGATAAATTTAAAACAATTTAATGAGGCTGAAGCACAGGATTGCTTGAGCCCAGGAGTTTAGAAAGGAGGCTGGGCAACATAGCAAGACCCACCTAACTCTATGAAAAGGAATATTTAAAATTAGCCAAATATGGTGACACATGCCTGTTGTTTCAGCTCCTTGGGAGACTGAGGTGGGAGGATCATTTGAGGCCAGGAGTTGGTAGTCGCAATGAGCTGGGATTGTGCCATTGCACTTCACTCTATCACTGCACCTGAGTGACACAGTGAGACTCCATGTATTAAAAAAAATTAACACAGAATATACGACTATTATTACCAAAACAAAAAAGAGGGAATCAGACAGAATCTGATTTTCTGTCAAGCTCCAGAATCTGATTTCTGTCAAGCTCCAGAATCAGACAGATCTGAATTTCAATCCTAATTGTATCACCTTTGAATTAACTAGGCAACTTGGGGTTAATTAGAGAATCTCTTTGAGCCTCAGTTTCCTCAACTATAGAAAGAGGGTAATAATAATAAAAGGAAGAGTACCTAGCCATTATTCAAGTGTCATTGTTGCAATGATTAAATAAGATGATAAAGGTAACATGGTTAGCACCAGGGCCTGGCACCTACCAAGAGCCCAGTGTACTCTCTGGCTATTATAGTATCAGAGGAGCTAGGAATAAAATCAGGAAACAGATGTCTGGTTATTATTTCTGCCAGGTTACTTTTTCCTTTAGGCTTTTAAAAAATGTATCTATCTGCAAGAAACTGGGACGTCAGTTAAAGGCTGGACTCCTCTTTTGTAGGATAACTAAGTGCTAACAGAAAGCTTCTTTCTTAGAGTAGGTGGCATAGAGGCGGCATTCCTCCTCACTGTCATCTCTAAAGCCAGCAATAAACAAATCATAAAAAATGTGCCTGGAAATTTCAGATCCACTGTAATAGCTGAAACAAAAGCAGAAAATTGCAGCTCTCTATGTAATAACTAAGCCTCTCGTTATGTGCTGTTGTATTAAATATAAAACATTTTCATTTCCTTTGTATAGGAAATCCAATAGGACCTGAAAAGGGGGTCAACCAAGTACTGTGACTTTCACAATAAAATGTGAGTGGTGCTAATATTCCTTTTCCAACTCTCCAGTGACTGCAAATAACCAAACAGATAAAATGTAGCTTTCATAAAACTCGAGGTTTGGTGGCGAATTAGCATGAGACTTGTGCTCTCCACTTGCTAAGGGAAGGTTAGCCAAGAGCTCAGATTTATGCCATGAAATTTAAATGTTTTTCTCCTGAGGTTTTCTTGACAATATCATTGTGTGTGGCTGAGTTAGTTTATTGGCACTTTCGTATGAGGATTATTTTTGGAGGAATAGGGGGTGCGGAGGTGGGGGTAGGTAGGGGTAAAACTAACCTATTTCTTTAAGAAACCCAGAACTTATGGGACTCTGGAGAATTTTAAAGCCTGGAATTTGGAAGAGTAACACATGCACAAGTCTCCAAATGGCGAGGCAGAATCGACAACATTTACAAAATTACATTGGAAAAAAAATAACATGGTAAGATCATAGTTCTTTTGTTAGGGTGTTTATAACATAACACATGGCTTTATCTCACCAGGCTTCTGAAATCAGAATGATATTGTTAGAAGATTTTTATGGATCAAGCTTTGAATTCACATGCAGGTTTGCACGGAATTTTGTACAAAGATGAAACCTCAAATTGAATTTAGACCCAGGTATTTTAGCAGCCGAGAAAGGTTATTCACGGTGTGCCCAATACAATTTCACTAACTAACTTAGAAACAGGAGGTCACAGATTGAAGTTAAGGACGGAGGTTAGGCCTATAAGCAATTCAAGAAGAATTTAATTACGAAAAGGGTGGCTGAATAACGTGCACATAGCTAAAGGCAGTGATAGATGCAGGAATTGTAAATCAGTTCAAGCAAGCTGAGAGAAAGGAGAAATCAAAAAGAAAAACAAATCAACTTTCTTAAAAATATCCTAGGGTTAACTTGAGCAAACCTCAGTGGATCAGAGAGTCAAGCCTTTATCCTTTCAACATCCCTGGGCTTTGAAAAAGACACCTAAACAGCAGTTCATTGATTTCCACAAAGGCCAGAGACCTGTGTCATCTACCCAATTGAATTCTTTTGTGCTGTACATGTACTTACCCTATATTGCCTGTCCCCTTACAATTTTATCTCCCCATGTATACATTTCTCACACCCCGGGTAGGACACAATTATTCCCTTCTTGCCAACATTCACTGTCTAATCACCTTGGGAACTGACATTTCATTCTTGCCCTCGCAATACACCAGAGGAATTAAAGGGCCATGTCCTCTGTCTTCAGTGCCCTATTCCTTCCATGCATGTCAAGGATAGTAGCTAACTATCAAGGAAAAGAATTCAAGTTGGAACTTAAAAAAAAAAAGGCACATCCAATAATAATTATGCTGTTTTTAAAATAACTGTATTTCTGGACAAGGAAATAAAAAGAAGCAAGGCCAATATAAAAATGCCAAAATAGCAGAGGATGCCTGTGAGATGGAGCTCACAATGGGACTGCCAGAAAGCTCAAGCTAACATTAGAAGCATGTGAAAGCTGGCAACCCAGGCTTACGTGCAGCTAGAGAAACAGTGTTTTGTATACTCCAGTTCCTGTTGGGCCTGATCCCTAGAATGTTGCTTGGGGTATTACACTCCCAATTCCAAACAAATCTCAGCTAAACCTCAAAATATTTTCAACTATAGGAAACCAAACATGATTTCTACTAAGCATAATAAACCAGCTCAAATTTCAGGAAAGCTTCAAGAATCTATTTAGAATACAGAGGTGTTAACAAAACTCCTAGGAAAGAATCAAACATTCTCATATCTCATTTTCAATGGTTTTGCTTTTCTTTTTATATATATATATATTTTTTTTTTTTTTGCTTTAGGTTCTTAAGCAATTTCACTCCTTCTCCCTTGCACCTTTTAACTCAGCTTCTAATGTTTTTGAATCAGTCTCTTTATTTTCTAAAAAACAACTCAATTGACATTTATTGGGCAGGTGGTAGTCAGGCGTCTTTTCTGTAGGGAGAGAAAATTATTTTAGGAGTTTTCCCCACTCTTCTGTCTTTCTGACTAAGTGAATTTCAGCACCTGATCCAAATCACAAAGGTCATCCATTAGCAGAAAGCAGAAACTAATCTGGCTTTCCCTGACACCTTTTTTCCTCGATGATCATCTAATAGTTTGCATAATTTCAAGTGGGTACTTTGGACAAGAATGGTTTATATGCAGGTGGTACATTAAAAATGTTACCACGTTCTTCAGGACAATTTCCAACACAACTTTAGAACCCACCCAGAGAGAGTGGCTCTTGTTAGTTGGCTAGTACCCTTTGTATTTTATTGTCTTTTTTACTAGATCTCAATTAACAATGCTGTTCTTGACTAATCATAAAAAAGCAAGTTACCCAAGTAGACAGGCTGTGGCTTTTTCCCTTTTGTCAATGCTGTCTTCGTGCCTCTGTCATTAGTTCAACAACTTATCACTTTGAAACAGGAGACCTAGAAAAGGCATTTGACAGCTTTAAACCAATATTTGATTGGCATCGTGGTTACTGTGACATCCTAGATAGAGATGGAATGTGTAGGGTGGATTTACCCTCTGCCTTCTTTTATAGAAGACAAGAGCACAGATTGATTAAGGAAACCCAGAAGAATAAATAAAGGTGAAGAATCTGCTGACGCAGCCCCACATGAAGAAGTGCATTACCTTTTAGATTTATGTTAGAAGACAGAGAAATCTATACAAGCCCTTGCCTACCTATATCTTTCCTCCAAGCTCTTAAATATATATATATATATATTTCAATTGAATCACTTTGACATTATTCCAGAGAAATTCTTTTTCGTTCTCTACTATTGATGTATAACTTCTTACTCTTCTTACCCTTGTCAAAACTTTTCACATATGACCCAAGAGCTAGGGAACCAAAATCAGTACTGACCTGTTTTGAGTGTCATCGTGTGGTGATCTTAAGTGGCCCCTAAACAGTTTTGTCAATATTTATTGATGGGATCCACAGGCACTCTGAGTGATCCCACCCCACTCTGGAGGGGCATAAACCAATGGCAAGCTGAGCAGGGGAAGGAGGTGGTCCTGCTGTAGGCCAGAGCTGGTGAGGCTGCACTGGGATGCTCAGGGGCCATCGACAAAATGTCAAACATTTCACATTTCTGACTAGCTCTCTGGCTAATTCTGGCCATGCTGAGCAGAACACGACTGTTTCCTCCGAGGAACCAATGGACACACAAATACACAGAAATAAGCACAGATTCTCAGTCTTCTTTCTTTCTTTTTCCTTCAAATGCTTGCTCTCTCTTTCTTTCACTTTCTCTCTCTCTCTCTCACACACACACGCACACACACACACAAATAGTCTACAGGGAAATTAAGCGGTGCCAACGAAACACTGTACTGAGAAAGTTCTTGGATAAATTAACAACGCAATTACATTACATGACATGCCACAAGATGGATGAGGAAAACTTGGCTGGTATTATGTTCTGTTTTCAAATTGCAATTTATTTGAGGGTTTTAATGGATGCCTTATTAAAACATCTCGGCCCTGGTCAGGTTTCAGCATATGTCACGGTGGCCCGTGATTGATGACACCCTCTGCTGCTTCTCTTGCACATTTGCAGGGAATTTAACCAAAGAGGGAATGAGCTGAGGCCCAGCTTTGTATTGATCGTGTGGAGGTGCGGTGCCTTGGAGCACGGTCTAATAACATTCTCTTAGCTGAACTGCTTCACACGGAGGCATTTATTACAAGAACTAAAATGGTATATTGCTCAGAATAAAAGAATATTGTGCAAACAAAAGAGTTAGCAGTGTGCGGGGGAGAAGGCGAGAGGCTATGGCATGCTATGGAAACACGCCTTGTTATCTTTCAGAAGCCACATTTCCAAGTGTTAGTGGGGAAAACAAATGAATGGAGCTGCACTTAAAAGGAAAAGAAAGAAAGGAAAAATCATGTGGGCTTCGTTTGTGCTTATCTGACCCGATTATATGTAACAACTGATTTTCATGAGAGATAGGATGATGGAGGAGGATTGAGAGGAGTGCAAAGTTAAAACCACCTGGATAATAAGCAAAGGTCCAAATAGGTTGTAGAATATTACTCATGGAGCCATCTAAAATTGTTCCTATTTTATAGATGCTGTAGCTTATTTTTTTTATGAGCTTCCATCAAAACAGTGAGAACTATTCATATCTAAAGACTATTTCATCCATTCACACTACAGACATTTAATAATTATGTAATTATAAAAGGACTCTATTTAGAATTTTATCACATTTTTGTAAATTCTTATATTTATTGTCAAGAAATTTATGTTTCATATTATTTAGTAAAAAAGAAAACCCTGCATGATTCCAATTGTATAACTGTCACATACATGTGTATGTTTAGTCATAAAAAAAGGCTGGAAGGGTACAAAACAAAAGGGTAACGATGTAACCACTTGGAAAAGAAATAACGGATGGTATGATTGAAGTTTTCGTCTTTGTTCCCCCCCACCCCGTGGTTTCCTAATTTTCTATAATAAATACACATTACTTGTAAAATCAGAAGGAATACAAGCATTTCCAGGAAATTTGTGACTTCTCCATTTAGAAGGGAGTAATCAGAGAAATAGGTATCTTTTGGAAAAAGTCTAGAATAAATATAATCTCAAGGGTGAAGATTCATTTTTGCAGTAATATGTAAGTTTCTAATTTCTTTTCTTAGTAAGCAGAATCTGTGCACTGAAAATTAAAATGAAAAAAATCAGGAACAGGTGAGACAGAATGAAAATATCCATGTGCAATGCAGAGTAAGAGCACGTAAGGAAGCCCAGGACAAGCTGTGAAGAAAGAAGAAAATGTGAGGCATTTCCAAATTCTCATGTTAGGCTTTGTCAATCCCAGTCCAAAGGATTTATTTTTTTTTTTGCTTGACCTGCTATGATTACCATTATCTGAACTGTCACATTTATTATTTTGTTAGTCATTGAGGACCTATAAAAATTTCACCTAATTACACTGAATCACCCAACATCACAGTCAGAGCCAAAGAAAGTGAGAAAATAGCCAGCAACTTTCCTTGAAATGAAAGGAAAAAAATAAAGAATGAACAAACAGCAGAAACCAAGAACACATAGAAAAGCCAGCTTTATGAGTTTCCCAAGAAATAGATACTGCAAATAGTTTTTAAATGTTGACAGAAATTATTGAGTTGTAAAAATAGATTTCCTAGTACTGTCAGTTGAATGTACCTTGTAATGTACAAAATGCCAAATTTACAGTCTTGGAATAGATTGTGAAAGCTTTGGTAGAGGGATGCTGGGGGTAAAATGGGAACTGTTACTTAACCTCCAAGGCCTTTTTTTCTCTTGGATTTGAGATTTCATATCCCTCTTCTATGTCATGTCATGGGCCCCCATCTTTTATGACTGAATGCCTATTCATTCATCAAAAGGGAATATCTATCTTTTTCTTTTCCAGTGGAAGTGGTTACATACAATCAGAAACTCTAGTCTTACTTGTTATAGAATGAAGAGCAATTCTCCAATTTTGAAGAATTATTTTATTTAACTTCAACTCAGTGAACATTTACTGAGCACCACCTCTGTACCAAGCAGTGCCATGATTATCTCTTTGTGGTGATAGATATCTTTGTGAGCCAGAATTTTTTCACAGTGAAATGTGTACACCAATACATGGCAGACTGATAGACCGTGGGCAGCAGGTTAGAACTGAAGAACTGAAGCAGTGCAGGGACAATGAGATGTGTCCTGTCTTTAGAGTGGTGACAATAGAAATATTTATCAATAACTATTGTGCATTCAACCTGTGAGAAGAGCTATAACCGAAAAAAAAAGTACTATATATTTTTGGGTAATTCACATAGTTTGTATCAACGAAGAATTGATAGTAAAAACACTGTGATTCTAGGTTGTGGTATTCTGATAAATTCAATATCTGACCCTTTGTTTTATTTGGGGGGGGTTCCTTACATCTAAGTTACCAGAAACTATTTTAAAGTGAGGGATGGTCTTACTAGTCTTTTGCCTGAAAACTAGATCTTCCCACCAGTAGGAGAATAAAGAGAATCTCTGTTTGGACAAAGTTTGAATCTGTCAGGAACAAAGTGGACAATATGACTATTACATACTTTTCACTATAAAACAAACGAACAAACAGAGGATGAGCTCAGAGATGTGAAGGGAAAATAAAAGCACACAGGAAATTCTAGGGACAACATGGGGAGGTACCAGGGGTGGTGGAATTTTCAGGAGCAGAAGTCCATGACTTCATGGGTCACAGAAGGTAGAAACAGAGGGCAAAGGGAAGAAAATAAACACAAAAGAAGTACAAGAGAATAAAGGGAGAAAGCTGCACAGGACACATAGTCTTTAAATGTTGTAACTGCTATTGAGTAACTTTCAGGCTGAGCTTCATGTAAGATGCATAAGAAGTAGAAGAAAGATGGAAACTCAGGTTTCCACCCAGAAATTCAAAGCTGGTATCACTGTGTGGCTCGCAAAAGCTTCTACTAACCACTTCCTGGTAAGGGAGATTTGATAACCAAAACTAAATTAATATACAGCCTCCATATACAGTCAAACCTCCATAGTTGAGCAGCTCCCTACACTGACCACCTCCTTAAGTTGACCTAATTTCCATAGATTGGACATGTACCTCATCACATATCAGTACAGTAGGCCTAGTTCCTTACTGATCACCTCACAGATCTTCTTCTGGAATTCACTCATAATTTAAGTTCTAAGTGTGTGTGTGCAACTGTGTTTGTGGTAGTTTGAATATGCAAAGGAATTATGTGGGGATAACACAAAGGCCCAATTTAGGAAGCTATGTTATGTATGATTTTGGTTGTAGGGGAGACCAATTCTACCTAAATTAGTAAAAGGCAATGTCTCTCAAGAAGCTTGGACAGTCAATGAGAGGTTAGGTAACAGGGGTGGGGATAAGTAGATTAGGTGAGGACTGACTAATCCTAGATGCTTTATTCCATGTCTGATGATGAGTTTTGCAGAGAAGCCACTGGATTGGGGCTCTCTCATTGCATATACTTGCCTAAGTTTTTTTTTTTTTTTTTTACTGTTGGGGATTCATTGAGGATACAAAGAACCAGGTTACATCGATTGCATTTGTTAGGTAAAGTCCCTCTTATAATTGTGTCCTGCCCACAAAAGGTGTGTCACACACCCCTTCCCTCCTTCCCTCTCTCTCCTCTCCCCTTCCCCCCGCTCCACCGTGCACTAGATCATTAATTGTCCTCATATCAGAATTGAGTACATAAGATTCTTGCTTCGCCATTCTTCTTCTTTTTTTTTTTTGTAGTTTTTGGCCAGGGCTGGGTTTAAACCTGCCACCTCTGGCATATGGGGCCAGCCCCCTACTCCTTTGAGTAACAGGCACCTCCCACTTCTCCATTCTTTTGAAGTTTTACTAAGAATAATGTGTCCTACTTCCATCCAGGTTAATACAAAAGATGTAAAGTCTCCATCTTTTTAATAGCTGAATAGTATGTATACATACTATTTCATAGTATACATATACCATAGCTTGTTAATCCATTCCTGACTTGGTAGGCATTAAGGCTGTTTCCACATTTTGGTGATAGTAAATTGAGCTGCAATAAACAGTTTAGTGCAAGTGTCCTTATGGTAAAAGGATTTTTTTTTCTTCTGGATAGATGCCCAGTAATGGGATTGCAGGATCAAATGGGAGGTCTAGTTTGAGTTCTTTGAGGTTTCTCCATACTTCCTTCCAAAAAGGTTGTATTAGTTTGCAGTCCCACCAGCAGTGTAAAAGTGTTCCCTTCTCTCCACATCCACATCAGCATCTGCAATTTTGAGGTTTTGTAATGTGGGCCATTCTCGTTGGGGTTAGATGATATCTCAGGGTGATTTTGATTTGCATTTTTCCAATAATTAGGGACAACGAGCATTTTTTCACGTCTGTTAGCCAGTAATCTGTCTTCTTTAGAGAAGGTTCTATTCATCTCTCTTGCCCAGTGATATAAGGGATTGTTGGCATCACCTAAGCTTTTTCTCATGGTAGTTGGGTTCTAAAAGAAACACTCAAAGGATGGCAAATCCAATGTGTGAGCATTTTCTAGCCTTTGCTAGCATGATGTTTGCTTATCTTCCCTTGTACAAAGCAAGTCACATAGTAAAGCCCAGAATCTATATACAGGTAAACATCACAGAGTGGATACAGGAAAGTGTAATCCATTTGAGTGACTATGTACATGCTCAACTTCTGGCTTCCTCTGTAAGGAAAGGGGAGTACCTGGAATTTTCCTGCCACAAAACCTATTCACAATGAATGAGTGGAATAAAAGGGAATAAGGTGATATTTAAGGACAATAATGAATAGCGGGTGGCCAACGACAACCTTAATTAGATTTTTGAAATAGGATTAACTGAAACCAGATAGATCCTATTTTTATTCTTTGGCTAATTCTGGATGATGGACAGGTATCATCTGTAAGGAATTCATGGCTTTCCTGAATGACCAGTGCCTCATTACAATGCATATGAACTTTCTAAACTAGCCAAGAAAACTATGAATTATAATCTTAGTCTATTTTTTTTTGAACAGCCATAATAAATATTCCTCCACTGATTTAGGTTACATCTGTTCACATTTCAATTCCTATGTCTAAATGAAAAATAATAGAAGCCAAATATGAAATGTATATTTTAAAAGAAGCTCACTGCTCTAGAAACTTACATGTCACACTGGTTCATTCAATTTACTTGGTAAATAACAGTTACCGTACAAAACCACACTACTAAAAGTGCATAGAGAAATGAAAATAAGTAGATATTTTCTGGCAGCTTAGTGCACAAATATAACCTTTCAACCTGCAGCATCCAAAGGTTAAGTCACAAAACTGAGTCCATTAACCTTTCTAAATGGTTGTGATATTAAAAACTGACTCTTAATAGCCAAGGGTCATCGTCTAATGCAATAACCATCAGCAATAAAGAATTATGGATTAAGAACATTATCTATCTATAAAATGGTCATTTATGACACTTGTGCAGAGACCATCTCTAAAATGCACAGACACCCATGGCCAAGAGTTCAGACCTAATAATATACATTATGTTTTTATTAGTGTAGTTATGATATTAGTGAGTTTTTAAGAGAAAACCATAACATTTTTTAAATGTGGAGGGTATTTACTTCAAACATGAAACTAACAAAGAGAAAATAAATCTTCAGAATTCTTTTTCATTGAGATATGACTCAGTCAGGTGGAGTTTATTGACACAAAGTGTCAAATCAGAAAGAAAAGAAATATGTTTAATTATTTTTTCTAATGCCTGCCTCACAGGACAAATCTGGACTCATCTACATAATTGAGAAATGGCCACTGACATAGAAGTGAATGTTTCTTTTATTAAATAGACAATTTTTCTAAACTTAGATTGAACTTTGTTTTTTGTATAATTTGAACAATTAATCCATACACACTTATGGAATAACTATTTTTAAATTTCATAGGTATGAATGAAAAGGCATTGATTTTCTAATAAGGACTCAGCCTCAATCAATATTCTTAAAGATCAGAAATGGCCATAAAATATAATCTTACTTCTTCAAAAATAGAACGCTTAAGTAACCTAAATTATCTGTATTTTCTAGACATTTTTCCTATATGAACTTGTGTTTACACCCTATAATAGCAAGAGGAAATATACTCAGGGCTTAAATTCCACTGGACCTTATTCAAAGGAGATGAAGACAAAGGTAGAGGAGAAAATTTAAGACAGAGACGGGGATTACTCAGGGCTGCATTGTGTTTAAGCATTTTATTTAATCTTTTGTTGAGAACACTTGTGTGTTTTCCCGTGTGTTATTTGAAATTTGTTTACTCAGATTTCCTCCTTCTGTATATAAGCAATAATTTATGTTATCATTAGAACTATATCATTAATTTTCAGCATCCAGAATTCCTGCTCCACAGCCATATCATTTATATTTGAAATCAAAATAATATAAATATAGAGTGCCATGTAGTTGAATGCTCAGTGTATTTCAAGAGATAAATATATATAAGCTCTTGAAGTGTTTCTTCAAATCATGTTCTCAATATGCTATGGTCTGAATTTTTTTGTCCTCCTAAAATTCACATGTTGAGATGCTAACCTCGAGGTGATGGTATTAGAGTTGGGGCCTTTTGGGAAGGATAAGGTCATGAGAATGGGGCTCTTATGAATGGAATTAGTGCCCTTATATGGGAGGACTGAGAGACTTCTTGCCTCTTCCCCTATGTGAGGACAAAGTGAGAAGGAGTCATTGATGAAATCAGAAAGTGGACAGTCACAACGCATTGTTCTGCTGTTGTTTGGATCTTGGATTTCCTTGTCTGCAGAACTGTGAGAGACAACCATGGGAGAAGACGGCTTTCTTTCTTTTGGTAAATTTCCTTAGGATCTGTCTGATACTGTGGCTAGCTTACCAGATTGCTTTCACCACAGAATGTTAAAACAATATAATACTCAAAAAAGCTATGTTAACCAGAGTCCCCAAAGGCACATATTTCAAGAGATAAGGAGAAACAATGCAATTTCCCCAAAAGTCTGATATAATTTTAAATCCTATTGTCAGCAGTTCCTGTTCTCGAAAGTGCACAGTGTATTATCTTTTCACACAGATATCTAGACTTTTCTTCTGTAGTTACTTTTGTAACTTTTATAATGATCCTTGGGATTTCCAGAATGATATATGTTCCTCTTTCCTCATTGATTTCTACTTCATTTTCATCTCTTTCACTCTTTTTGTTTCTCTCTTTTCCTTCCCCTTCCACACTCTCCTTTTCATTTTTGAATATTGTAAATGACAGCAGTGTAGTTTTCTCATTTCTCTGTATTTCATATGTCAAATTGCTCACCATCCAAAAAGTGTTATTCCAACCACTATCAACTGAACCATTAGCCAGGTACTGATATAGAGGAAAAGGGACTCTTTCTCTATCACCCTAAAGTGTAAATCAAGTCCATCACTTTTTGAGTAATTGTACACAGGAGTATTTAAAATAGTCAGATTAGCGGGCATTATACTTATTCCTACAATACAGATATTACTAAAAAGAATTGAAATTGTCTTCAAAGCCTAAGAAAACAATGTATTGAATTTATTTGGACATATAAAGTTGGCTACTTTTTATTTCATAGAATAGACTGGATGAAGTATTATTAGACCTCATCAGAAGTCAAAAATTATTATATAGAAATATTCTTTAAGCTAAGTCTTCTTTCAAATAGAGATATGGTTCTACTTAGACAGTCTGGCAGGATTTGCCTTCCTTCAGGGGAAGGCTGGGTTCCCATATGTCTTAAGAAAACAGATGACTGATGACAGTCATAGGCACCTAAAAAGGGAACGGTCTCTGCAATCCTTCTATGATTTAAAGATTTTCTGAGAAAGGGTAGGGGGAAAAAAGATGATGAGACTTTTCCAGCAGGCGGCCCCTCCCTAAAAAGCACTCAGTTTGGACCCTGGAACTTTAACAGTCAACATGAACCCCTTTTATCTATTTCCAGTTGGAACTCATAAAAATATCATATATATTAGTACATTACAATTCACTGATCTTGGCAGAGCCTGTCTGGTTTTCCAGGACAAAGAGCTTAAGTTTACAGAGGGTCATATTCACTTTCTTGACTTGTTTACTATTATTCTTTCTTTCTTCACTGCCTCTCCAGCGCCTGGCAGCACATGGCACATGGAGGCACCTGATGAATATTTGCTAAGAATAGATGGTAAACCTTGGCTTATTGCTCACTCTTCCTTTCTCCTCAGCTGTATTACAGGAGAACAGGAGTTAAAATACCTTAGGATACTAGACCCTCCAGTGAAACACCTAGAACACATTATATTCCCTTTATATTTTGTTTTCTTTAACTTATTTTTCAACTATGAAACTGTGGAAAATCACTATTATTTTGACTTAGACATAAAGCTACCTATTTTTATAGGAAAAGTAATTCCTCTACTCGCTCCTAATTTTCTTACCAAATATTCTTTTTTTTTTAAGTGTATGTATATTACCTAGTGGCTTAAGACATATTTCTTTGACTTAAACAATTGCTATCACTCTTATACCCACAACATAACCTCTAAACTAAATTCCTCCACTAAATATTTGTCTGTTAGGATTTCTTTTTTGTTCTTTCTTTTTTTTTTTTTTTTTATCATAAAGCCTTCTTGGGTGCTCATGTTGTTAGCATCTCAGAAGTTTTTAAAAAGTTATGATTTGACAGCCAAGTCAACCGTGCCAGTTATCAATTTATTGCCTTTCATTTCGAAAGCCACCCTTCATTGCCTGCTTGTGATACTGGAACGTTTCTCCCTTGCCAACTGGCATGAGGTTAATCTTTGTTAGTAGAGGTGCTGGGGGTAGGGGCGGATAGTGGAAGAGGCAGTGGCTTCTCCTCATGACTCCCCTGTGCTTTGTTTCTTTCTTCTTCGGTAGCATGAGGCTAGTGTATGGGATGCCCACTGGAGTACTCACGTCCAGAGTGAATATTGATTTTATTATTTTAATTTATTTTATCAGAGATCTGATTTTATCATAGGGCCTACCTAGCCAATATGACTCAGGTAAGTGGTTATAAATGTGTCTAAGCTAGTCAGAGAAAAGTGTTCTATTTCTCTTCCCAGTGGATGGTTTCATGTTAAACATGTGACCAAGTTCTTAATGATGATATATGGCAGGTGAGGAGAAATATCCTAGAGATACTTCTAGGAAAGATTTCTATACCTAACAAAAGTGAACAATATCAAAGCAGTCGCATGTTCTGCCTCTAGTGTTGGTGTGTAGAGGTGTGATACCTTGAGCTGAGTGGCCACGTGGAGGCCAATAGCAATAATACTTGTGTTGAGAATGGCAGATTTTTGGGAAAAGAAATGGAATTTAGATCTTAGGTGATGCAATTCAACTGCTGCATTACCCAGCCCCGAGATTCTGAAAAAAGAAAAAAAAAAATCCCATATGGTTTGGGATATTTTGAGTTTTCTGATATATTGCAACCTAAAACACCCTAACATTCCTCCTGGGTTGGGGAACATGTAGCCTTCTGGATCTTTGAGTGTGACTTTTTGAATGAATCCAAATTTTACATAACAAATTCTTTTATTAAAGGGGGTGAAGCAGAGAGCAATGAAGTTTTTCCTGCTTCCTTTGATGCTTAAAAAAGAACAATCCTGAAATCAGAAGGCCACAGGTTCCCTACTGGTGAATGAGGCTGCATGGCATGATGTTTAAGGAATCATCTGAAAATCTTAATACACTGCTGTAATAAAGATGAAATTTAGAAATTTTTATTTGAAGACATGGAAAGGAATTCCTTTCCTGACTTTAGTTGTCTTTATGCTTTCCACTTGGTCACTCCAATTTCTTAAACCATTAAGTTTACTTATTCTTTATAGCTTATAAAGGGGCAAACTAGCAAAGTAGTTTAAAGCATGGGCTCAGAAAGCAAAAGGTCTTTGCTTGAATTGTATTTCCTCTATGTTGAGGAAATGTTATAACATAGAAAACTAACAGGGCCCCTGTTTTTCATCTGTAAATGGGTATAACAGAATCTGCCTCATAAGATAGTACTTGGAACACCATTAGCCATGATTGTGATGAACTTGCTTCATAGTTATAAAAGCTTCAATTAGTTTTACCTTGACAAACAGTCCACCGATAGGCAGACTTTGGGAATGATCAGAATAATCCAGACTGAAGATTAGAGGCCTGGAAGAAGTAACTAGGCATGGGAATAGGTCTACTTATTTGAGATCTCACTGGGAATTCTGATCGAATGTCACATCTTTTGGAGAACTGGATTTTTTTACTGGAGAAGAAACAAGCCTTCCATTTAAATGGAGGTGCTGATGGAGGGCTTCCTGACCTTTGTACTGAAAAGGACACTACTGCTGAACCAGAATAGCACGGGGAAAGAGACAAGTTGAATATCACCCAGTACTGCATTAAAGGATATACATGTGTTTCATGTGATATCTGGGAAGAATGGAGGTAGAACATTTGCATATTCTTTGAGAAGCAACAAAGCCATTCATCATTCTTTCTCTCACTGGACAGGAGACAGTTACGTGTTGTGATAATCTGCCTCTTTTTCTTAATCATTCTGCCCGTTGATATATGCCTTTTCATTTATTTTTTTCTTACCTTCTTTAATTTTCAGGTCAAATAGCTAACCACTGAGATTTGACCATAAACTAGGCAAAGGAGTCACAAAAGAGGACGCATCTTATATACACTTGAAGATCTCATATTGTGGCAGAGCTTATCAAAAACTTAAGTAAACAAATAATGGGTGAACACGGCTGTACATTCAATGCTTCACTCCTGCCTTGGAATGTTTGCAAGTATTTATTTGCAAATATGTGTTTCTGAGCCTTCCCATATCCAAATTCCAATTCTTTGCAATTTACATTCCAAACATTATATACTTAATGCAAAGTTTACACAGGGACTCCAGAGGATCTATCTTTACAGCACTGATGGAACATAAAGTGATATTTTCTGACAATAACATGAAAACTTTGCATGTTTCAATTGTTTACTTTAAGAGCAATTGGCAGGTTTAGCGCTGCAAATGGGTTGACAAGGCTATAAAGCTTTGTGACTTTATAGTCCTGCGCTTAGCCTAAATGGTTACACCATGACGTTTGGTGACCATTAGGCACATTCAATCTGATAGATTCCCTACTCACACCCACTCCCACTCATGCTTACCAACAGCAAAAATACTCTCAGAACATTGGGACCGATTTTGAAAAGCATTCCATGGTTCCCTGAATCCTCATCTCATTACTAAGTCTGCAATTGTGCATTCCTGGAAGCATCAAAGAAAGCAATCATGGCTGAGGGTTAATTCCAGGAGTATTAGACAATCATAACTGGAGAAGGAGCCACAGAAAACCCAATAACACTGTTTATGTCTCTTATAGAGTAAACCCTTAAGATTTATGCCATACTAATAATTACCTGGCATACAAGATCATTTGTACTCTTGTTTTCTTTTTTTTTTTTTATTGTTAAACCATAGCTGCATTTGTGCAATCAAGGGGTACAATGTGCTGGATTCATATACAATCTGAAATATTCTCATCAAACTGTTCAACATAGCCTTCATGGCATTTTCTTAGTTATTGTATGTAGACATTTGTATTCTGCATTTAGTAGGTTTTGCCTGTACCCATTCTAAGATGCACCCTAGGTGTGGCCCCACCCATTACCCTCCCTCCACCCTGACTTCCCCCCCTTCCCTCCCATGGCCCTTTCCCCATATTCTTGTGCTATAGTTGGGTTATAGCCTTCATATGAAAGCTATAAATTAGCTTCATAGTAGGGCTGAGTACATTGGATACTTTTTCTTCCATGCTTGAGATACTTTGCTAAGAAGAATATGTTCCACTTCCATCCATGTAAGCATGAAAGAGGTAAAGTCTCCATCTTTCTTTAAGGCTGCATAACATTCCATGGTATACAAGTGATCCCATCTCAGGGTGGGCAAAGGACTTGAAGAGAAACTCCTCTAAAGAAAACAGATGCACGATCTATAGACATATGAAAAAAAGCTCATCATCCTTAATCATCAGAGAAATGCAAATCAAAACTACTTTGAGATATCACCTAACCCCACTAAGAGTAGCCCACATAACAAAATCCCAAAACCAGAGATGTTGGCATGGATGCGGAGAAAAGGGCACACTTCTACACTGTTGGTGGGAAGGCACACTAATACGTTCCTTTTGGAAGGATGTTTGGAGAATACTTAGAGATCTAAAAATAGACCTGCCATTCGATCCTATAATTCCTCTACTAGGTATATCCCCAGAAGACCAAAAATCACAATATAACAAAGACATCTGTACCAGAATGTTTATTGCAACCCAATTCATAATTGCTGAGTCATGGAAGAAGCCCAAGTGCCCATCGACCCACGAATGGACTAGCAAATTGTGGTACATATACTCTTGTTTTTTATTAAATTCTCTCTTTCACTGGAAAGGAGACAGTTACATGGTTTGATATCTGCCTGCACCATAACATAGCCTTTGAGGAGTGCCATGGTAAATACAAGTATGAAACAGGAAGAAATGTATTTCATGACTTTATGGGAATTTGATACCTAACTAAGCATGGATATGCATTAAATCATATTCTTGTCCAAATCTATTGAACTAAGAAACTGCTTCAGGAAGCATGTTTGTGTGTGCGCGTGTGCACATTTTATCTACATATGAAACAAACCTCAGACAAAACACTGGGGTCTTGCTTAGGGGAAAATTGTTAAAATATAGCACAGCAGGCCTGTGCTTGTGGCTCAAAGGAGTAGGGTGCCAGCCTCATATGCTGGAGGTGGCAGGTTCAAACCAAGCCCAGGCCAAAAACTGCAACAACAACAACAACAATAACAACAACAACGAAAATATATATTGCAATATAGCACAGTAGAAACACTAGGGAAACAGTATTTGCCTAACAAATTTCACAAGATAATCTCCAATATAGAGCAGGTAGAGCCATCTTCTATTTACCTTAACACCTACCCTTCTCTATGCTTTGATTGGGATGTATGCAGCCTGTCTAGTATTTTTATGTGTCCCTTTATTTTTCTGATCGTCTCTAAACTGTGCCCTTAAAAATAATAGCCTTTTAGAATCACTGGAAAACTAAAATTTATCTTTCTCATCTTATGTTCATTTTTTTCTCCAAAACACTCATATCTTGTGGGCTTTTTTTTTTTACATGAAACAAAAATATAATCAGCCACTTACAAATACAAAATAAACCCAGTTTACTCTAATAGACTTATTATTACAAAAAGAAGCTTGTACCTAAGTGCGTAGATGGCTAATAAAGGAACGTCTCTACAAGATCTTTTCCCTGTCCAAGAATGCCAAGACCTCCAATATTTTTTTTTCAAAATTCTCTGCTAAACTAATTCTGTGTGATAGGCAAATATGTCCTCCACATGCTGGTGAATTAAAATTCAGCTTTCAGTGAATAAGATTAATTGCCTCTTCAGACAAAGCTGGATTTGCGCTCCTATTAGAGAAAGGGGAGGGGGAGAGGCAAGGGGCAGGGTGCCAGCTAGACTGCAGTATTCAGTTACACGTGAAATGATTTGTAATTCTGAGTAATCACTTAGGACAAGCCCTTGCACCATTTTATCTATACATGACTCTAGGCCAAAGTCAATACTCATAGTAAAATAATGAGATGAAGCTAACTGAGCCCTTTTATTAATGCTCCAAGGAGCAAATCTGATGCTGGAGTTTCTCCCATTGAAAGTATCTACTTCTTCCTAAAAATTGAGCAAGTGGGTCAGGATGCCCAGTAGCAGCCAGGGTACCTGCTTCAGCAAAATCAAAAATAACAGACCCTTCCCACCTCCCCTCTTTCTGTTTGTACACAGGGCTTCACCCAGCTGCAGGTGAAAGCACATGAATTTTGCATTACTCCTAGGCTCATTAAAAAGATCTGGCTCCCTCCTAATAGTTTCCCCTGACTTAGGGGACACACACACACACACAGAGCATGATGAACCTGAAGAAAAACAATGCACAGTACTTGTGCTTTCTCTTCCTCATCAGTCTTATGAAGAAAAGCAACTGTTCTAGCAAATGCACAGCTTGGTGACAGAGTCAGCATGCAACTGTTAGGGAAATGAGATGGATAACCAGCTGTCCCAGTTTCCTGGAAGTGGGACATGAGAAAAGAGTGGGTGTTGACAAGGCCGGGGAAGGAAGGATGTAGGGAAACCCTTGCTTTTAAGCCCCAGATTTTGTTTTCCCCATGTGTCACCACTGGTCAGGTAACCCATCTGGCAAATAGATATTAGCATTAAATGGCTCTCCCACTAAGCAGTAGGCAATGTATTGCTCTTCTCTGTGCTGTTGGAGGCCTGAAGGGCTACTAGAGAGATTAAAAAAAAAATAGTATCCTTGATGTTTTTCATAAAACTTGGATAGTGGGGAAAACGAACTAATATACATGGTAGGTAAAATTTCTATTAGAAAATCTCAATAGAATATTTTTACTCTTCATTGAAAAAGTCTGAAACAACTTTTGCTTATTAAAGCACAATCTCCATACATGTCATACAAAATCAGACCACATAGGTACAATAGAAGAAAAGATATAAGAAGACCCACATTCAGATTCCAGAGTTGTCACTTACTAGATGGGTGACTTCCCCAAGTGGGGCATGTCTGAGCATATTGTTCTCATTTGTGAAGGGAGAATTACACATTTATACCCAAAATTGTTGTGAGGACTAATGCTTAATTATCTCTCACATAAATACCTGTATTATTACCTGTATCCCTCTTTGCTGGATTCTTCATGTCATAAGGGGTTTGAAAAGTGAAGACACACAGACCATAGAAATCTCAATTAAATTACTCCTACTAACATTTCTGCAATTAGAGCTTTCAGTAGGTGACTAAACTCGATTTTTGAGCACCACTTGCTTTGTGTGCTCATTGGCAGAGATGCCAGCAAAGGTTAAGATACCCTCTGAAGGCTTTATGAGCTGTCAACCAAATAATCAGTCATGACCATGGAGAAGTTCCTGACGGATTCACAAACCTCCATATCAAGTGTGCACTGAGTTTGCATTCTTTACATTTTTCTCAGCCATAACTTGCTTTTGCACACATCCTGAAGCTGGAATAGTAATTTTCTTTCTTTCTTTTTTTTTTTATTGTTGGGGATTCATTGAGGGTACAATAAGCCAGGTTACACTGATTGCAATTGTTAGGTAAAGTCCCTCTTGCAATCATATCTTGCCCCCATAAAGTGTGACACACACCAAGGCCCCACCCCCCTCCCTCCAGTAATTTTCAAATGGCGATTCCCCATGACTTCGTAGCTAGCCCTATCCTGGAAGGAACTTTCAGTCTACCGGAGACTCGGAGTAGACACACACGTTGAAGATACACATAGCAAAACAGAGGAAGGCCATTCAGGTAAAAGATGAAACCTAAGGCAAAGTGACCAGCACCTGAGACAGCTTGGTATTAGGAAGACCTGTAAGACTTTGGTGTGAAGAGAGTGTGGAGGATAGGAGGGGGAGTGGGAAGAGTGGAGGAAAGGAGACAAGCCGGAGTGGGTCAGACGGCGCTTATCAGCAATTCCGAAGTGTCTGCACTTCATCTGGAAACCAGAAGCTCTGACATTTCAGTGTGAAAAATAATCATATAGGAGCTCATTAACCATACGGGAGTCTAGATCTGACCCCTACTAATTCTAATTCAGAATTCCCAGCGTGGCTCCTGAGAATCTGCTTTTCTAACAAGCTTTCTAGGTGATTTTCATGGAAAGTGATAGACAAAACTCACTTTGAGAAACACTGCTGCAGGACATGAGGAGTCATTAGGGATTTATCAGGGGAGTGATGTAATCAAATATATGGGAGAAGAAGATAAACAGGTCCTGGAGGATAAATGGGAGGGCACCACGAGTAGGAGGAGGGGCATAATCAAATTGAGAAGCCATTTTTTTTTTCCTTTTTCCTGTGGGACTGGAGGAAAGTAATGAGACCACTGAACTAAAGAGGTTGCTTTGGATAAGAGTAAAAGGGAAAAGGTGCCAACATTCAGCAGAACTTGAGGGCTTACTGAAGGGAGGGGGACAGAAATTTTGGCGAATCAATGCATTAATATAAGAATAAAATCTTGGTACAGTGCCTACAAGGAAGTGCTGAGTAAATGCTAATAATATCATGATTGTTATTAATTTTAACATCATCCATCATTAGATAGTTGGAGATTGCCCACAGGCAGATGAAAATATCACAAGGATTATTACCAGTCAGATCATCCAGAGAAAGAAAGTCCTTATTTGAAGAAATAAGGACTACTAAAATCCAGAAGAATACAAATGCTTTAATTGATAAATAAACTCAGTGAAGGTGAGGACTGGTCATTGAGGGGGAAAAGCAGACAATACTACAGATCAAGTGTATAAAATAGCTTAAGAAAGAGGAAGCAAGCCGGGCGTGGTGGCTCACGCCTGTAATCCCCAGCACTCTGGGAGGCTGAGGTGAGTGGATTGCTTGAGCTCACAAGTTTGAGACCAGCCTGAGCAAAAGCAAGACACCATCTCTACTAAAAATATAAAAACTGAGGCAAGAAGATTGTTGAGCCCAAGAGTTGGAGGTTTCTATTAGCTATGACACCAAGGTACTCAAGCCAAGGATGACAGCTTGAGACTTTGTCTCAAAAAAAAAAAAAAAAAAAAAAGAAGAAGAAGAAGGAAGCTTTCAACAGCGTAACACACTTTAGAAAGGTTAGGCAAAATAAAATTTTAAAAAGTCCCTTGTGCTTACCAAATGGGATGACATTGGTGAACTTAACTAGCATGGTTTCAGTTATTTTAGACAAAAAGACTTCTCACAAGGTAGAAAAATGAATGTGGGCTGAGGAAAGAACTAAAATGATTATGTAGAAGAAAGCACTGTATGTTATTCAGTAGACACTAGGCTTTCATTTTTAATAAGGGAAGGGCATAAGCACATATTCAACCTTAGAGAAATAACTAAGTAGAAAAGGAGAAAGACAAAAACTGCTGGTGGAAGATGGAGAGGGGAAATGGGAAAGGGTGAAATAGAAAAAATTATGGTGAATGGGTCTTGGCCTTCAACAATGGAAGGAAAACTGCTTTTTTGGTTCTGAAGGGAAGGGCACAGAGAGGTGGCCAACATTCCACATGCCTAAGGCAGCAGAACATAAAGGTAAGCACATTCCTGCTGGAGAATGTCAAGCTTCTCTCCAAGATCAAGTAGACTCTCTGGTAACAATGAAGGGGCTCTACTGGGAGGCTAAGAATATGGAATAAGTAATAAGGTACACGGGAGTGGCCAATGACTTGTAAAGGCCACCAAGCAGCACTGAGGGGCATCATGAGAAGTATGCTTCTTTTTCTCTCATTTTCCCCAAAGCTCAGGTGGTTGGAAGGGCAAAGAAGATGGATTGTGGGTTGAATTTAATGTAAATATCATAGAGCAGATGTTGCCAAAGGACAAGATAACGGAAGATGAGATGGTGTGGGAGAGGATGGAGTTAAGATAATAGGTCACAATTAAGTAGATAGGAAGCAAAGGCAGAAAGAAGCTGACAGTCACCAGAGAGCTCCAGGGAGTGTGGGGCTCAACACACTGGAAGGACAGGAAAAGGAGGAGCAAGGAGTAAGCTGAATAGTTGGCCAGAACTGAGAGATTAAAGTAAACATTATGGGCATGTAACTTACTTCCAAGTGATAGCAAGTTTCAAGGATTGTGTGTGGGGTGTGTGTGTGTGTGTGTGTGTGACCATGGACAACACTGGCATTCAAAACATTGAAAGGCTGGTGTGGACAGCTCCAGCCCTGCTGCCCCAGCCCTGGAGTAGGGTCTTGGGGGTTCTCTACTTGGGACTGGAGCTAACCCTACGGTTGATGGACTATGGAGGATGCTGAAGGGATCCCGGGGCAGTGGAGGTCCATGCAGAGGGAAGGAGCACCTGATCTGGGCGGTAAGTGTTTAGTAACCAGCACACATGTATTTTACTATTTTGGCAGCCAGTATGCTCTGGCTGAATACCACATCTAGCTATGAACTGAGTGACTGAAGAGGAGGGAAGCTTAAGATTGTTGGGGTGGGGGTGGGGGTCAAGGAAGGGTGCTTATGTGCCATTCCTAAGAATGTGAAGATCATCCAGGATGATTAATAGAACTGACATAAAAAAAAATCTAGGGGAGTATTTAAGTCTTTAATGAATGCAGGTCAGCACCATGGTGATGGGCAGAAAATGGCCCATGATGAAATGATGAAAATGGTATAACCCACAGGTGTGGTAGTCAAAGGATAGTTCCAAACAAACGCAGAGCACCATTGGTCTGAAAGTGACAACTTGAAATTAGGAAGTTGACCACTATCTCGCTTAGAAATTGGGAATCAGGAGACTATTCAAGGTATTTGGTTTTGATTTTACTTGCCCTTTTTCTTCAATGCATAGACCCAAGTCTAAGTTCTGCTTTCTGACTCTCACCTTGCATATCTAGTTGTCATTCCTGTCAGCTCCTGTCTCATGTAACTTCTAACACCTGGAGTCAGTTTATTTGTGAGCACGGGTGATCATTAGACCCTAGAAATCCCAAGGATAGAGCGTTGCCTTTGCCTTCTTTCTTTTGTTCTTTCCTCCCTATAGTCCTACTTCTCACTTCCTTTTGATTTCCTCTTTTTTATTTTTTTATTTCCTATTTAAATCAAAGCTTATTTTTTTTGATACTCTAAAACTATATAGAGGCTCCATTCCCCTAATCCAAACCTAGAATCCCCTAATGTTGGGAGAATCAAAGACACATAAATAAAAATTTACTTATTTGGGAACCAGGTCACTTAAGTCTGTACCATTAATTTCAGATATATTTCTGTTAATTTACATAATTAATTTAGCTTTTGCATATATAGCCAAATTGAGTTATTGTCTTTGCAAGTTTTGGCAATGGCCTCTATGTATCAAATCACCTACCTCAGTGTCCCTACATGGAAAAATATCTGTCTTTTACCCTACCATTATCCTGCATCTGCTAACAGATTTAATAGTTTAGATGCCTAGGTTAGAAAGGAAATACATTTTTTTTACCTCTTCTCATTTTATTAATATCTTTATAATGATGTTCTTTTTTTTTTTATGGTTGGGGATTCATTGAGGGTACAATAAGCCAGGTTACACTGATTGCAATTGTTAGGTAAAGTCCCTCTTGTAATCATGTCTTGCCCCCATAAAGTGTGACACACACCAAGGCCCCAGCCCCCTCCCTCCGTCCCTCTTTCTGCTTTTCCTCCCCCCGCCATAACCTTAATTGTCATTAATTGTCTTCATATCAAAATTGAGTACATAGGATTCATGCTTCTCCAGTCTTGTGATGCTTTACTAAGAATAATGTCTTCCACTTCCATCCAGGTTAGTACAAAGGATGTAAAGGCTCCATTTTTTTTAATAGCTGAATAGTATTCCATGGTATACATATACCACAGCTTGTTAATCCATTTCTGGGTTGGTGGGCATTTAGGCTGTTTCCACATTTTGGCGATTGTAAATTGAGCTGCAATAAACAGTCTAGTACAAGTGTCCTTATGATAAAAGGATTTTTTCCTTCTGGGTAGATGCCCAGTAATGGGATTGCAGGATCAAATGTGAGGTCTAGCTTGAGTGCTTTGAGGTTTCTCCATACTTCCTTCCAGAAAGGTTATACTAGTTTGCAGTCCCACCAGCAGTGTAAAAGTGTTCCCTTCTCTCCACATCCACACCAAAGGAAATACATTTTTAAAGTCAAAATAAAGCTTACGTTGCTGTAACACTGGCATTATTAAAAGCACCTTATGCAAGTGTCTAAAATGTATGCAAAACCTAAGTGGGTAAAACAATTTAAAATGGGTTTTTATTATTATTATAAATAAGAATATGTAAACATTTAAACCCTGCCTGTGAGTGAAAATTGACTTACTTAAAAGGATTTTTCTCATTGAGCAAATATCTTTCTTTCTATAGCACAAATATAAAAAGAAGTATTCATATTTAGGCTTGTGAAAAACCAAAAATAATTACATTTGATATATATAAATGTGTCCAGTAAAAAGTGAGCCTTTTTAATATAAAATAAAATAGAACAACTAATGTATCTCTTGTTATTTCACTGAAGACATGTTACTAAAACAGAATATTTCAAAACTCTTTGTGTCTTTTTTTTCTTCTTCTTCCTCGGAATAACTCGGGTAGGAAACCTTAACATTTTATTTGATTATTTAAGAGTTCCCTTTGGAATAGCAATAGATAGAGCTTGCTATCACTATGTATAAATAAATAATTTGAAGGTTTCTATGTCCAGATAAAATTCTAAAATCAGATAAGTGGGTTTCATTTTATCTCTTATTATTTTAGTGGTGGGAAGCTTAGTTTTTCCGTCCTCTCAATGGCCTGTAGTTTTCCCAAGATTGCTCTCCCGGGGCTCTCCTGTGGCCTGAGGGCTATATGTAGGATCTCATCAGCCCTTTTAATCTGATTGCCATTCTGTATTTTAATCTCTGCTCCTAGGACCTCTGTAAATTGGGAAGCACTGTATCATCTTTCTTCCCTCTTCTCCTCCACACTCAATCCACAATAGCTTAGGAGTTATAAATTCCAGATTATAGATTTACTTCATTATGAAAATATGTCTGGTGACACTTTTTTTCAGACAGTCAACAATGTAGGATCCAGTAAACAAGTTTATAATTTCTTATGCCATTTAATAGCATAAGGGTCACTGGTGATGACTACAGGATTTTCTAAAAAGGTAAATGGACTTCATCAGTTTGTTTCTTAATTATTTTAAACAAATATTTGCTTAATACCGAAGGCCAGGAATTAGGTCGGGATTAACAATACGAAGATGTAAAAACATGTTCCCTGCCTTTGAAAACTCACAGTCAAGTAAAGAGACATGTAAATAGATTGTTATAACAGAGTATAACAAAAAAATCAGAAGTATATAACATTTCGTTTGGGTACAGGATGGATGACTAAGTAAAGACTAAGAGGAAGGTCAGGAATGGCCAAGTTGGATATTACACAGAAGATCACGTTTGAACGGTGTCTGAAGGAAGCATATACGATAACAAAAGCATATATGATAACAAAAGTTATTTGACTCAAAGGTGCATGAAAAGGGCTCAAGAGAAAAAAACAAATGACATTTAGGTTACCTCTCCATAGTTTGGTATACAGGGAGCATAAGACGCCAGTTGACTAACATTGGACATTAGAAATTTCTGTGAGACAGTAATGACATTGTTTTCAGGATCAGGATTTCTTCAGCTTAGTAGGTCCTCAAAATCCTGTGGTAATGTGGAAGAAGACAAGCATGGTTCCATAGTCCTGAACACTAGGCTGGATTCACCATGCCTTCCAGAAGCAAGTAACGTGGCGATTCAAGCTCATTTAGAAGGAGTGCCTTTGACAAGCAGGAAAGAGGTAAAGGCATAAACTTCATATCATTTCTGCATTGCCCTATCACAGCATAAAACCGAATTTGTAGGAATTTAGAGAGCAGAAATACCCAACACAGTACACTTGCAAAAACGCTACAAGTAAAATTATCCTTTTAAAGATCCTACTTCCTTAACACCCATGTGACCTTCCAGAGCACACTGGCTGTAACAATCCCTTGCACTCACAGGGAAGTGCAATCTGTCACCTAATCACTTCATTTCTATCCTCCGAGCTCCTCTGTATTTCGCTTTCTTCCTCCAGCAGGTCATGCCCCACAGCCCTCATTTACCACAGCTCTTCTGTACATGTTCTCAGTTCCCTGAACCCTTTCTCCTTCTATCACATCTACCTTGAAAACCCCAGTGATGAACCCTGCAATGTGTTTTCTCTGGACCAGTATCCATGGACTGCAGACTGTTGGACAAATTCTGACAACAGGGCACATTGGGATCATAGTTCATTAATGGTCACCAGCCTCAAACTGTATTTCAACACTGACTAAAGTGATCTCCCACTCACCACCACAGTGACTATTTCCTACCTTTTTTTTTTATTATTAAATCATAGCTGTGTACATTAATGCAATTATGGGGTACAGTGTGCTTGTTTTATATACAATTTGAAATATTTTCATGAAACTGGTTAACATAGCCTTCACCGCATTTTCATAGTTATTGTGTTAAGACATTTATATTCCACACTTAGTATTTCCTACCTTTTCTTTCTCAATCTGTTGACCCCTTTTGTTCTCAGCAGACAATCTGACCTCATAGTTCACTGAGAACATGAAAACCATATGATAGGTACCATGTTATCTCCTCATGACTCAAACTACGTCTGTGGTCATCAAGTCATTTCCTTCTTCTCTCTTATCACCAAAGAGGAAGTAAAACTTCTTTCAAAATTCTACTTTTTCAGTGTTTCTGATAACCTTTCTTTATCATTTTTCCTATTCCTGGCACCTCTGTCTACTGGATCATTCCCATTAGCATTCATATACCCTCTAATATCTCTCACACTTTAAAAAATAGAAATCAGAATGAAACTTTACCTCGGCTCCACACTCCTCTGCAATTGGCATCTAATTTCTCAGCATCCTTTTAAATCAAGCCCAGCACTGTCACTTACCAGCCCAATCTTGCTTGGGCTCCCACCATCCCAGCTCTTTCTTGGGTAGCCAATGACTTCTTTATCACCAAACCAGGTCTTGCCTTCCTCAACCTCTCAGCAGCTTTCAAGGTTCTTTCCTACTCCTTCCTTCTTTTCAGAGTCTTGCTGTGTCACCACAGATAGAGTGCAGTGGCAACCTCAAACTCCTGGACTGAAGTGGAATGGTCCTCCTGCCTCAGCCTCCCGAGTGGCTGAGACTATAAATGTGCAACCATGCCCACCTAATTTTTCTGGGGTTTTTCGTTTGTTTTGTTTGTTCATTCGTTTGTTTTGTGGAATCTGTGTCTTTCTGTTGGTTAGGCTGCTCTCAAACTCCTGAGCTCCAGGGATGCTGCTGCCTCTGCCTCCCAGAGTGCCAGAATTGCAGGCATGAGCCACCATGCTTGGTTCCACTCCTTCCTTCTTGAAATAACACACTCTGCTGGTCATATTTCTATGCCTTTGATTCTTTCTCTTCAGGCCAAAAGCAGAGCCTGAGATGAAGATTTGTGCACCAGTAGTTAATGGGAGAGGTGATTCAAGAGAAGGTATTGGGCACTTGTGAGATTGAGCTAGGCAAGAAGAAGAAAGCAACAGAAGAGTGTTGTGTGGTCAAAAGGGACAGAGAGATTAATCCCTCTGTGGCTTTCAGAGAAGTATATAGAATGTTTCCCCAGAATGGTCCAAAAAATGTTGCTGTTTCTTCCTTCTTTACCTGTCAGTTAAACAATTATAGTTTCTGAGACCCCAATCTAGGCCCTTTTATTTAAAATAACTTTCATATCCCTTTCCAATTGCATTAAAATATTTAAAACCCCTAGCTTTTACCACCACATAGTTTGCTATTTCAAAGCATAACTTAACTTTCTACATGACATGTCCATTTCGAGGTTTGTCAGGCATCTCTTATTTAGGATTCTCAAACTAATCTCTTGGCCTTTCCCTAATCCTGCCTTAAGCCTGCTTCTTTCTAAATTTTCAACATCTTCATAAATGGCACTTCATTCACCTGGTTCTACAAATGGAATCCTGGGAATTACTTTGGCAGTCACCTCTTCTTCCAACACATATCCAATCTATCACCAAGCTCTATCAATTCTGTATCTAAGTTATATTTCAAATTTGCCCACCTCTTTTCATCTTGTTCCTCATCCATACTATTGCCAGGGTCTGTTTCCATTTTTGTTTCCTCTGATCCACTCTGTACACAGTACCTAGGATAATCTTTCTAAAATAAAAGTCAAAATTTATTATTCTCCTGATTAAAGGACTTAACTGTTTCTGTATACTCCTAAGTGAGTAACAGTTTGTGCCGGTTTTCTTGGGGCCAGTTCTGGTTTACACCTGTTGTCCCAGATTAATTATAAGCAGTGTCTATTTTCACATTCCGAAGTGCCCCCATGACGGACAATAGTTATGTAGTCACCCTACCCTCAAAATAAAACACAAATTTTTTTAAAGAACTATTGTAAACGTGTCTTATGTTATTACACACTAGCCACTTTGAAAGTACCAACAATTTTCTATTTCAGGGTCTTTCTACCTGCTGCTCCCCTGAGTACAATGCAGCCCCCCGACCCCTCCACATGGCTACCTGTATATTTTTTATCAAGAATTCACTTGAGGCCACCTTTTAAAACACGTATTTCTCAGTTCTGTGTTATAAATTATTTCCACCAGGACATTTTTGTGTTCTCTCCTTTTCATTCTTAACGCAACTATAAATGAATGTGTACATTCATATCTTCCCCACTCTGTGGCAGGCTCTGTGAGGACAGAGAGACCACATCCTTCGTTTGGTACTGAATATTACCCCTAGCACAGTTCTGGACCACATTGTCCGTGTTCTCTAGTATTATTGAAATAATGGAGCTCAGAGACAAAATACCAGTCAAGGCCTTTTAATACACTCACTTTCTAAATCTGTGTAAATATAAAACTTCTTATCACTCTGACCTACTGGAATGCATTAAAGATGTTGACAGAAAATGCCAACATAGGACACACACATAAAATTTTTTAGAACTTTTTGAAAATAAACAAAGCCATCTAAACTCTATGGAAAAAGAGACAAATTTCACAAGACAATATTTTAAAATGCCTTGGTAGGGGAGGGAGCTTAACTAGCTCTTTAGAAACAATAAGTTAAATAAATGGTTAAGATATGAAAAATTCAGCTTAGAACAAACAAGCATTCCTATAAGAATATATATGAAATAATTTTCTGATTAAGGATCATATCCTGATAAAATTTTAGAGCCAGAAGGACTGTGTCCAAGAGCTAGTTCAGTTTTATAATCTTGTGGAAAAGGACCCTGAGACCCAGGGAGCTGAGGTGAAGTTCCAAAGTCCACAGTAATGGATGGTCTCGGTGTTCCTGCATAATCACAGAGATCTATGGCAAAAATATTTATTATTTAGTGAATAATAAAAAATTCAGTGAACATGTACTAATTTAGCAATAAAAATAATCATACTTAAGTCTATAAAAAGTTAGCCTTTAGATAATCTCTTGCCCTAACTTCTATACCCAAGCATTCTCAATTCAAAAAGAGATTAAGATACCATTATAAAAAAAACATACACATCTAGAGTTGTAGAATCCAGTAGCCAAAGTGAATTATTAAATTATATTTCAAGGGGTTATTTTTCAAGGAAATGAAGTATCATTGGCAGTATTGCCATGCAGTTAACAAATTATTTTCTTTTAAAAAATGTATCTTTTGTTAGGTTTCTTCCTTTGACAACTTTTGTTTTTTACTTTATGAGGTATCTTTATGTAAGTGATTCCAACAGTGAACTCACAAATTCCTTACGTATTTCATGAAGGAGTACATAACGAATACTTTCCTTACCATGTGAAAATCACATACCCTTTACAGAAAGCTCCCACCATTTGTTTTTCCAACCATAAAAGTCATCTTTCTATTTCCCCAGCCCAAATAGAAAAGTCATATTATAAGAAGCGTGCCTGTCACAGAGGACCCACATGAAGCATGGGTTAAGACAACAGCACATTGTAACTCCTCTACGCTAAGAGAGATAACCCAGTGCCATTCCCGAAAATGGGCGTCTCAGCATTTTCTATGCAGACGTGCTGTGCCCTCAGAAACTTCTCCACGCATCTCCTGACCAACTGCAGATGTAGTAGTTTACAGATCTTACACATAGTGTATGATTTGTGTAACACCAGAATGTGAATACAGAATTTTCCTAATGTTCTACCCTGGTGTAATAAATATTAAAATTAATTCACATGCTTAACTATGAATATTAAAGAAATAAAGCACTTTTGGTACATATTAAAAAGGAACATAATTTCTATGAAATAAAAATACTTGTCAAAGAGCTCAATAATGTAACAAATGACTGAAACGGAGAAACATATATGGAAGAAATCATTTACTCATCAAGACTCTCTTATATGGGACATTTTCCAAACTGAAAAATTATTCCAAACAAATATTCACACCCCTTAAATATCAGCCAGTATTTAGCAGTTATGTGAACAGTGACTTTAAAGGCCAGTAAGCACTCCATGAGAGGTTTTACGGGCAAAGACCTTGTTTCAGATAGTTCACCCTCACTAGAAAGTTGTAATACCTTCTGTAGAAGTTCAGAGCTTGACTCGTTTCTTGAACAAAATATTTGAGCTTCCCTTTTCTGGTGGGGGTGGAGGGAGTGGCTAATGATGCCCTGGAAATGTTTAACTTAAAAGAAACAGATAAGAGCATTTGATCTTCCTTTGATGAAGCGCAAACACTAGATCCTCTCCCCCAAAGTGGAACTGGACTAAGCAGCTCTGAGGGAAGAGGGAGAGTGGTGTGAGTAGAGCAGTGAGAGGAAGGCGTTTGCTACTGCTCCTCTATCTCAGCGAGGCTATTTCAAGTGATCGCTGGTGGAAACTGCTGATAGTCAATCTCATATTTTCACTCCACTTTTGACATCAATGTTGTCAATACGACATAATCGTCTCTGTCAAAAGCATCATTCATTTCCAAATTGCAGAGTTATTTACAGTCGTGTCTTCGCTCAATGTAACACTACCACTCAACACTCAGCTGTCCCTTCTCTGTTTTAACTAAACATTCGGGCAGACTTTTAAAGAAGCTCTATTTTAGGTTAGGCTAACAACCTGAAAATGAACCCAAAGAGAAAATCTTCTTCTCTTGTCCAAATACCATTTGGACAAATGGATAAAGTTGTTCACAAAAAAAAAAAAAAAAACTGGCATTTCAACATGAGTTCTGTTTGGTAAGAGACGTGGTGCTGAAAAGTGACATTTATAATGACAGCAATATGGATCCCCAATAAAGAAGACGAGGTTGTATTGTGCTCTAATTATAACCATTTTAAATTTTTATGTGTGTATTTTTAATCTGGAAGTCAATTATAATAATGTAGATTCCAGTTAAGCGTCTACTATAAATCTATATTTACAGAAACATGGCTGATATCAGTCTGGTTAAATAGAAAATATTGTGAGGAAAACTTAGTCTTAATGATTTTAAGGACTCATATGAATAACTAGTACTTTGTGATTTCTGTATATCCAGCTAGCAACTGTCTAGAATATGAAGGAAGGAAGGTGATATACAAGAAACAAAGACTAATGGAAATCAGGTTGTGATTTTAAAAGAAATTCACTTTATTTGTTTCTTCCATCTTTCTTTCAGAGATGGAATCTTGGTATATCTCTAAACCTCTCTACGTACCAGAGGCAAGTACCTATGTCTTTTTACAAGCAGAACACATGATAATCACTAAGAAGGGGTAGGGGAAATTTGGAAAATTGGTGGCAGATTTCCAGCTAATTTGGCAGATAAACTTTTGTTGGCCTAATGACTTTTAGAAGCTAGTTATCCGTAGTACTTTTTTTTTTTTTTTTTTGCAGTTTTTGGGCTGGGTTTGAACCCGCCACCTCCAGTATATGGGGCCGGCACCCTACTCCTTGAGCCACAGGCGCTGCCCTATCCTTAGTGCTTTTTCCAAAAGAAGAGTATAAATATTATTATCCATCTATGTGGGATTCGTTCCACTTGGTATAAAATATACTGAGTATATAAACAAAAAACTGTTACCAGGCACTCTAAATACATTTCATCATCTGGATGAATTGGAACTGGGATTTTTTTTTTTTTGAAACCAGCACATTTTCCAATAATAATAGCTATTAACTACTGTGTATGGTGGGCCAGGTACTCTACATAAATAATCTAACTTAGGCCTCTCTCCATACCACAAATGCATTATCATTAGTCCTATGTTACAGATTAGGTAACTAAATATCTAGACATCCAGGGGTTTTCTTTTAAACCTCTGTAATTAATAATAGTATGGCTATCATCACCATCAGCATAAATATTATGATTTTTATATGGATTATCCCTTTCCATTCTCACAATCCTGAGATTGGGATACTAATATACTCATTTTTGTAGATGAAGAAACCAGTAAAATCTTAGCCGTTTAACAACTTTTAGTTATCTCATACATGATTAGGCTGGATTTTAATGTGAGTTTTTTTTTTATTATTAAATCATAACTGTATACATTGATGAGTTTTTTTTTTTACTCTAAAACCAATACTTTTGTCACCCAGACATACCAATCATTCTGATACCAAAATCGAAATTTGAATTCATATCCTTTTTTCTCAATAAATGCACAGATTCCTTTGTGCCGTGTTCTAATAGACGTTTAAAGATGTCAGAATTGTTGGGTTGTTTCTATCTCCCTGTCTTGTGATTTCCTTTTGTCTCACTCTTCCTCTCCTTACCCAAGGATACTCAAGAGTTGTGAACTCTGTCTTTCATGAGACGCCTTCCTTTTGCTTTGAGAAAGCAGATGGTTTGGGCTGTGGCAATGCAAAAGCTTAGGTTTCATTTTACTGTGTTCTCCCATCTTTGCCCAGGTTTTCCTATAGTTTCTACAATACCAGGGACCAGGCTCCTAAGAATGCTGATCATGCTTAGTGCTGAGAAACTGCGCAGAAATCTTCTCCAGTTCACCTCCACATCTCAGTTCACTGGTTGGTGCTAACGCACAGTACTCCTAGATATTTTTTGCATCTGGCTATTTCCTAAAATCCTTCGCTTCTTACTCTCTTCCACTGACAAAGTAAATAGCATTAACTACAGCCTCTTCTTATTTCCTCTCAACCTCTTGCTTTTCCCCACTCACCTTCCACAGACTTTCCTCCCTCTATTATTTTTCTATTTCCACGTGTGCATCATCCTGGCTGTAGTCCATTTTACTTGATCCTTGTCTTAACAATCTCCATACACTCCCACCCCACTACTTTCTCATCCATAAGCAGGAGAAAGACTTTGGGTCCCATTTTTTTCATTTTATAGACTCAGTTAAGAAAACTAGAAACAATATCTCCAACTACAGTGCAAGTCATACGTAATGGTAATTGTGAGATTTTTTTGTTTTTTTAACGAACATGTCTTTTACCATAATCGTTGCTGTCTTTATGCCTGTGTCTATAATTACATCTGTTATGCTGGTTCACCTTTCTCCTCCTTATGTTCTTAATTAAAGTTTTTTTAAGTCTAGTTTATAAGCATTAGTTATTGAATTGTCACCTCCTCACTCTGCTTATTGACAACAATTTGGAGATAGCAAACATCTTGTCTGATTTATTAGGCCATCTATTTACCATGGCCTGGGGCCACTTCTAAGTGATTAATGATGTGTGAGGTTGTTGCAATATTAAAAAGATCAACCTGAACCTTAACTCTAAGCATAACCAATTCTGTAGAGGCTTTCAATAAGTTTACTTTTTTTTTTTATTTCTAGATGTCAACAATGAAGTAAGTAAATCTCTGCTTCCCCTTAACTTTGAAAAAATAGGCTTAAATAATTTATTTAAACTTCAATGTCTATAGTTATTGTGGAAATCTTTATGTCTTCTGAGATTTGATAGCCAGTGATTAGCAGATGGAGATACACACACACACACACACACATATAATTCCAAATGAAAAAATAAAATATCTTTGGAAACATTTTATTTTGGGGGGATATTTCAGAATCTTTTCTTTATCTTTCATTTGAATAGTAATTTATAGTCTGTAATAGACTTTTAAATGTTTTATATTTCACTTATTGTTTACAACTTAGCAGGGCAAGAAATGTTAGAAATAGAATGAAACTAGGGAACATTAAATGTTTTCCCAAGATCATTGACTGATCTAGGGCTTGAACTGAGATCTCATTCTGAGCTAATGGTTTTTCCCCTTCTATCACATTTACCTAAATATCAGATCAGACATGTACTACCTAAAGTGAAAATTAAACTTTAATCCTTTAAAGAGAAGAAAAAAATTAATGTATTTTATCAGACTGTATTTATCTGGTGTGAAGGGAGAAAGGGACATTCTGATTAATTTTACTTTCTGGTTTCCAATTTCCAAGAATTCAACCCTGGGAAAACTATATTCAATATCATGGAAGAATTTAAATGTTAATACAAAGGGCACTTCAAAATCTTATAGCACTTTAGGGTTACAATTTTTTCCATTAATTTTTACTGTTTCATAGAGATAGTGTCAGCTAAGAGATTTGCAGTTGGAGCAGTATACCTTCTTTTCTGTATAACATCACCTGTTGGCTGCATCAATACAAATAAATCATAAAGTAGTTAAGTTTTTTCTTTTTCAGAACAGAAACATTTTAAATGCTTTTGCGTTTTGACATAAAAAGTTTTTCATTATCCGAAAGGACTTTAATCTTCCTAACTAAGGACATCTTCTTCAATAAAATAATGGTTGCAAACATTTTGAAAATACACTTTACTATACGTACACAGATGAAATATTTATTTTAAATATATGCAGTAATTTGCCAGGCTCAGTGACTTATGTCTATAACCCCAGCACTTTGAGAGGTTGAGGCAGGAGAATGGTTGGGGGTCAGTAGTTAAAGATCAGCCTGGAAAGCATTGTGAGATACCATTTCTACAAAAAATAGAGGGCGTAGTGGTATATGTAGTCCCAGCTACTCAGGAGGCTGAGGCAAGAGGATCACTTGAGCCCAGGAATTTGAGCTGCAGTGAGCTATGATTGAACCATTGTACTCCAGCTTGGGTGACAGAGACCCTTTCTCTAAAAAGAAAAAAATTCATAAATAAAAGTAAATTTAAATATATGCAATAATCATCAGTTCTACTTTGATCACCAAGGCCATAAATACACTGTGCTTTTTCTTTTTTAATATGAATAGTATTAGATGTTGAGAAAGATGAGGAAGGTGGAGGCTGAAATTAATTATAAAATAGGGAAAAAAGTCATCCCCCACAAAAGGTGGATTTTGTGTGTGTGAAATATATTTCTATTGATCCTGGACCTAACTACCACAGTCTTGGCTTACAATAGCATAAATTTATCATCTTATTGTTTAGGAGAGCAAAAGTCTGAAAAAGTCAGAATAGCTGTGTCCCTGTGGAGGCAGGAGGACGGAAGCCTTTCCTTGCCTTGTCAAATTTCCAGAGTCTGCCTGTATTCCTTGGTTCCTGGCCACAACACTCCAACTTTTGTGTCCACTGTCAGGTCTCTTGATCCAACTCTAACTCTCCTGTTGCTAATTTATCAGGACCTTTTTTGAGTATAATGGGCCTATTCCTAGACCAGGATAATCTTCCTTCTTCAAGGTCAAAAAGACCCTTTTGACATGTATATTTGGGAGATTAGGATGTAGATATCAGTAGGAGGTCATTCTGTTCACCACTATGCCTACGAAATATTATAATGTTAAAACCAAAATTAAGACAATGACATTCTGGGGAAAAATACTCTTATGTGGAATTGATTCCTATGGATATTGGAATCTGTAGAGGAAAAATGTGACATGGTAATACTATCTGTCAGTTATTTTTAAAATATACTTCATATTTGATTAGTAAATCAAATACCTGAAAACAGTCCTCCCATATGGGAACATATGTTTTCCCTTACAGAGTAGCATATAAAATTTAAAATTGTGAGAAAGTGTCTTAAATTGAACCTGTAGTGTGGAACATGTTAAAAAATAAAGTTTTTAAGTAAAATTGACGTTTATAAGTCTCTTGCTAACTGCTACTACAATGATCAGCTGTGATCTCATTAGTAAAAGGAGCAATAAGGAAGGCAAGTGTGTATTACCACACTGCTCTCCAATCTAGTGAACGAGGAATGTCTAGTGAACGAGGAATTTAGAGAATGTTGTGCCCTCAAATTAACTGAGATTAGACAAAGCATGCTTGTTGCCTCTTGTGCAAGCACTGTCTCATCCTATGTTTTTGAAGTTACTTTCAACAACACCTAGAAATTGGGCAGCTTCAAATGACATTTTGTAAAACTTTGAATCAAGTAACTTCACTGTATTAAGAGCTAAGGCCATATATGTGTTTTTTTCCTTAATTTTACCTCCTTATTCTTAATTATGACACACAAAGAATCAACTGTACTTGTCTTTGAAGGTAATTGTACTCTTGAGAATTTTAAAATCATGTTTAATGTCTTTGTATGTTTCCCTTGGTTCTGTGAATGGCATCCTAAAGAAAACTCTTTATATAGATATATTTCAGCATATATATAAATATATTCAAATTACATTTCAGCAGTGTACTGGAGCTGGCTTTCACCAGCTCCTGGGAACTGAGTTTGTGTGCTTCTCCTCCTAGCTTTGAGTTCAGTGACGTAATGTTGGTAGTTTGAAATGGGCCATGATAGGAGTATTTACACCAGATAATTGGCAAAACTATAGAACAGGGCTTCTTCTTTCCCAGCGAGCTGATTATTAGACATTTACTAGCATTTCTCTACATACACACACAGTCAGTGCTAACTGGGTTAAGGATTTAAAGCACATTCCCATTAATCATGGCTCATTAAAGGGTGGTATGATTTCTATTAAGTTACAAAATATGGCATATTTTGAAACACTGAAAGAATTTTAATCTTTCTCAGATATGTGATATTATATTATAGTTTGTTAATTCATCACATAATTAGAAGACAAAGATAGTATAAAAAAGTAAATTTCTACTGTGTTACCCATAATGTTGATATCACGTACCCCTGACAGGATACATTCAGAAAGGCACATAACTTCTGGAATACTCTCGCCAAAAATGCATAACCTTAACCTATTAAGAAAATGCCTGACAAACCCAAACTGAGTGTCATAATTAAGAATGCAGGTGAAATTTTAAGAACATTTTACAAAACTAATAATAAGTACTCTTAAAAAGTGTCAAGATATTGATACCCAAAGGAAGACTGAGGAATTGTAATATAGTGCCGATCAAGAAGGCATGACTCTAAATGCAATGTGGGATTCTGGATTAAATCTTGACCTAGAAAAAAGGACATTAGTGTAAAAATGGACAAAGTTCAAACAAGGTCAATAGATTAATAAGTAGTATTATATGAATGTTCATTTTTTTCAAGAATTTGTAACATGCGAGACAATAACATTAAAAGAAATTGGGGAAAGGATATACAAACTTTCTATACTCATTTTGCAACATTTCCTCAGAAATTATCTCAGAATACAAAGTTAAAAAAGAAAAAGAAGTTTTAAAAAATATAGGCTCTGGAGGCAAGCAATTCTGGTTTTATGAAACTGATTTTGGAAAAAATATATTTACAGTACTTTGGTATTTAAATTTAAGTTCACTTTTCTTCACCTATGTAATGGAGTTAATAACTAGGTTCATTTTGCAGAATGGCAGCAATCAAAGAAGATAATGTTTTTTAAATCTCCTAAGACAGTACCTGCCACATGGTGTATACACTGAATAAATCGTCATTAATAAAGCCTTGTATGAGAAAACTATTACAATTATTTGATATTTATTAACGTTCTGAATGCCCTTGCATTGCTCCTCCAAGTCCTTCAACATGCTTATGAAGAATCAGAACTATGAACTTCCAAATGATGCAATTAAAAGCTTTCATGGAACTTTTATTGCATAAGGCCACAGTCTGGATCTAAAGGAAGGAAAAGAGTATAAGGAATTCTAGTGCTAAATTAAACTGGCCTAATGTAGCACAAACTATACATTGCGATTTGGCAATTCAAGAGTGTCATGGCCTTACCGTTAAACTCTGGAGACATATATTTTATACTTTTCTGAACTGGATAATAATAGTTTCCTGTATGCAGTTTCCCAGGGTTATATAATCACCTGCATAAATGCCGAACATGGGGAAGCTTAACTGTAATCATGTATTTGGAAATTAGATGTGCTTCTAGGTGTAACAGAGATGTTCCTTGGTGACAAATAATATGTATTTCGCAATAGCTTTTGACCCTTGTAGCCTAAAGGTCAAACGTTCAAAGTTATGCTGCCCAAACCTGCGATACTGTTGCCTTCTCTGTATGTATGCATACATATGTGTGTGTACATATGTCTATGTAACACTTCTACACATGTACTATATATAAACATCTCAGTTTTGCCCAAAAAGAAGCAACCACTGGAGATAGCTAAGTCAAAGCCACATTAAATGCATATGGACACCATCACCGATACATATGTCAAATCTTTTCTAATTAGTAATGAAAAATTAATTGAAATAATTAAGAAAGACCTTCATTTTATTATGCTAAACTCTCTATATCCATTTTTCCTGACTTGGATTATTCACAACTCCCAAATATTACTACAAACCAAATCAAAGATGTACACTGCCTTTGAAATGTGCTTAAATTATTTAAATAAAAATTTCACCTGCAGACAAAACCATCTACTTCCATTCTCTATAACTTCATTTTTAAAGCAAAATTAACATTATTTTGATACTAACTTAATGACAGAACAATAATCAGATGGCCCAACATCAGTAATATAAAAATATAAAATCATGAATAATCTTTTCACGATTGTCAGAAGGAATCTGAGAAGCAAAATTCAATGAATTGTCTTAATTGGGTCAGAAAGCCCCATGCCCATGGTTAGGTGTAAAAACACAGGTCTCTCAATTCTCTGTCGAAAAGATTTTTCATCAAGCCTTTCTCTATTCAGGTTCGCAGAAAGCAGTCTGAAAGGGACTGACCACAGGTTCTAAGGACAGCTTTCAACTGTGGAGTCCACACTTGGCTATTCATCTTTGCAGGGAGGAAGGAAAGAAAACTCTCAAGTGCCTTCAGAGTACCCTTTATGGGTACTCCTGCTTCAACTCAGTATTTCTGGTCTTCATAAAACAAGAGCGCTGGAAATGACAGAGTGAAGTAGTCAGTTTATTCCAAATGCCGAAGTGCTTACTCCACCTTGCATTTTATAAGTTTACAATTTTGGAGCCATTTGAACTACTCATTGGCTCAGTGGTGCAATATTTTTTTAAAGTTATTTCTGACCGTAACAGACACTTTTAGACCTGTAGTGATGAGCAAGCCCCAGAGGCAAAATACAATAAAGATTTAAGGGCTGTTCAGCGAAGCACTGTGGCTTCTTTGTGGAGGAGTTGAATGGAGGTGGGAGGGCTGGCCTGTGTGTGATTATTTCTGACGATGCTGTTGTTTGTCTCATTTTCATTTTATGCCAGCACTTTGAGGTGCTGGAAAGTATGATCCAAAGAAAGATAAGCTTTCATCTAAGATGTGAAAGTTTTTTGTTTGGGGGCTGTTGTTCTTTTTTGACTGGGTAAACAAATGGTGTTTGAAGGGGATGAACTATCCAGAAACAGAACTCAAATTACCTCCATTATGCCTCACACCAGCCCTTTCTGAAAAAAAATGAGACACGTTGAATTCTGTATTTCAGTTCCTTTGGTTAAATAAAGAAAACCCAGCCTATGCCATTGTTCATTCTACACCATGAAGAAAATGTAACCTATTTCTTATCATAAAACTCCAAATTTACTACAGCATTATCAGAAGTGTGTTTGCTGTCTCTGAAGATTTCCGTCATGGAAGTCTAGTGCTATCCGTGTTGGTATTTTACAGTACTAGATACATAAACTGGATTATAAACAATTCAGTTTATCTTTCATTTGAGAACCATAGAGTTTAGTGGGTCCCAGGCTTAGCTAGATATTCTTTTATGAAAGTGTTTAGCCGATTCTTTTCTAGAGAAACCAATTAAAGTGAATTTTCTTTTTTTCAATGTGAATTATCTTATACTCTTCACTCGAGAGTAATTATTTTCAAAAAGAACAGAAAGAAAAATTTGTATTTTTATATTAGATGCAGACACACACTATCTGTATATATACATATACACCTTTTGTATATATACAGATACTAAATATACGCATATACATGTATGTATATACGTCCATACATACACACATACATACTGACTGGCGTATTTATTCATATGTGTATATATACACATATGTGCACCCTTTCAATACATTTGTTGATGATTGCCTGGACCATGGGATCCTGACAGTCGGCTGTTTGTATCAGACTCCTGAAACATTTGTTAATGTGACCAACTCACTGGCAAATAGGGATGTGGAGGCAAGGAACCGTGGGCGCTGCAAAATCACAAAGGAACCTTTGTCCAGCATACTTCTCCTCTGAAGCTTCCAGCTTTCCTTGTCTCCTAGCTTCTCCCTCTTATCAGCCCAGAGGAATATTCAATTCCAGCCTGCCTATATTTAAGGGGAAAAAAAAGTATTTTCTTCTTAACATGTTTGTTGGTGTCCTACTAATCTCAAGGGATTCTGTCTACTTTTGTATTTTCTTTACAATCAACTTCTGAAAAGAATAGTCCACATCTGATTCCTCACCTCCTTTTCAATCTGATAAATCTGATTTTTGCCTTTACCAATCTTCCAAAACCACCTAATTTTCAAGGTGGCTTCTAGCACCACCCATCTAGTTATGGCTTCTAAAGGACCTCACTTAAATCCATAGGTCATTTCTGATCATACTTAATTATCTGCAGGATTTTACAAAAGAATTGCTTCCTTTTCCTCAGAATATTTTCTTCCCTTTGTTTTTGGAAGGTTATGCTCTCGGGTTTCCTTCTGCTTTCGCTGCTGCTTCTCTGTCTCCTTGGCAGGCTACTTTTCACCTCCCAAATTTCTCAACTGATGAGTGTCCCAGGGCTCACTCTGTGGACCTTGTCTCTGTTACATCTACACTACCCTTAGTGATCTCGTCCTGTAACAATGATTTAAATAGCATCTAAATACTCTTGTCTGAACTCCAGACTTACATACCAACTTAAACATTTCCACTTGGGTGTCTAATACTGACCTCAATCTGATACTTCTAAACCCAAGTTTCTTACCTTCTTTAGTCCGCTGCTCCACCTCAGTTAATGGCAGCTATACCTTTCCATTTGTTCATGATAAAAACCTTGGAGTCATCATTACCTTTTCTTTTGTGTTCAGATGCACATCTAATTTATTACCAGGTACTATTGGTTCTTCAAAATATACCCAGAGTCTAAGCACGTCTTCCCTTTTCCACCTCTACTATCCTGTCTAACCACCAGCATCTCTCTTCAGATTATCATAACTGATCTTTCTACTTTTCCCTTTTCATTCAGTCTATTCTTGACACAGTACAGATTGATCATGCTAAAATGTGAGTCATTATATATGACTCCATATTTGTTTCACACCACTGTAAGAGTAAAAGCTAAAGCATTCATAATGGCCAACAAGATCTTACAGGCTCTAACCCACTCTTTATCTCCTGCCAATCTCTTCCTCACTCTGCTGAAGCCTCACAGCTCTTCTCTCTTTTCTCAAAGCTGCCAGGCATGTTCCAGTCTCAGGGCCTTTGCACTGGCTATTCCCTCCTCCTGTAACACTCTTCCCTTAGCTATCACATGATTCACTTTCCTCTATCTTTTTTATACAAATGTCATCTCAACAAGGCCTTAAGGACACCTACTTAAAATGGTAACGCCACTGTTACCTGCTTTATTTTCTCTTTAACACTGACGATTCACATTCTATACATTGTTCTCTGTCCCCCCTCCTCACCCTATCCCCACTATAATACAAACTTCGAGAATGCAGAAATTTTGATCTGAGTCTTATATCTACTGCTATAACCTCTAGAAAAACTTATATGCCTAAAATATAAATGAATAAACAAATACAGGAATGAAATCTACATTTCTTAGACATATAATTTCAACTAGAGACTTGATGTCCCATCACACAGTCACTCACTGCTGTGTCAGACATAAATCCACAACCAAATACCATCTCACTCACTGAGCTCAAACTCTGTTCTACAAACTGCCTGTTAAGGAACTGCATGGACTCTTGACGTATTTTCTTCAAAATAGGTGACAAAATACGTGAAATATTTGTTCTTTCCTTGCCTTCAATCTCTAATATGCTTTTTATTCCACCTCACTAAGTAGTCATTCCCAGCCTTCTGCTGGATGGTAGTCTTCTAAATGTCTATTAAATGATGGTATTTCCTGCTCATGCTTGGAAATTCTACCCAGACTTTTCTTGCTAAATCCTTCATTACTGACTCCCCTCAAATGCTACTGCCCTACTCCCAGAAGCCCTGCAGTGAACTGAGTGTTTGTGTCTCCTCAAAATTCGCATGTGAAAGCCCTAATCACCAGTGTGATGATTAGGTCTGTAGGAGTTCACAAAGGTGGAACTAGTGACCTTTAAAGAAGAAGGCATCAGCTGTCTTTTTCTTGGCTGTGTGTTGATCCAGAGAGAAGGCAGCCATCTGTGAACCAGGAAGAGGCCCCTCCTTCAGAACCTTCTCATGCTAGAGTGTTGATCTTGGACTGTAGCCTCCATAGCTATGATAAATAAATGTTTGTGTTCAAGCCAACCAGTATAAGAACCCAAACTAAGACATATTCACACATACCAGCTGTGTGCCCTTGGCAAGTGCTAACATTATATTTATCACATTGTATCAAGAACATTTTTCTATCACTGAACTTTCCTTTAAAATGTTCAAGGACAAGATCCACATTTTATTCATCTTTGGAGTCCCAGGATCCTATCAGAGGAACAGACCCATGGTAGATGCTCAATAAATTGTTGTCGAATGGATGAGTGAATAAATGAATTAGGTAATATGGTAATATGGTACCATAATATGAATGATAATGAATAATCATATTTATAATCATATAATAAATTATATGTTTTATATGATTTATAATCATATAATAAATAACCATATTATTGTGGTACCATAATAAATGAATTAGGTAATATGATAATATGGAATTAGGTGATTAGGTAATATAACAAAGAATATTAGAAGCAATGACCCACTTTCTTACATACTGTGATAGCTTTGCATGTGTTTCCTAAAGTATTTGCTAAAAGAGCTTATAGATCAGTGGTTCTCAACCTTTCTAAGGCCGTGGCCCTTTAATATAGTTCCTGTGGGTCACGACCCACACATTGAGAACCACTGTTATAGATGAAAGTCAAAGACTGATGATCACACAAAACCTATCTTTCTCAGCTGACCAGAAAGTAAGGAGATTAACTTAGTTTATCCTGAAATTTCCCTGTAAAATTCTTATATGTATTTTTGCAATTTTCTCCATGAAGTGAACGCAGGATTTTCGTGGAAAATTGATGGTGAGTGTAAACAAGTAATGCAGGACAAACTGGCCTTTCTTGTTTCAGAATTAGCAGGACTTTAAAGCTGTCTTGAATCCTGGCCAATGCTATGGAATCATTTGATTTTTCCCATTTGTTTTTTTTTTCTCTTCCAAATTTCATTTTAGTAAGCTTGGTGTTTAATCAAATTACCTTCATAAACTGTATTTTCACTTAAATGACACATAGATGAAAGGAGATAATAGTTCTAGAAACATACTGCTTTTCCATAATCTGCATTGTCACCTGTGGAAATCTTACAGAAAATGATTAATAATTGAGTTAATACTATGGCAGTAAAACTCACAGTATGTACTTAGTAGGTTTGTTATTCATAGTGCCTTCAAATACTATATTCCATTCTCTGTAAATATTATTAACTTTCATAATGTGCAACATTTATATACGTATGATTTTAAAGAATAACAAAAATTACAGATGTTATAAGTCAAGGACAAAAAAGGAAATTTAACTGGAATTCCATTATTCTAAAAGAAGATTAAAAAGAGACAATCTCCCCATTATTTTATATAAATAGCATCCCAGTATGATTTAGGGAAAGCTTACATGTGTTGACCATGGTTATCACTATATTAAGTGAAATGCAATTATTCATTTTCCCCTCCTTGCTGTGAGATATCGAGGTTTTGCCTTGACCTGGTTTTTTTAAGTTTTTTGTTTGTTTGTTTGTTTGTTTTGGTGGCTTTAAGAAATTCTTTTGGAAAGAACATAGGAAAAAAACATAGACATCAATTTGATGTTATATATATTGCTTTGAAATATCAGATTAAGTTGCCTTAAGAATCTGAAGATGTCCTTTTACATTTCTCTGTATTATGTGAAAAATGGGTAGTTACGAAAAAGAGAGAAACTATAACTTTCCATGTAGAGAATGATGAGGATTATTTCCAAAGATGATTTTTCTAATTTTTGAGTGGCATCAGCTGTGTAGGCAAGGCCAAGGGCATTAATTACAGAAAGATGCTAGGGTGAGATACTTATGTAACAACCTTTCATTGTTATAGAACCTCATTTGGGAGTTAATATCAGCGCTGTCTCCACTACCATTCATCTGACACTTGGTAAATGAGTTGTCAGTAAAGGGGAAAATATATTAATAGTTCAGATCAGTTGAAATAGGTGCTCTTATGTGTTTTACCAGAAAATTCCCCCTTCAGTTAACTCAATATCTTTTCTGACACATTTTTGTAGCATTAAAGTGTCTTTTATAGTGTGTCAGAGTTATGAATACTGATAGACCTTCTCCTAAAGTACCCCTCAAGTTCACTGCCATTTGCTCATTAGGTTTGCTTTTTATTGCATGTCAGAGAGTGCCTCCTTTTAAGCACCAGTTACTAATAAATGGGAATTGATGAGAACCGTATCTCAAGACCAAGCGGTAAATTCAAAGTTCTTAAATGAGGAAGTCTGTGAAGCATCTAAGACCAGGGCATGTGCCCGTGGATCTTGATCTGGCTTAGAAGCCATAGTTTATCTGATGTGAAGATTGAAGGGGCACTTGTTCCCCAGCAGCACTTGAAGTTTAGAAAGGGAAAGAGTTCATTTCCCCATTGATAAAAACAAATAATAAACTTTATTTTTAAATATTTCCCTAAAATCATTTTTAATTGCAATTTGTTTATACAAGTCACACAAATTGTAACTTTTCAGGAAATGTTAATACACTATTTATGACTCTACCATAAATGTGTAAGGCGAAGGTGTCAGTAGGTGAAGATGTAAGGACAATGAAAATCATGGTTGTTACTAAATGGCAGCAGAAGCAGGGGCCTGGTGCCTATGACCCCTGGGAGCTCTGCAGAAGGTGAGGATGAGGCTGTAGCTAAGGAGGTGAACAGACCGGAGAACAGAGCAAGGCCTCTGCCCAGTGTTGATCTGTCATGGGCTGAACACTGTCTAGAAATCCAACCCTATGCTACTAAGTGCTAGGAGATGTCTGACCACCAAGAGCATCTCCAGAAAGTAACTCTTTAGCTCATGGAGATGTTGCTGAGCTGGCCTTGGCAAGCTTTTATGATAATGAACAACAACAACAACAAAAAACAACTGTTTGAATTAAGCTTGCCGATGAAATGAGATATAGGAAAGCATTGGCTATATGAGTTTCAACTGTGGCAAGTAATGGTGTGCTGACTCAAAAAGAAGGCAGACAATCAATAAGCCAGAAAGGTGCAACTACCGAGAAACAACCCTAAAAAAGGGAAAGGAACCCAGAACACTGAGAGCTTTCCAGAAGTTCCAAACCAGTGTTTCCCAATTATTTATCTACTACTTTCATGGTTTGATTCATGACTGCAAGGTATTACTAATTTAACATTTTAATTTAAATTACTTTACCCTGTGTACATGTGATATACTAGTTTTATGTGGTATCTTTCCTAATATATATTAAAATAAATACAAAACTATTAAAATTAAAAATTTAGTAACCTCCAGCCTACCTTAAATCTCCTCATGTTCTGTCTTTGGCATGAAGTCCTGTGCTTTGGGGAGTGCTACACTAAATGGGAACAGCAAAATGTTTCTCACGGTTTTTGGAGAGGACCAGACCAGCAGGGAAAACTTAATATTATTTACTTGTAATTTAGACCCTGCCTGTTTCCAAGAAGATTTAGAGGTGACTTAAAATTAAGACGTATGCAATAAGACTGTTAAAATAAAAAATATAAATATCAGAACCTTGCAGGAGGAAGCAAATATACTGTCCCTCCAGGCTAAAATAGTTACCATGTTGAGTATTAAATTTAGCTCTATGCTTTCTGGAAAGGTCAACATTATATCTAACTTGCTCTTGGGCTTTATGACCTCTGTTGAGCCTGGCTTGTTACCTAAGGGAGATACCCATATGGAAAAATACAGTGTTCTTTTTCTGTGTTAAGAAATGCTGAAGCTTCCTAGAATTTCTATTGAAAATTCCACATACCCAGCCATCAGTTTCAAACCTGACAGGTTTTGCTAATAGGAAGAGTGGGAGAGCTGGATCTGTCAAGGTGAGCAGCGTGTGCAGGAGTCAGCAAGGCTTGAAGAGGGGCTTGCATGGCAGAGGTGAGGGTGCACGTGAGGTTCAATGTCAGGAATCTGAGGGCACCTTAACTGCAAACTTCTGCACCATTGACTGTTCCAGTACTTTATTGCTGTGTAACAAACCACTTTAAAATTTAGGGTAATTAAAACAAAAAATGCTTTAATATTTCTATGAGTTGACTTGGATCAGCTGGGTAGCTTTCACTTGAGGTCTCTCATGTACTTACAGGAAGCTGTCAGCTAGCGCTAGATCATCTGAAAGCTCAGCTGGGAGGGATGTCCAGGATGGTAAACATACACATCTGGTAGTTGATGCTAGCTGTCAGCTGAAAGCTTAGCTGGGCCAAGGCTCCTAAACATGGCTTTGTTGTGTGGGTCCTGCTTCTCCCAGCATGGGGTCTGAGTTCTCAGAGAAAATGTCCTAACAGCAAACATTCCCCAAAGCAGGAAGCAGAAGTTGCAAGGCTATTTGAGGGCCATGCTCAGAACTAGCATCCCTTCTGCTGTATTTTATTGACTATGAGGAGCTGGAGAAAAGAACTCTTTCCTTTCTTTCTTTCTTTTTTTTTTTTTTTATTAAATCATAGCTATGTACATTAATGCGATCATGGGGGACCATACACTGGTTTTATAGACCATTTGACATATTTTCATCACACTGGTTAACATAGCCTTCTTGGCATTTTCTTAGTTATTGTATTAAGACATTTATATTCTACATTTAGTAAGTTTCACATGTACCCTTGTAAGATGCACTGTAAAGAACTCTTAATAGGGGAATGACAAGGCCACAGTGTGGAGATGACTGGGTGAAATGGGAAATATTATTGTGACTATCATTTGAAAATATGTATTCTGGAATCAAGGCAAATAAAAATACAAACAGGTATTTTGGGGATATTATTTTAGGCATGGCAGAAAGCCATGTAGGCACTTAACTCTAAGTTGGAGTGATTTTGACATGTAAAGAAATTCATTATGTAATTGTGATGACAGGAAAGAGCTCTAGACTAAAATACTCCTCCTGGCGCTATATTTTTTTAACTATGTAGCCTTGGAAGAGTAACTGGGACTTAGGTCTCTGCATCCACAAAACAAGAGGGCAGAACTAATGATTTGTAAGAGCTCTTACCATTCTATTTTTGTTTTTTTAATTGTTGGGGATTCTTGAGGGTACAAGAAACCAGGTTACACTGATTGCATTTGTTAGGTAAAGTCCCTCTTACAACTGTGTCTTGCCTCCAAAAGGCATGGCACACACCAGGACCCCATCCCCCTCCTCCTCTCTCTCTGCTCTTCCTTTCCCCACCCCTCCCTCTTTCTTTCTCTCTCTGCTCTTCCCCTTCCCCCACCCCACATGTCATTAATTGTCATTAATTGTCCTCATATCAAAATTGAGTACATAGGATTCATGCTTTTCCATTCTTGTGATGCTTTACTAAGAATAATGTCTTCCACTTCCATCCAGGTTAATACAAAGGCTATAAGTCTCCAGTTTTTTTTAATGGCTGAATAGTATTCCATGGTGTACATATACCACAGCTTGTTAATCCATTCCTGGGTTGGTGGGCATTTAGGCTGTTTCCACATTTTGGCGATTGTAAATTGAGCTGCAATAGACAGTCTAATGCAAGTGTCCTTATGATAAAAGGATTTTTTCCTTCTGGGTAGATGCCCATTAATGGGATTGCAGGATCAAATGGGAGGTCTAGCTTGAGTTCTTTAAGGGTTCTCCATACTTCCTTCTAAAAAGGTTGTATTCATTTGCAGTCCCACCAGCAGTGCAAAAGTGTTTCTTTCTCTCCACATCCACGCCAGCAACTGCAGTTTTGAGATATTGTGATGTGGGTCATTCTCACGGTGGTTAGATGCTATCTCAGGGTGGTTTTGATTTGTATTTCTCTAATAATTAGGGATAATGAGCAGTTTTTCATATGTTTGTCGCCCATTCATCTGTTTTCTTTAGAGAAGGTTCTATTCAAAGGCAGCTATCTGCCTCACTACAGACTGACACCGTGTGGGTCTTTCTGATTCTCAACATAAACTCTGCATGTAAATTTCTCCTGCTGTTCCTCTCTTGATCTCCTGGACTGGGCAGTGGGGAAAGTCCCCACCTAGGAAATTTTGTCCCCCATGGTGCAGCTCTTTAATTCACCACAACAGTGCATTTCCCCCAGATTTTGCCTAAGTGGTCCTATCCCTTTCCCCCTTGGAATCCTGAGGTTTAAGAGTGCACAGCTATGAAACCCCCCTGTGTTGTTGGTGGGAATGTTTAACAGCACAGCCACTGGTGGAAAGGTTTGGCAGTTCCTCAAACCATTAAATGGAGTTACCATATGACTTGGCAATTCCACTTCTAGGTATACACCCAAGAAAATTGAAAACATGTCCACGCAAAAACCTGTGGCACAGTGTTCATGGCAGCATTATTCATAATAGCCCCAAAGTAAAAACAACCCAGATGTCAACCCACCAATGAATGGCTGAAGGAAGTGGTAACTCCACCTGACTGGAGTACTGCTCAGCCGTAACAAAGGAGTGGGTTACTGACACACACCACCATGTGGACAAACTTTGAAAACACTATGCTAAATGAAAAGTCAAAACACAAAAGCCATGCTGTCCATTTCCATTTACATGGGGATCCAGAATAGACAAAGCTATAGAGACAGAAAGCAGGTTAGTGGTTGCCAGGGGGAAGGGGGAGGGGGACATTGGGAGTGCCTGCAAAATAAAAAAATATATAAAACAACAACAAAAAAAAGAAGGTTCTATTCATGTTTCTTGCACATTGATATATGGGATTGTTGGCTTTTTTCATGTGGATTAATTTGAGTTCTCTATAGATCCTAGTTATCAAGCTTTTGTCTGATTCAAAATATGCAAATATCCTTTCCCATTGGGTAGGTTGTCAATTTGCTTTGGTTGTTGTCTTCTTAGCTGTACAGAAGCTTTTCAGTTTAATAAAGTCCCATTTGTTTATTCTTGTTGTTGTTGCCACGGCAGTCTTCTTTATGAAGTCTTTCCCTGGGCGATATCTTCTGGTGTTTTCCTTATTCTTTCTTTGAGGATTTTTATTGTTTCATGCTTTAAGTTTAAGTCTTTTATCCATCTTGAATCAATTTTTATGAGTGAAGAAAGGTGTGGGTCTAGTTTCAGTCTTTTACATGTGGATAACCAGTTCTGAAAGCACCATTTATTGAATAGGGAGTCTTTCCCCCAAGATATGTTCTTGTTTGGTTTATCACAGATTAGGTGGTTGTGGGCGGCACCTGTGGCTCAAAGGAGTAGGGCACTGGCCTCATATACCAGAGGTGGTGGGTTCAAACCCAGCCCCAGCCAAAAACTAAAAAAAAAAAAAAAAGATTAGGTGGTTGTAAGATGTTAGTTTCATTTCCTTGTTTTCTATTCAATCCCAAAAGTCTATGTCTCTATTTTTATGCCAGTACCATGCTGTCTTGACCACCATGGCTTTGTAGTACAGTCTAAAATCTGGTATGCTGCTGGCCCTGGCTTTGTTTTTATTACTAAGAATTGTCTTAGCTATACAGGGTTTTTTCTGGTTCCATACAAAACTCAGAACCATTTTTTCCAAGTCTTAAAAGTACGATCTTGGTATGTTAATAGGGATGGCATTGGATTGGTAGATTGCTTGGGGAAGTATAGACATTTTAACAATATTAATTCTTTACAGCCATGAGCATGGTATGTTCTTCCATTTGTTAATATCATCTGCTATTTCCTTTCTTAGGATTTCATAATTTTCTTTATAGAAGTCCTTCACCTCTTTTGTTAGGTATATTCCTTAGTATTTCATTTTCTTTGAAGCTGTGGTGAAGGGAGTTGTGTCCTTAATTAGCCTCTCATCTTGACTGTTATTGTCATATGCAAAGGCTACTGACTTGTGGACATTGATTTTATATCCTGAAACATTACTGTATTTTTTGATGACTTCCAGGAGTCTTGTGGTTGAGTCTTTGGGGTTCTCTAAGTATAAGATCATATCCTCAGCAAAGAGGGAGAGTTTGACCTCCTCGGCTCTCATTTGGATGCCCTTTATTTCCTTGTCTTGCCTAATTGTATTGGCTATAACTTCCAGTACTATGTTGAATAGTAATGGTGACAGAGAACAACCCTGTCTGGTTCCAGTTCTAAGAGGGAAAGCTTTCAGTTTTACTCCATTGATTAAAATATTAGCTGTGGATTTGTCATAGATAGCTTTGATCAGTTTAAGAAATGTGCCACTTATGCCTATATTCTTCAGTGTTCTTAGTAGAAAAGGATGCTAGATTTTATCGAATGCTTTTTCTGCATCTATTGAGAGGATCATATGGTCTTTGTTTTTGCTTCTGTTAATACGATGAATAACATTTATGGACTTACTTATGTTAAACCAGCCTTGTATCCCTGGGATGAAACCTACTTGATCATGATGTATGACTTTTTTGATGATAAGCTGTAATCTATTGGCTAGGATTTTGTTGAGAATTTTTGCATCTATATTCATTAGTGAAATTCTCTTTTTTAGTTGGGTCTTTTCCTGGTTTTGGTATCAGGGTGATGTTTGCTTCATAGAAAGGGTTGGGGAAGATTTCTTCCTTCTTAATTTTTTGGAATAATTTCTGCAGTATGGGAATAAGCTCTTTCCTTGAAGGTTTGATAGACTTCTGATGTGAAGCCATCTGGACCAGGGCCTTTTTCTGTTGGAAGATTTTTTATTGTTTCTTTAATCTAAGTGCTTGAAATTGGTCTGTTCAGGAGATCTATTTCTTCCTGGCTAAGGCTAGGGAGAGGGTGTGATTCCAAATATTGATCCATTTCCTTCACATTGTCAAATTTCTGGGCATAGAGTTTCTGGTAGTATTCAGAGATGGTCTCTTGTATCTCTGTGGCATCAGTTGTTATTTCCCCTTTATCATTTCTGATTGAGGTTACTAGAGATTTTACTTTTCTACTTCTAGTTAAACTGGCCAAAAGTTTATCTATGTTATTTAAAAAAAAAAAAATCTAATTTCATTAATTTTCTGAATGATTCTTTTGTTTTCAATTTCATTGATCTCTGATTTAATTTTGGATATTTCTTTTCTTCTACTGGGTTTAGGCTTAGATTGTTCTTCTTTTTCAAATTCCATAAGATGGTTTGTGAGTTTGTTGATGCACTCTTTTTCTGTTTTTTGAATGTATGCATCTAAAGTGATAAATTTTCCTCTCAGAACTGCTTTTGCAGTATCCCACAGGTTTTGGTAGCTTGTGTCTTCTTTGTTGTTATGCTCAAGGAAGTTAATGATTTCCTCTTTTATTTCTTCCTGCACTCAACTGTCATTCAACAGAAGGTTTTTAATTTCCATGGTTTTGTGTGAGGTTGAAAGTTTTTGTCAGAGTTGAGTTCCAACTTTAGTGCTTTGTGGTCTGAGAAGATACAGGTAAAATTCAATTCTTTTGATTCTTTTGAGGTTTGTTTTGTGTCCTAGGATATGATCAATTTTCAAGAATGTCCATGCGATGAGAAGAATGTATGTTCTTTATCTTTGGAATGGAGTGTTCCATATGAGTCTATCAAGCACGGTTGTTCTACGGTCTCATTTAAGTCTCTTATATCTTTGTTTAATTTCTGTTTAGAAGATCTGTCCAGCTCTGTGAGAGGAGTGTTAAAGTCCCCTGTTATTATGGTGTTATAAGATACCATATTGCTCAGACTGAGTAAGGTCTGTTTCGAGAATCTGGGAGCATTTAACTTGGGTGCATAAATATTTAGAATTGAAACGTCTTCTTGTATTTTTCCCTTGACCAATATAAAGTGACCATCTTTGTCTTTTTTGACTTTAGTTGCTTTAAATCCATATGTATCTGAAAATAAGATTGCAACTCCTCTTTTCTTCTGAATTCCGTTTGCCTGAGAAATTGTCTTCCAACCCTTAACTCTTGAGTTTTAATTTGTCTTTTGCAGCTAGGTGTGTTTCCTGCAGACAGCAAATGGATGACTTGTGTTTTTTAATCCAATCAGCCAATCTATGCTTCTTCAGAGGGGAATTCAAGCCATTAACATTTATTGAGATAATTGATAAGTGTAGCAGTGTTCTATTCATCTTATTTTGTGAAAGTCCATTGCTTAGTTTTATCTTTTACATCATTGTGAAAGTTAGGTTCTGTCCTTTAATTTCTGAGTTCTTACTTTGCTGTTGATCCATTGTGATAGTCAGTGTGTAGAATAGGTTGAAGTACATCCTGTAGAGCTGGTCTTGTTGTAGTGAATTTCCTCAATGTTTGTATATCCATAAGTGATTTGATTTCTCCGTCAATTTTAAAGCTTAGCTTAGCAAGATATAGAATTCTGGGCTGGAAATTGTTCTGTTTAACTAGATCAAAGGTAGATGACCATTGTCTTCTTCTTTGGAAAGTTTCATTAGAGAAGTCTTCAGTCACCCTGATGGATTTGCCCCTGCAGGTCAACTGTTGCTTACTCCTGGGAGCTTAAAGGATCTTTTCTTTTGTCTTGACTTTGGACAAGTTCATCACAATATGTCTTGGAGAAGCTTGGTTAGAGTTGAGACGACCTGGGGTCCAATATCCATCTGAAAGGACTGTGTCAGAATCTTTGGTGATATTTGGGAGATTTTCTTTATAATATTCTCTAGAACGGCTTCCATTCCCCTGGGACGTTCTTATTCCCCTTCTGGGATACCTATAACTCATATGTTTGAACACTTAATAAAGTCCCATAATTTTGTCAGTGAACGTTTTGCTTTTTCTGTCTTCTTTTCTGCCTCTTTAACTATCTGAGTTATTTCAAGAGCTTTATCCTCCACCTCTGAGATTCTTTCTTTTGCATGGTCTAATCTGTTGTTGATATTTTCTATTGCATCTTAAAGTTCCCTAATTGCTTCAGTTCCTTCAGCTCTGCTATATCCTTTCCGTATTCTTCATATCGTTCATCTCTTAATTGTTTTTGGATTTCCTTTTGGTCATTTTCCACTTTATCAATAATTTCCTTCATTGTTTCCATCATTTCCTTCATTGTTTTCATCATCTGTATTCTAAATTTCCTTTCTGTAATTTCTAAAATTTCTTTCTTTTTTTTTTTATTTTCTAAAATTTCTTTATATGTGGAATCCTCTGCAGTAGCTACCTCACAGTTCCTTGAGGGGGTTTCTCTGGACTGGTGTTTCATGTTGCCAGGATTTTTCTGCTGATTCTTCCTCATGAATGTTTTCTTTTATCTGTTTCCTTGCCCTAATTTTCCTTTCACTTCCTCTTGCTCTTTAAGTTATTGTGCCTCTGGACTAGGGTTTCAATGAGTCCTTTTGGTACAGGACCAGAAGGATGAGAATATTGAAGAACAAGAAGGGAAAAAAGAAAAGAAAAAAGAGAAAGGAGAGAGGGTGGGTAAAAGGGAATATTGACAAAAAGAAGAGAGGCACATAAAAAGGGAGACAGGAGCAATATAGGTGTACAGTAGGGTACTTTGACCCAACTTTTAAAACCCCCAACCTCTGGGGGTGCCAGGTTGGGTGGGTCCTTTGAGGTTAGCAGCTCTTTGCTAGCCTATTTGGGCATAGTACCCCACCTCCACCAAGTAGAGAGGAAAGACAAAAATGCCATAAATCAAACCAAAACAAGCAAACAGAAAACTTTACATGATAAAATTTGGGGAAAAAACAAATAATAGGGGTAGAGACACTAGCAAAAATGAAGTTCTAATTGTTAAAGAAGGCAACAATGGAAAATTATATTTAAACTAGAAAAATGAAGAAAGAAAGAAAAGAAAGAAGAATTAAGAGGAGAAATGTTGAAATAAATAAAAAAGCAAAGCTTATATATAGCTTGCTGAATATTGTCTGGGCAACAGGTGATCTTCTGGGGTATAAGATCTTAATAACAATACTAATACAGCTATATGAGATGAAGACTCTAGGCCTCTGTTGATTTCTCAAACCCTGCAGGGTGGAGAGCCTAAATCTCTCCTCAGCCCACTTAAAAGGTACTTTAAACTGCTAACCTTGGCTAAGTAGAAGCTTTCTGACGAAAGCACTTGTCACTGGGATCATTCCTGAAGTGGCTATCCACTTACCCAGTGTGCCAAAATAGGGCTCACTCTATGCTCCTGAGGGACAAGGCTGTAAGGCACCTCAATCCCTACTGTTAGGCTGTTAAGTCACCAGATTACTTGCCCAAGGTCTCCCTCCAGATGAGACCCTGAAGGCGGACCTTGACAGGGCAGTTCTCCCACAATGGCTCTGCGTGGCTCACAGCCAAACACTATTAGCTCCATTTGGTTCAGTGGCTCAGTCTGGGGCCCTGGACAATGCTTAAAGTCCTCTGCAGTCTTTCCCCAATTCTCCCAAGGTAGTTCAACTGAGTTCCAAGTCCAGAAAAAAAAAAAAAAAAACCAGCTCACAGGTAAAGCCTGTCCAATTTGCAATATCACTGCTACTGCACTTACAGCTGCTGGTGGGATTAGACCAAATGAACACACGCAATCACTTTCCAGTTCTCCATGGCTTTTGTCCTCCTCATGGGGTCCAGAAGTATCTTGCTGACTCCTCGTGTCCCCAAAGGGATGTTTCTGGGCAGATCCCACCCACCAAAGATGCCTGGTGTCTTCTCTCCGCAGTCTTCACTGTGCCCAGTTGCAAGAAAGCTGTTACTCAGTTGCCATCTTGCTCCTCCCCCTGCCCTTATCATTCTTAATAACCAGAAAACTATGAGCTCAATGGGTATTTGCTCGCTGTAGATCAGCCAGAATAATATGGTGAAGGAATTGCTCATAAATTAAAGGAACACATTTTGAACAGGGTTGGCTTTTCTGAAAATCAATAATTGACATTAAATACTATAGAGAAAGTTACTGATGGCATTGATTACTAGATTAGTCCTTTGGTTCTAGAGTCCTCAGAAGGCATTTCCCAAGTGATCTTCTATAACATGTAAACTTTAATGGTTTTTCCCTCCTATGTATTCTACTCTAATATGAACTCATAAGTTACTTCTGATCTAACAAATGTGGAAGTTGATGAATTTATTTGTAATCATCTATATTGTCATTCTTTGAGTTTCTTCAAACAGGGATAAGACATATCAAAATCTACGATTGCAAATGGTTACATGTAAATCTCCACTTAATACTAAGGTATATAATGAATATCTGTCACAAGCTAATGTAAGATAGCTGAATTTAACTGCATGTAAAAGAGGACCAAGCCAATTCACATCTCTTGGCTCGCATGAAGAAAATGTGAGTGACACATAGACATGTGTCCTATGCACTACACAGGTGTCAGGGGACCTTGGAGCTGTGGGGAATGAGATCTATTCTCTCCACTGGGAAACCCAAGACAGGATTGGTAAGCAAATATAAATGGTCAGACATCTTCTGGCTAGAAATTGAGGAGGAGCTCAGCATAGAAAGTAAGCCTTGCTAGCTTTTTGCATAATGACAAGTTTAAACTGGAACAACTTGCATTTTTATAAATAGCACTGGGAGCCTGGGGTTGCGGGCAGAGAACACACACAGCTCTACACAGTTTTATGCCTGGCCGTATTGTCACCAAAAGACGGCTGTCATACTGTGCCTCAGGGAATTGCCACTCCGTGCAGTCCCCTCTCTGTCGACTGACCGGGACCGGCCTCCAGACCCCAGTGTGACTGAAGAGGAGTGCTGGGAGCTCAGAATTCCAGGTAGAGACTATATACAGTTTATACAGTTTTATGCCTGGCAGGAGGATGCCGTGGCACCCTAGTAGGGGAGGTAGGTCCAGTTTTTAGAGGATCTCTCCCGTGGAGTGTAGTGGGAGGACCTTTGAACTCTGCCCAGTTGTTTGTGGGGCACTCTGAGCCGTTCTCATGGGGGAGGGGACTCCCGTCTGCTTGGTGATGGATTTTGTACCTTTTGTTTGTATCCTTGTGGTCGCAGCTCGCCTCAGCGGGGTTGACGTGCATTCTACAACCTTCTCTCTTAGTGCAGCTCAAATCCACCAGGTTACTTGCTGAATTTTTGTCCTTTAACTCTCCTTCTGGACAGGAGCCTCTGTAGAAAGCTGGCTTCAGTCAGCCATCTTGTCTCCTCCCATTCTTCATTGTTTTGCTTTTTCAACAAAAAATTTCGAATATTACGCTGTGCCAGGGTCTGTCTTCTGTGAGAGAAGTGATGGGTTGTCTACCTAACAGCTGTCCATTTCAGCCTTCACACACCTACCCTGCCACAGAAGCAGCTGGTATTAATCGTAAAGCTACCAATTCTTGGGACAGCACCTGAGTTACAATCCTGGTGTCACTACCAATCAAGTATGTCCATATTTTGATTATTTAACATCTCTGTATAACTACCTATGATAACTGTATGATAACTACCTCATATGCTTTGTGATGATCGAGTTAACACATATTTATATGAACATTTCTATATGTTCTATAACATTTAAATCAGTGACCAGCATATTTTAAGTGCTATGTAAAGTTAGCATTACTACTTCTGCTACTACAATGGCATTCCTACTGCTACACTTCTATTATTGCTAATAAAAACTCTTGTTCTTGTTCAGTATTTGTTGGTTATATCTTTCAGAAAAGAGTAGGGCCCATCTCAGCTCTAGGTGCATATCTACTTTGGCTAAAATGAGTCACTTAAACTTCATTTCTCTATGTGGTTGTTTCAGAAATGGGCACGCAATGCCGTTCTATCCAGTGAAAAGGGAACGATCTGAGAAAGATTTCTGACTTTAGGAAAGAATATAGAGAAAAGACAGGTTGTCTATCTTTTTACCTTTGGAAATTTTTGTTGGGGGATATATGTTTGGAGCAACTTGAAGATGTGAGGAGGACACATCAGGGCAAGCATCAACATTCTAAGGATGGTGGGGGGGGAAAAATGGGATGGTTCTTTGAGCCCTTCATTGAGCCCTTGAATTCAGCTGACCCTGTAACATACACCAGGACTTGTTGAATAATGAAGGTAGCAGAGCCCTCATTGTATAAGCCATTTTCACTAGTTTTCTGTGACTTGCTCCTGAGAGCCTCAGTGAATTGATACATCACTCTTTCCCAAACTTGAGGATTCATGTTGTCATTGAAATTTCTTTTTTATGTAAGCAAATATGAGAAGTGCATTCAAGATACTCTAGTAAAGAAGAATGAAAGACACTGGCAGGGTGTGAATAAGTATGGCGTTTATCCAAACTGAGATGTGTGATATTGATTTTAATATGTATAAAAATTAAAACAGAAGTGTAAAATTGTATGAGGATGATTCTACTGTTTATTCTACATAAGAAATAATAAATCTTTATGGGGGCAAGACATGACTGCAAGAGAGACATTGCCTAACAATTTAACAATTGCAATCAATGTAACCTGGCTTATTGTACCCTCAATGAATCCCCAACAATAAAAAAAAAAAAAAAGAAAAACAAATATTTGAAACAAATCAAAAGAAAAAAAAAGAAATAATAGATCTTCTGGGTCTCTTTCACACTCTGTAGAGTCATGGTTCATAAGGAAAATATTTGGAACTTCTGTGATTCTAAATCAGTATGAGATAGTTGATTATTCTATTAGTAGGTACCAGTAGTAGGAAAGGTTGATTTGAGCCAGAGGTTCTCAAGTTTCACAAAAACAAGGGAACCTCTTCCATTTCCTTATTTGTAGATTCTAAATCAACAGAATAAAGTCTGTAAACTACAGTTAAAGAAATATCAATTTAGTAATTGTCTTTCAGTGCTTGAAGAATATAAAGTCAAAGATATGTGAAAATAGGTTAAAGGTCTTCAATTTAAACAAATATTGCTCATTAATAAAAGGAGATAAATATCTCAAAATATATTTTTTACCTCTTTAATAAGATGACCATAACACATATGCAAATTAATTAACCTTATGCAAATAAATTAAGTTCACTTTGGTTAACATGAGTAAAATTATTTTAATTGAATAGATTTCAGTCATCTCCAACCCAATGCCACAAATATGTTACTGGTGAGACCTTGATGTCTAATAGTTCCAACTTGAGAAACTGTCTACAGTAACAGAAGCAAGATTGCAAAAAAGAAGCTATAACCCTTTCAGAACTGAAACATACATTGAATGACAAAATCATTCTTTTCAGATCCAGGCAATGCCATCAGAAGGACAGGAACACTAGCCTCATAAAGACATTACCCTTTAAAGTTGGTTTATACGTTATGGAAACATCAGTCTGAATAATCAAATTACACATTTGAGTGAATGTTGAGTTCTGATTCTTGGGTTCTTATCCTCTGTTGTGTTCATAATGTACCTACCTAAGCTGGTCATCTGCCTGTTGCCCTGAGATACATTCCTCATACTCTTTTTCTCTGGCTATGTTCCAAGGAATTGTTTTCCCCAATTCCCTTACCAACTACTTCCAGCTAGTTGAGAGAAGGCATTGAAAGGAATTTGCAAGTGGGTAAAAGGGAAAACCAATGTATTTTCCCCTCTTCTTCCTTTTTGTCTCAGATCATATCTATAACAGCAACTGGGCCCCTGGTTATTGGAACTTCTGTGATTTCAAAGCAACATAAGTCCTTTCCTTAGTGGTTTAAGCAACTCTCTGGAAGACCTGAAATTGTCTTAGCTCCTGTGGGTGGCCCCAGAGCTGGGTCCAGTGATAATCTCTCTTTCACCTTCAAATCTAGGGAACGACAGTAGCCCTTTGCTACTATAATATCAGAATTATCTCATTACCACTTGTTTGGCTTCTCAGCAGTTCTCTACATTAGAACTACTCCTGTTGAGAATGACTATTATTGTCCTGATTGATACATTATCCTTGGTTCATATCCTGAACTATGGAAATTATTATGGAACTAGGCATTATTTGTAACATCCTAGACTCAGTCTTCACTTCTCCCAATGAGCCTACCTTTCCAATCATTGACAATCACTCTATCTCCACTTGTATCTCAAAAAAAAAAAACCTATATGCCCCAAACAAGGTGACCTGTTTGAAACACAGCCTCACTCTATTATAGCAATGTGTAATTAATTAGTGGTTTCATTTGTCGTATGAATAACTACTACCCACCAACAAAGTATTGGAATTTATACCAAGCCATATGATTTAAATGACTTCTAAGGTAGTTTTCTTAATTGCATATGATGATGTTTTCATGAAGAGACCTTGGGATACAAATAATAGAGGAATTTTTTAACATGGAATGTCCCACATAAGAAAAGCCACATTAAAGGGCACATGAAAAGAATGTATGGAGGGGCAAATGAGAGGTCACAAAGTAAGGAAAATTATGCAATAGGATGGCTAGAATGGTGGCTAAATCCAAATTTCTGACAAGTTATGCAGTGCCACAGGTTATCATTGACAGAGAAACATAGAGATTGACAAAGGAAATTCCCATCTATCAATACACGTTCCCTAGTACTGTCACATCACTTTGATTTCTACAGACTTTCACTTAGCTCGCACAAGCTCTGAGTGTTCTGATACTTATGGGAGACCCATGACAAGGGAAAATTGTTGAGGGGCCTTTGCTGTGCGGTGCCCCAGGAAGAGTTGCCTCTGGATTTCTATTTTCACTACAGAGAGAGGAGTTTTCAGCAGTTTGGCAGAAAACTTTACCATAGAAAGGTGGGATTTTAAGTAATGATTTCTCTGCATTTGATTCTGCGCATTATTATTTTGTCTTTGAAATAAGCCAAGAGATATATATGTAAGCTGTCTGGCTTGTACAACCAAGTTGTTTCAAATCCATAGCAAAGCAATTTTCAGTATTTGGAGCAGCATCCTCTTATGCCTGCTATTTCTTTCTCCAGGCAGATGGGCTCATCAGACACTATTAGCCCCAGCTATAGATATTTAGATGGAAACCACTGCCTGAATGTGCTGGTAAAACTGCCCCACACTGCAGATTCCCCGCAAGTGAAACATCAACTGTCTATCATGTATCATGATGGATGAAGCCCATTAGATAAGGAAAATGTTCATTTTGCTGGTTGAAAAATAATCATTAAGAAAAAGCAATTAGCCATATGTTTCCCTTTATATTTGGAAGAATGTCTTACCTTAAACTTTGGAGGGAGCATTTGGATATAGTGGAGTGCTAGAACCACAGAAGCTTGAGAGGGTATAATGGTAACTTCTGGGTTTATGTCCCAAAGCAATTCTCTAATTTAAAAATGACGTGAAGTATAAAGAGGTTTAAGATGTGTTCAGAATTTATTTTTAATTTTGGCTTGACGATGTGGCAATTTAAACAACTCCTTGAAACATCTCCATTTGTACCTTAACATTTTCATAACCAAGTTAAAAGTTTCTCCAGGCTCAAAAGATGTCACTTAATAGAAAGACAAGAGAGAGATCCACTTTCTAGAATGTATTATTTTCTTTTGGAAACCAGTTTGTTGTTTATCTGTAATAAAAATATAATGGTAAAGTTCAAATATGTTCATATCAAGTTACCTTTAGACAGTCATCAAGAGAGAAAACACAATAGGGTCCATTATAGTTACAAAACAAAAACAAACAAAAAACCAGTTACTAATTTTCCCAGCGTTTCTGATACAGAATAGTTTGAATATATGGGTACTGGCAGAATCCAAAAGTCAAAATATGACTAAAATGTAGCTATTTTTACATATTGTTTAATCTTTTATCAGTGGTAATGTGACCTTTTTAACCTACACAAAGAAAATTAGTAAATTACAGCACAGGTCTTGGGTGCAGCATAATACTATCTTGTGTCTAGAAAGCTAGGTTTTAGGTTCTATACTTCTACTTACTAGCTATATAACGCTGGAAAATATTTAATTTCTCTGACTTTATCTCCTTGTCTGAACAATAGTGCCAATACCTACCTTATAAAGTTGTTAGAGTAATTCAGTGAGATAATGTAAGGAAAATGCTGACTCATAGTAAAGGCTCACTTACAATTCTCATATACTTGTCATTTCCCTCTTACTCTCCTGTTTTAATACAGAAATCTGAATCTTATCATTCAAACCAAGTTCTCTGAAAACATAATTGCAAAAAGCAAAGTCAAGATGTTACCCATAGCCTAGAAATTAGGACTTTGGTAAATGTGTCTTCTCCTGCCCTAACCACTGAGTTATCACACTGCACAAAACTTTTTGCATATCCTATGTGTTTGTGGCCACAATTTCTATCCCAACACCTAGGACTTCCAGTAGAAACAATGATATTAATTTTAATGTATATACAAGGCAGGAGCTAAAAGCCAGAATTCCTATCCTTGTATTTTATGGACGTAGAATCCTCAAATGCCATCATATGGATTGTTGCCTATATATAAGACTAACTTTGAACATGTATACAAGTATACAATTGAATTAGTCTTTAGATATAATCTTGCCTGATCTTGTTCTGATAGGCTGGAGACATGAAAAAATGATGAAGAGGGCTGACTGTACACATGTTGATGGCTATAGCTTATTATACCTTGGGCCACTGGGATGCAGGGTGCCTATGCATAAATAAAGGAATTCACCTGATACAGAGTGCAAACAGGTCAAAAATTCTAGAATCGCAAGATATCAAGTAGATGTTTCTTTGTTACTTCTAAAATAAGTAAGGAAATAAGCAGAAAGATGAAAAGTATAGAATCATTCAATACTTTTCTGAGATCACTAGTTTAAATAGCCCAGACTTCTCATCTGTAGATGAGATATCCTCTTGCAGAAGTTTTACCTATGCCCCAGCTATAACTAAAAATTCTAACAGTCGCTATTGAGGCAGTCCACTTTGCCAATTGCCCTTCGTTTTTGTTTCATTTTTGTTACCATTGTTGCTGTCTAACGTTTCAAAGGTAAAATTGAAAGTGGTGTCTCTAGAGCTTTTGATCTTAAGATTCCCAGGAAATATCAGTAAATTGCTTAATCATTCCTGAAGAATAGTAATCCCAGTGATGTCGTCGCTATTGCTAGAATCATTTAACAACAAGATATCGTGGATGCTAAGAAAATTTAAACTTACTCTTTTTAAGATATCTCACCCTGAAGTGAGGACAATGCTGTTAAAGCACAAACAGCTGTGTTTTGTTTGGCTGATACACATGTGTGCGTGTAGATGTGTTTTATTAGAAAGAGTGAGTAGGTGATACATGAGAAGAGTCTGCTAATTAAGGAACTGTACCTCATACCAAATGACCAGAACCATACCTGTTCTTCCTCATCTACTCTTCAAACTCCAATTTAACCCACTGCCATGGTAGACGTAGCTCAAGAGAATCATAGATTTCCCACTGGTCTTCCACTATGATGTATTTAGAATTCAAGTCTTTCCATTTAATAACCCGAAGGAAGGAAGGAAGGAAGTTAGTTCTATTGCTAGTAAAAAAATACAATTAAATGAAAATAAATTATTAACATGATATTTTCCTAAGATAAACCTATAATGCAGGGGAATCCAAATATGTGCCACTACTGGCAGGCAGATCAGAGTCGAAGGCAGGGTCCTGATCAGATTTTGCTATAGGGAGTGTTTCCTGAAGCATACTTACCTCTTGGGCATACATCAAGTCTTTGCATTTATAAGGCAAAGTTTGACATCTTCTGGCACACTCAGACATGAGACCAGAAGACAATGAAGTTATTCATTACTTTTGGCATGAATCAATTCATTCCTAAAATCTTAAACTGTCATTGACCTTGAAATATTTTCAGCTTAAAAACACATATACGTAGTAACTATGTAATTCAATGTTTCTTTCTGTATGTCTGTGTTCTAAACCAACCTCAGCCACAAAAATAAACTTTAGGCGAAAAATTGTTTAGGTTCAGCAAAATGCCAAATTTGTCACTAATTATTTTCCCTTACATTTTAAGTCTCTGCATATTCTTAGCAAAACACAACTCACATGTCTCAAACTCATCTATACTTCACAAGGTGAAATATTTTGTCAGTGGTCTGCTGTTCAAAAATGGCTTGAATAAGTCTCTTTCCTTCTTTTCTTCCTCCAATGTGAATCTGAAAGACTTATTTTCTGAGGGACACTCAAATAATAAGAGATTCCTTTCAGTTTAAAACCTTATAAAATGTGTACCCTAGTTTCTCACTTTTTTATCAAAATATTTATTACCTGGTCATTTTAATATACTTTTCAAACACCTATCATGAATCTTACTAAATTATATCATTTTCTTTTAATGTTTAAACAGAAGAAAAGAACTCTGAATATAGAAAAGCATGTCCTAGTTTGTGTCAGAATAAAGATTAACTGATCATTACATTGTTCTTCTTCATATTTGACTCTACTTCAAATAATTTAATGTAGACTAACAGTCTCTTTTTTCTATAAGCAATGCCCAAACCATGACGTGTCTCCTTTCATATTAAATATTGATGCATTTGACTTAATATGGAAAAGTTGGCTTTTTCTGGCCTCCCCTCCCACCACAATCATACACATCCAGTCACTATTTCCCATTTATGATTTTCTTTAGAAAATAATTGAACACATCTGTTAGAATTCTGGAAACACCAATTTGTACAAATAATCAACACACTGAAAATGGCATAAATGTATTTATGATCTATGTACCAAAGACTTAATAAACAACAACAACAATGACAACAAAAAAGAATTCTGGAAACAAAAAAGATGTAAATTCTGATGAATGTCAGACATGTTGAAGCCAATCTACAGCCTGATACATTTAAAAAGTCTGTGCACCATGCAAAGGAACTTTCATGAACTGATAAACCCATAGAAGAGTTATCTGGGAAGAATAGCCATGGACCTGCAGAGTTAGCGCAATCAAGCATGATGACAGAAACTGGTTATGTTAGATGGACTGATCCCAAATCAGGAAAATATTCTGTCTCTAAACTGAATTTCTCATATTGCTTCTTAAATCTATGCCACCTCCTCAGGTCATCTCTAAACATTCTGTCTGCTGGATTCCAAACTCTCCTATGAGTAACAGTTTGTTGTGTACCTGAGACAAATGAAAGGGCTCTGGAAGGATCTGGAGAAATGAGACATCAAGAATAGCTTCACGATGGAATTCACTACAGCATGGAGCACAGCATACCGGGTAGTCACAGGGATATTGCGGCCAGGTGGCCAGGGTTTACACCTCACTGTGCTATTTACTACACATTCTCCTTGGGTACGTTGCCTGACCTCTTCATGCCTCAATATGCTCAAATCAAAAAGAGATTACAAGCAGTAATTACTTTAAGTAACTGTTATAGAATTAAGTAAGCTACCACCTGTAAAGTAAATAGATCCCCCTTCCCTTACAACCTACTCATTCATTTCTATCTCTATGTCTTCCTAGAGCCCACTGCCTGCTTCTTTGTTAATACTTGCTAAATCTTCAAAACTAGGCTACTATCTCACTCTTCCCAGAAGAGCACCAAGGTTAATTCAGTGCAATGCCAATTTCTTCTGCTCAATCTTACCTTGCAACTTGAGTAGTGATTAAGCTATTTTTATGGGGGTTTATTGTTTGGAAGTCTTTTCATAATTTTATATCTCTGATTTCTATCTCTCCAGTTAGAAAGCCAGCTCCAAAGAATAGCAATATTTCATATTTCTCTTTTGCTTCTTGCCCCACTCTATCTCCTCATCTTTATCACAAATACCCACATACTGCAATGTTCAAAATGATTTCCTTAGCTCAGTCACTTCTTTAGCTAAGAAGCAAATATCACTAAAAGAAAAGTTTTAATTTTAAATTTTGTATTGATACATAGTAGTTGTACATATTTATGAGGTACATGTGACATTTTGATACAAATGTACAATGTGAAAAGATCAAATCTGGGTAAAACCTCAAACATGTGTCCTGTTTTTATGCATTAGGAAAATTCCAAATCTTCTTGCTTTTTTGAAATATACAATATATTATTGTTAACTATAGTCACCTTATTGTGCTATCAATACTAGGACTTATTTCTTCTATCTCACTGTACTTTTGTAGCTATTCACCAACACTCTTTCCAGCCTCTGGTAATGACCATTCTATTCACTACCTCCCTGAGATCAACTTTTTAGCTCCCTTATATAAATAAGGACATGTCTTTCTGGATATATATAACATGAAATTTACTATCCTAGCCACATTTCAGTGTATAGGTCAGTAGTGTTAAGTGTATTCACTTGCTGTGCAACTGATCTCTAGAATTTCTTTATTTATCAAAACTGAAACTCTATTCTCATTAAACTACTCCATATTTCTTCCTTCCACCAATCCTTCACCTTACTTGCTGTCTCTATGAGTTTGACATTGAGATAGATATCTCACAAAAGTGGAATCATACCGTATCTGTCTTTTCATGACTAGCTCATTTCACTCAGCAAAATGTCCTCAAGGTTTATCCATATCATAGCATGTGTTAGAAAATCATTCCTTTTTAAGACTTATATTTCATTGCAGAATATATACTACATTTTGTTTATACATGTATTCATGGGTAGACACTTGGGTTGTTTCCACATTTTGCCTCTTGTGAATAGTGCTGCAATGAACATTGGTATACAAATAGATCTTGGAGACTCTGCTCTCCATTCTTTTGAATTATATACCTGGAAGTGAAATTGCTCTTAAAGAGTTTTGACATCTAATAGATATTTTTACTGCTATTGAAGAAATGATGATACTTCATTAATTCCATAGCTAGTTACTGAATGCCAGATGTTGTGGCAGGCTCAGGGGGTGTACAGGTCAACAGGATGTGGTTCTTATCCTCAGGAAGCTCACTTGTATGATTCTGACTTGATGTTGTATAGACAATAGTTAAAGTGCATGTGAGTCCAGCTGGTTCTCAGATAATAAGTAGAAATTTGCTAAGTACAGGATCAAGGAAAGGCATGCTGGGGAAAAGAAACAACCAGTACAAAAGAAAGACCCAAGTGGTGGAATAGCACAGCATGTTGGGAGAACCATGAAATCAGTGTGGCTATAACAGAGGCTGCCAGGCAGGAAGAAGAGCCTGAAGAACCATGTGGAGTCCAGATTTAAATCTGACTGTGAAGGACACTGGATGACAAAATCAGAGTTAAAATTTAACTTGTGGACAAAGTCATTCCAAGAGGGGTCTGTTAGGAAAGAGTGCCGATGTGAATTGTTTCTGGGAAGATTAAGAGCAGAGAGTAGGGAAGACGGTTGCCAGAGATATCAGCTAAGAGGATACTGAAAAAGGTGTAGGCAAGAGATAATGAAGACCATCTTTTTGTTTGGTTATTTTTGGTAAAAATGAGTACTGAGAAAGGTGTGAAGGCAGAAAACCAGAGACTAAACCCTTGCTTTTCCCTCATTAGCTGTCACTTAACCTTTCTGAGCTGTGGGATCCCATCTATAAAATATGAACAACAATACCCAGAGGATTAGGAAGATTGAGCAAAGTGATGCATATGAATGTGGTTTGTAAACTGCCAACCTCTGTGCAAATGTAAAGTGATATCAATATTATCTCTATATACTCATCAACTTGATAATTTATTCAAAACAGTGCATTATTTTAAAATGTATTTCCCAACTAACAAGTTATCCTATTTTCACTAATAATACAAGGTTGAATAAATCAAACCTCATTAAATAGAAGCCAGTTCTTTACAGTCCCTTGCATTTAAAATTAATGATGTAAAATGGGGAGGTAGAAAAGAAAATGGAGCTGACTAATCATTTCTTATCTACTTGGATTCATTTTTGCTCGTGTTTTCTTCAAGTTACATGACCTTTACTATCAGGAAAGACTGTCGGTGAGGAGTACAAGTTCTAAAAAAGTTCTTCTTGTGTAACCTTTCCATTTTTCTCAGCCACACATACACAGAAGATGGAAATACAGAACATTTGTCAGGATGATTTGATATTGTGCAGATGGGCATTATATAAATGTAGATCCTGTTGGGATATTTAAAGTACTGTGGATGCAAAGAAGGACATTTGAGTTTTGAACTAACATAGACTCTAGACACAATGATGATAATAGGAGTTAGCAAGACTGTCCATTTATGCCATACCTCAGCAGCCCTGAGTGGTACATTTCCTCGCTACACCATGAGGGGAAGACATGGCAGCCCTTGACGGTGTTTTTCTTTTTGCCCCTGAGAAGAGACAGATAGAAAATAGCAATTATTTTTGAATTTAGAATAAATTTGCTAAGAATTTGAGTTGGAAAAGTAAAAATGGAATTGTAAATACTCTTCCTTTCACATGTGAGGAGTCAGGAGGATAATTGTTAGAATGATTTGGAGGGGAATTTTTAACTAAGCAAAAGAGTTACATGTCAGTCAGAAAGTAATAGGTTGTTTGCATGGACTGGGTCATGTGTCAATATTTTTGGCATATATAATTTGAGGGAGACAGTAATGCTTGATCTATAGAGGAAATTGCTTAGCATTTCAAATATTCCTTCAATTTGGGGGAGTAAGTGGTGATGAAGTTCAAAAGGTGGCATGTTGCACCTTGTATTCAGATATGGCTGCAGTGTGTAGTTATCTAACGTTAGAATCTGGATGAAATTCTTTTCCTGGCTCTGTCTCTGATTCAGTAGAGCTGCCACCTAGGATGCCATCTACTCTAAATAAAACAATTCTTCTTCTTCTTCTTGGTTTCTCTTGCTATAACAGCATCTTTTTTTTTTTCAAATACTGTAAGTCAATATCTGATATTTACCTCCAAATAATAATTGGCATTTTATTCATAAATTTATTCTCATTATTTCCAGAATAGATCTGAGACAGAACTACAGTATTATTTTAATGTATACTTTAGTAAGTATTTGTACATATTCTGACTGCTTTCTCCCCCAGTGTCTTTAACTACCTACAAGGATGCTTCCTTTCTATTTCTTGTTGTCCAGCTCTTTGGTTATGTCAAGTTAATTTCTATGGTTAGAAGAAACTACCAATAGTGATGTAAATATCTTCTCTATCAAAAACACCATTTGATGGACTAAATTTCAGTAAGTTAATTCAAACATTTTTTCCAAAGTTGGAAGTTAAATATTAAGTAGACCATTACAAGCCAGTACAGATATGCTAGCCAAGCTCAAGCAAAACCCAGAGGTCTGGCACAGCCAGCAGATAAGGCAGTGATAAATAAGAGACTGAGTATAAAAGCTTCTACTATAGTCAGCAGGACATCTTGTAACAATAACAATAAGACACAGAGAGAGAGAGAGATGAAGACATAGATGAATCAACAGGAGGTAAGTAACATCAGGAGCCTAGAAGGGAATCAAATGTAATTTCTTCAATGCTCCTAACAATTTAAAATACGTGAATTGTTCATTTATTTATTTTTTATCATTTTTTACAGCAGATGAAATCACCTGGATGATATACAGGTTACTAACCTGAGTTCAGTGAAACAAAACACCCACATTCAAAACAAACTATATGAAGTGGGTTTATTTCTCATAGATAGGCAACAAGGGACAACTAAAGACTAGGATTGGGGTTAGCTGGTTCTGCCCAGGGCAGATGAAGTCTTGTCTGCAGAGTCTCCACTTGCACCGCATCTGAGGGCGCTCATAAAGCAGCCGACCCAGGCTTTATGCAGAAGGCCAACAGGATCCACTGGTCTAAAGTATTGAAAAGGACATCCAGTCTCTTGGCATGGGGTAGGGAGAGACGAATACACAGAACCTGGGCTGTTCTGGTCAATCCTTCACTATCTCAGGACATTCCATTCTTAACACATTCTACAGTTATCCTGAGAACTACAAGCAAAAATGGGAAAAGCATTTGGTTAGTCCAACGTCTCCCACAGAATTGTACTATAGCTCCTCTTTCTTAAATGAAAATGGTTATCTGTGGGAGGAGGCTGCCTCCCAGGCAGGCAAGAAAGCTCATGCTTTTGTCATTTTGGGTTGCTCAGCCACCAACCCAGCTTGAGCTGCCCTTGAGGAGAGAGCCCCTCCACTGTGCGCAGCTCTGGGCTTTGGTACCTACCACGTTTGCTAAGAGGTGAGCAGTCCAGACCATCTTCTCCCTGCTGCCTCACAGTCAAGGAGAAGCAACTGATTCAGTGGATAAGACATGTGGAAGGAGAATTTGAGGTGTCCAGTGAGGAGGATCAGCCCTTTCCTGCTGCAGCCTGGTTCCCAGCCCTCCAGAGTCCTCTCCTCTGACTTGCTTTTCTAGCCATGTCCTCCAGGTTCCCACTGATTTGCTAGCCCACTTAGTTTTCTGGGAAAGAATCTGAGCCAAATTCCCTTTGGGCTCAAAATAAACAGTCAGTTTTTGATGCTTGTAGTCACAAACACTGACTAACATAGTAAATTCAACAGACCTGAATTTTGCTTGTAGCAGCTACTTACATCCCTCATTCTAACTGCGGGATGAACTCACATTGGGGCAATTCTCTCTGGCACTGGGCGAGTGACCTTTTTATTCTACTGAGATCCATTAGGTTTGACAATCAGGAAACCAGCACTAGGTGGTTTCAGATATAACATGGGCACGTCACTGCAGGAAATGCTAAAATAAAAGATAGTTTCCACTATTTAACCCAGTAGCTAGAATAACCCACTATTATCTTCAGCACAAGGACAAGACGGACACATAGATGATCTTTAAACTTTAGGATGTGTAAGAATCACTTTGGACACTTGCTTTAAAATGCAGCCTCCTTATTCTCCTGTCAGAAATACTAATCTAAGTGGTATGATTGGAGTCCCGCCTAACTCGAAGAATCTTCCTTTTCCACTTCTCAAGTTTTCGAAAAATTCTATTAGACTTTTTGGGGATATTTTGGAAGAGAGGAATAAATATTATCCATAAAAGGACTCCATAGCCTAGGAAATAAATCAATATATGTGGAACAAATATAACCAATCAGTGTCACGGATCAACACTCCAACGTACGGGATTATAACAAAAATGCACTTAACCTGCTATGATCCAATTATATAGCCTTAGAAAAAGAAAATGAGTGGAGAGAAAAACTATTAACAGCAGAAGCAATTCTGCCTGAGTTCTGTAGAAAAGGCCGTGTGCCCTGGGTGGGCCTGAATTTCATTGCACCTCTCAAAGTGACCATCTTAATAAGCCACAGGTGACTCCAATGTCCATAGGGCTCTACATGTCTAATGCCATGCCCCCCAAACATGAATCAACCCCTTTATCAGGTCAAGAAAACAAGCAGCAACCTGTTTCAAGCTGTTAGAACCACATCGTCCCTAGATTCCTCATGTGGGCTGAAAAATCCAGTCTTTTAGTTACCCAATTATCACAGTAGGAACCTGAGTTGAGTTAAAACTGAAAGCACTTCCTGACCACCAGCCTAGGCTGGGTGCTCTAGTCACTTACTTTCAAGGCATCCAGACCTATATTCCCAGTGTTTGACATAGTGCTTTGGGAAAAGCAGGCACTGGATAAATATGTATCGAACGAATGAACGTGTGAATGGCAATCTTGCACATGTATTCATCAGAGGTATTTTCTATTCTTAAAGTGGAGGCTATGAGTAATGAAAGGGACCAATATCCATTTCCATATTGTCAGTTTTAAGGTTAGTTATACGCTTTACCATACCAAGTGTTCACTCAATTCACGTGAATTTAACAAACACCTCCTGAGTACTAATGGCCAGGTGCTGCAGTGCTCAGGATACAGAGATGTTCCTAAGGGGTTCATACAGCTTCGCATCCCTTTCCCTGTCCAAACACATAGTCAGAGAAACTCCATAGTATTATTTCATCAGACAAGCATTTGTTAAGCTATTTCTGTGTACTCTGTTAAATATCTCCAGCTCTAAGTTCCTTCCTTGTGTCTTCTTTTAATGGTATATAGAGTGACTCTTGCTTTCTTTGTTATGTACCAGGTGAGTCTGCCTATGAATAATTATGGGTGAGGCCTTCTGGGTGAGTCACTTTTGTCTGCACTAATGATATGTTCTTGCATTTCACTTTTAACTCCAGTCTTGCAGTTGTTCATGTTTAGTTCATCTCCTCCCAAGTTCTTTACATCCTGTGGCTCTGCTATCACAGCATTTAGCTATAAGGTTGTCACAGGATGGTAACAGAAACAATGGAAAACTGACACTATTCTTCTACTTGTTGGCCCAGAGTAACATCACACTTATGGTCCATTGATCAGAAAAAGTCACATGACCCTAACTGCAATGGATCCATAGAATCAGGTATGGCGAAGCTACCACTCTGCTACATCACCTTTGTGTCAGGAGCTATTCCAATCAGTGGAGTGAACTCTGAGCTACTCATAGACCACTAATGCTGGACTAGATATCAGAGAGCATCTTCCATTCTCCCCCTTTACACCAGAAGAGACAGACAAAAAGGTCACCCATGATTTCAAAACTAGTTAGAGACAACACAGTAACTAGAGCTTAGGTATCCAGAATCCCTAGCCTGTGACAATAGCGACTGCACGATGATGCCGCCTCATCCATTCCACGTGACCTCCTCATCAGGAGGAGGGAGCAGGATCAAATAAACACAGAGCCTTTATGGGGTCAACCAGAGCCAAGCGTTTCATATCAGTTGATTAAATGGAGTAAGAGCCTTCTATCTAATTTCAGTAGAAATTCCAGTTCCTTGAGCTTTCTATTTTCAATGCAGTATATTATTGGCAATAAGAAATTCAGTAGGCAAGAACTGAATTTTGTTGAGCCCTCAGGCCTGGATTTTAAATTTTTATTAAGTATGTATGTTGCCCTCCCACATCAAGCACAGAGAGTTAAATTCTGGTTTGGAGAATTTGCTGGCATTTGTTGGGCATATATGAACTGAATTGAATCCTGAAGTGCAGTGAGTTTGATTTATTTCTGTTATTCTCCTCTGTTTATAATTTCTAGTGATGTTGAAAATAGTTTTAAAATTTAGCAGTTTAATTTACCAAAATAGCTGACAACACCTTTGGTAGAGGGAAGTTTTTAAAGAGAAAATTCCTTTTTTTTTTTATTGTTAAATCATAGCTGTGTACATTAATACGATCATGGGGCACCATACACTGGTTTTATAGACCGTTTGACACATTTTCATCACACTGGTTAACATAGCCTTCCTGGCGTTTTCTTAGTTATTGTGTTAAGACATTTATATTCTACATTTACTAAGTTTCACATGTACCCTTGTAAGATGCACCACAGGTGTAATCCCACCAATTACCCTCCCTCTGCCCATCCTCCCCCCTCTCTCCCCTCCCTTTCCCCCTTCCCCCTATTCTTAGATTATAAGTGGGTTATAGCTTTCATGTGAAAGCCATAAGTTAGTTTAATAGTAAGGCTGAATACATTGGATACTTTTTCTTCCATTCTTGAGATACTTTACTAAGAAGAATATGTTCCAGCTCCATCCATGTAAACATGAAAGAGGTTAAGTCTCCATCTTTCTTTAAGGCTGCATAATATTCCATGGTGTACATATACCACAATTTATTGATCCACTCGTGGATCGATGGGCACTTGGGCTTTTTCCATGACTTAGCAATTATGAATTGGGCTGCAATAAACATTCTGGTACAAATATCTTTGTTATGATGTGATTTTTGGTCTTCTGGGTGTATACCTAGTAGAGGAATTATAGGATTGAATGGCAGATCTATTTTTAGATCCCTAAGTGTTCTCCAAACATCTTTCCAAAAGGAATGTATTAGTTTGCATTCCCACCAGCAGTGTAGAAGTGTTCCCTTTTCTCCACATCCACGCCAACATCTCTGGTTTGGGGATTTTGTGATATGGGCTAATCTTACTGGAGTTAGATGACATCAAAGTAGTTTTGATTTGCATTTCTCTGATGATTAAAGATGATGAGCATTTTTTCATGTGTCTGTAGGCCGTGCACCTGTCTTCTTCAGAGAAGTTTCTCTTCAAGTCCCTTGCCCAGCCTGCGATGGGATCCCTTGTTCTTTTTTTGCTTATACGTTTGAGTTCTCTGTGGATTCTGGTTATTAAACCTTTGTCGGAGACATAACCTGCAAATATCTTCTCCCATTCTGATGGCTGTTTGCTTGCTTTACTTACTGTGTTCTTAGCTGTGCAGAAGCTTTTTAGTTTGATCAGGTCCCAGTAGTGTATTTTTGAAGCTGCTTCAATTGCCTGGGGGGTCCTCCTCATGAAATACTTGCCCAGAGCGATTTCTTCAAGGGTTTTCCCTGCACTCTCTTCTAGTATTTTTATAGTTTCATGTTTTAAGTTTAAATCTTTAATCCAGTGAGAGTCTATCTTAGTTAATGGTGAAAGGTGTGGGTCTAGTTTCAGTCTTCTACAGGTTGCCAGCCAGTTCACCCAGCACCATTTGTTAAATAGGGAATCTTTTCCCCACTGAATGTTAAAATTCTTAAAATTGCCTGACTTGGGGTTTAGTTCATAGGAGATCACAATATCCAGAATTGTATGTCTTCTTTTTTCATAGTCCCTTCTTCTGATGCTTCTATATCAAATAAGCATCTCTACTCGAGATGATGCGTCTTTACAAACTGACGTCAGAGGTGACAAAGAAGGTGACAGTGGAAACCTACCTCTTTCTTGCCAGGACATAGGATCTCTCAGACTTGACACCAGCCAAACCCCGAAGTCCCCCTGCTGTGTGTGTACACTCAGATGTGCTCGCCGAGCCTACTGGAGACAGGGCAGCCACAAGCATGTCTTCAGGGCATTTTGAATGCCACTCAGCAGCCACCTCTGGACATTTCCTAGGAAACTTTCTCCTGTCCTCCGGAGCTCCCTCAGCCAGCCTATCTCACCCTGCATAGCAGCCTGAACAATTCTGACACCATTATACTTTCTCTAAGTCACCCCTGTATTAACAACAACAACAACAAAAAGATGAAGAAGAGCAAAAATAAATTAACATTAGGATTAGATCTCAGCTTCTTCCTCCTTTAAATTCTGCTTCTTTAGCCTAGTACCCTCCAGCTGTGCATAGAGATCAGTGACTTTTTCAGATCCAATGCCAGCATCAGTCTGCAAATTGACTGGCAAGCAGTGCCAAGAGTCCAGGCAATTGGCGAGTGCTCTGTGATGAATGTATATGTCCCCCTCCCTTCTCTGTAAACCAATTAGCTTTTTGAGCTGGCATGACTCTCTCAGTCTGAGCCAATGCCCAAAGTGGGCATGCTAGTGTGCAACTCAATATGCTCCTGCTTAGCAAAGGGACAGCTGAAATCAGACTTTAATCACAATGTTATATGCATGAACTGGGAGGAGAACAGGTATGATTTGTCAGAGTAACCAGATCACATTGAAGAGACGATTTCCTCACTTAGAGGCCACAGGTGCATAGCATTTCTCTGTGAGCCACCATATTCATTCTTGATAACATTCACCTGCTACCAGGTACTAACTTACTAGCATTTGTGAAATTATTAAACCTCCCTGGGGTCCACCCCTCTGAACTGTAGAGTGTGGATCCTAATGTACTTGTGTCTTTCTCACATGATATCAAAGTGAGACATAGTTATAAGAAGTTATAAGTTATGGTTATAACTATAGTTATAAGTATAGTTATAAGTTATAGTTATAAGACATAGTTATAGTTATAAGTTATAGTTATAAGACATAGTTATAAGTTCATTTTTGTCCACTATAGTCTCAAGGAATGAAATCTGTTGCTAGGAAGATTCCCTGTAGCAAGGCATCCAGACTTCTCCCCAATCCAACGTCTCTGCAGGAGGGCTTGTATTCTCATAAACCAAAAAGGCCGCTCCCCTCTAGTTCATACATCTATATTTCTGATGCCAATAAAGAGGAAAGAAACAAAGAGGAAAAAGGGACAAAGTCCATCTAGCCTTTAAGGTAATATCCCAAAAACCATCCTGCAACATTTCCACTTACATATTATTGCCCCAAATTTACTTAAATGTTATAATTAGCAGTAAGGGCGGGTGAAAGTGTCCCTTCCAGACATCCATATGTCCAACTAAAAAATCAAAGAAGACCAAAAGTTTTAGGATTATCAACCAGCAGTTTTTGCTTCACCTAGTAAAATTAAACATTCACATCTCTGATGACCCAGCAAGCCTCTATGTAGTTATATGCTTTAGAGGAACTCTTTCACTTGGCAAGACAGGAAAACATAAAGAGGTTATCACTGTGGGGTGGTGTCTATGGCTCAAAGGAGTAGGGCACAGGCTCCATATACCGGAGGTGGAGGTGGCAGGTTCAAACCCAGCCCCAGCCAAAAACTGCAAAAAAAAAAAAAAAAAAAAGAGGTTTTCACTGTGGTCCTGTTTCTAAGAGTGAAACTATCTCTAAGGAGGAGAATGGATAATTAAACTGTGGTTTATTCTTACTATAAAACATCATATATCAACATGCATGAGCTGAAACAATTAAATAAATAATTACTTTCATTTACATAAGTCAACCTAGATATATTGCAAAAAACTTTGAATGAAAAACGGGAAGTTAACAAAAAATACATTTACAGTAGATACTATTTGTGCAAATTTTCAAAATACATACGGCAATATACTATGTATTCTTTATGAATTTAATTATATATATATAGAAAATGTTTAAAATATGACTAGTTGACTAAAGAGAAATCACTGAAGATCTAGCCAAAAGAGTGGTGTATGTACACCCATGTTCATTTGCAAGGAACGCTAAGGCAGCTGTTGTCTTCTGGAAGTTTCTCTGAACAAAGGAAATAAGCAGCAGTAGGACCCAGTGCTGACGCTGCTCAAAGCTCATCTCCAGCCACTCATGGCCTCATTCTCCATGTTTGGCTATGATGACTGTCTGCGTGAAGGCTTTGTCATTTCAAATTCATTGTCACATGAGGCAGGCTCTCCTGCCTCATGGGCTCTTCCCCAGTGGCCTCCTGCTCTACGTTCGACACTTGGTGTAAAAGACAGCTTCTCAGGAAGGTCACCCAGGATTTCCCTAGCTAGAATTGACCCCCTGGCTACTACCCCATCACTCTTTATTCAATGATTGTATTTTTAAAGTTTCTTCACATCATTCTTCTAAAATTATTCTAATAATCCATTTATATCGTCTTCTCCCACAAAACATAAGCTCCGTGTGAGCAAGTACCAGAGCCATTTTGTTCACTGCTGTATTTTTGCAGGATCTGCAACAGTACTCAGCATTGCTGGCTCTAAAGTGAGTAGTTACTGAATAAGTACTGTTAGCAAATGTCATCAAGGAGGGGAGCTTAGAGGTTTCTTCTTGTTGGTTAGAGGAACTAATGGCCCTAGATACAAATAATCTTTTAAAAGTCCTATTTTTTTAAATTTTAATAGACTTTATGCAGCATTTTTAGGTTTACAGAAAAATTACATAGCAAATGCAGGGAGCTGCCAGATGTTTCCTTTCCTCTCCTCTAGCGCACATCTTCCCTACAGTTAACATTTTGCACTAATGTGGTTCATTTGTTATGACTGATGAACCAACAGTATTACACTATTGGTAACCAAATTTTAGCAACCAAAATTCATAGTTTGCTTTGAGGTTTTGTGTTGGTCAATTTTATGAGTTTTGACAAATGGGTAATGCCATGTACCCACCTTTGCAGTATCATTCGGAATACTTTTGCAAGCCTAAAAATCTTCTGTGTTCCATCTATGTCTCTTTCTCTCCATAACACCTGACAACCATTGAACTTTTAACTATCTCCACAGTTTTGTCTTTTCCAGAAAGTCATATAGTTGTAATCATCCAGGATATAGCCTTTTTAGATCAGCTTCTTTCACTTAGCAATACGAATTAGAGATTTATCCATGTGTTTTCGTATCTTTCATGTTTCTTATCATGAAGGCTATGAAAAATCTTGTTTTATATTTCCTTGTATGTATCACAGTTGGTTTTTCCATTCACCTGTTGAAAGACAGCTTGCTTGCTTCCAGTTTGAGGGTAAAAATGAGTAAACCTGATATAAACATTTGTTTGCAAGTTTTAGTCTGAACATAAATGTTCAACTCCATTTTGTGATTACATAGCAACATGATTTCTGGATCATATGATAAACTAGTATTAAAGAAACTGCCAAACTGTTTTCCAAAGCAGCCGTATATTTTACATTCCTATCAGTAATGAATGAGAGTTCCTGTTGCTCCATAGGCTCATCAGCATTTGATGTCAGTGTTTCAGATTTCAGCTGATTTTAATAGGTATATAGTGGTATCTCATTATTGTTTTAATTTTCAATTCCCTGATGACATATGGTGCTCAGCATCTTTCATATGCTTATTTTCCATCTTTACATCTTCTTTAGTGAAGCGTGTTTATTCAGGTATTTTACCTATTTAAAAAAATACATTGTTTTGTTTTCTCAATGCTGAGTTTTAGGACTCCTTTGTACATTTTGGATACAAGTCCTTTATGAGAAATATGTTTTGAAAATATTTTTTCCTATTCTGTGGATTTTATTTTTATTCTTTTAAAAATGCACTAGCTTTTTGCAGAGAAATAGGCCTCAATTACTTTATCTGAAATGTTCGTAATGTTCTTGGAGGGTCCAAGCACGCCTGACTCTGATTGCATCCAATGCCTGCTTTCTGCCTCCCTCCCCGCATTTTGCCTTATAGGAATGACACTGGAAAGGTGGGTCAGTATTATGATGGTTAATGTTATGTTTCAACTTGACTGGGCCATGGCATGCTCAGGTGTCTGGTTATTTCTAGTTGTGTCTGTGAGGGTATTTCAGATGAGTACCTGACTAGAACAAAAAGACAGGGGGAGGCTGAATTTGCTGTCTGTCTGACTACTTGAGCTGAGACATTAGTTTTCTCCTCCCCTCGGAGGAACTCCCAGTTCTTTCAGGTCTTGGAGTCTACACCACGAACTCTTCAGCTCTCAGGTCTTTGACCTACACCATGGCTTTGCTGGGTCTCCAGCTTGTAGACAGCAAGTCATGGGACTTTTCAGCCTTCATAATTACATGAGCCAATCCTTTATAATAAATCATATGTATCTCCTGTTGATTCTGTTTCTCTGGAGAACCCCAACTAATACAGGTACCCTACCAGTTCCTGTGAATGCATCACATGGAATCCATCCATTTAAAATTGTCTGGTGGTTAACCTAAGTCTCAATACTCACCTTTATTCCAGAAGACAGGTCAGAGACATTTACCCATAAACAAGGTACAGCTTAAAAAATTTTATACTATTTTTACTATAATAAAGCTTCCAATTCCATTGATAAATATTCTTCCCTTTTTTTTTTACACCACCCCTTTGTCACCCTTCAAAAGAAGGGAAAATTTGGGGAAACAATACAGTTATAGTGAATTTTTTTTTTTTTTTGTAGAGACAGAGTCTCACTGTACCGCCCTCCGGTAGAGTGCTGTGGCGTCACACAGCTCACAGCAACCTCTAACTCTTGGGCTTACGCGATTCTCTTGCCTCAGCCTCCCGAGTAGCTGGGACTACAGGCGCCCGCCACAACGCCCGGCTATTTTTTGGTTGCAGTTTGGCCGGGGCTGGGTTTGAACCTGCCACCCTCAGCATATGGGGCCGGCGCCCTACTCACTGAGCCACAGGTGCCGCCCGTTATAGTGAATTTTTACTGGAAGAATACAAACTAAACTTAGAGCTAGTTCATGTAGAGACTTTTCCCATAACCATTGTTAAGAACAACTCTATTGCTCATTACTATTGGAGATCATTGAAATATGTGCCTTGTTTATTAACAGAAAGGCTTACCATAAAGAAACAATTTGCATTCTTTTAAAGTCTTGGAAATCAACCATTCTCTAGCTAAATTCTAAATTAAAGAAAAAAGAATTTTCCACTGATTACTATCCTGCCTTTAAATTTCAGCTTCCAAAGGCTCTGTTCTTGGATTTTGGTGTGGCATTTCTCCCAAAAGTCTTCTTTATGTACAAAAGATTCATACAAGTGTAAGAGTTCTATTACAGATCCCCAAAGAGGGTCTTTCCCTTCTGTTTTTTTTTTTTCTTGGTGTATGTATGATAAGCTACAATTCACAAAGGAAATTTTTTTGCTATACTAAAATATGAAATGGTACTTTCTGTTTTAGATGGTCTTAGCATCAGTTATTTTCCAAGGAAAAAGAAAGCGTTACTTTTAAATAAAAAGTGAAAAAGAAAAAAGATATATATATACACACATACATGCATATACATATATATTGTTTAGTTTCCAATTCTTGAATGAGTGGCATCCAGAGAAAAGCAAAATGCCTGATTTGTACGTCTTTGAAATTTGTAAAGTTGACACCTTTCACAAGTGGAGTAGACAGCTTTGTGGCTTGCTTGGAAGAGTTTCAAAATAGCCTCCAAACTAAAACCATTTTTGCCACAAACATGCCTTCATGCCTGAAATTCCAACTGGTTATGTGCTTTTTCTGTGCATCTGCACTCCATGTAAGAATTCTACCCGCCCCCCCATGCCCATAAAGCAGCAAAGTTAATAACACAACAACATACTATAATATTTTGTCAAATAACATATCAGACTACCAAAGGTTTGTTTTTTATTGTTGGGTAGTATCTGTGTGTATGTATTCCAAAATTTTTTATTCATCCACCTTTTGGTGGCTCTTTGGATTTTGCTACTTTGGACTCTTATGCCTAAAGCTGCTATAAACATTCATATGTAAGTCTTTATATGAACTCATGCTTTCATTTCTCTTGGATAAATGCCTAAAAGTGATATCTCCAGGTCATATGGTAAGTTTATGTTTGACTTCACAGGAAATGGCCAAACTGTTTTCCAAAGTGGTTTTACCATTGTACATTCCCACCAGCAATGTAGGAGGGTTTTACTTGGTTCACATCCTCAAGATAAATCTTATGGAAGAAGATAGATACTTAGAAGATAGATACATGTGTTACTCAAACTAAACAGTGTCTACGTATATCACACACACTGCTTTTCCTTCTTGTAAAAATATTTTAAATTAAATTGTAGATACCCATAAAAATCCTGGAATTCTGCATGGAAAATAATTTTTTTAAATACCCACTACACACTAGGCAGTCTTCTAGGCATTTTATAATTATACTTACATTCCTCACCTAGGAAAGCGTAAAAACGCAGAAGCAGCAGCTATCCGTGTGTGTCCCTGTTTCACAAAGAATTCTAATTTTCCCAAAGTCATTTGAAGCAGTAGTGCTGGAGTTAAAATCTGTGCCTTCCTACTTCCACAGCAATATTGTAGCTATCTTTCCATTTAAGTTATATGAACACATTTTTTCTAGTGTCTAATCAAAGATATGACTAAATCTCTTTTTGTAAATCTCTATACCTTTTTGATTAATAAATAACTTGAGGAATCTGATGAAAGCACTTGCCTCTCTCCCCATCAAAATGGACATACTTGCCCAATTTTGCTATAATGTCAACAGGTTTGTGAAAATTTCTCCTTTTCTCCCACATCCCAGCATGAATCTTAGATTAAGAATCCCTGCAACAAGGAACGTTAAATGTTTCTCTATTTAGAACTTCAATGGACACTATTTGCACTTCTGAATATGCTACTTCTTTTCTAAAGTAGAGTAGATATTTACCTTCTCCCAAATGGCAATTTCTATTTCTTCATTTTGAAATATATCGGGATATAGGCAGTTGATTTGCAGAAGGCATAGCATAAACCCCCTTTTAATGGTGACACTTGGTGACTACACTTGCAAAGTATGGGTTATGCCATTTTCCCTGCATTCATAACCTCAGACTATATTAACTGGCTCTGTCCAAAGCCACTGTGGAAAAAGGATCTCTAATACAAAGGCTATATCCTTGTTCATCCAAAAGTCAATTGTCTGCTGTCCCACTGGTCACTTCAGAGAACTAGCCATGAACTAGCCTCACTTTGATCACCTGAGCACAATGGCACATCTGTATTTTTCTGTTTCCCTTCAGGTTCCTTAATACTGTTGACATTGCATGAACCTTCCCAGGCCTGGCATGCCGCCAGAGCTCTATGTCATGTGACCAAAGGCCTTTCCTAAAGAGAGCATGTGAGCATGATTATCATAATTTAATCATTAATCATAAAAACAGTCCCCCAAATGCAATGAAAACAGATAAACCACTGAGCCACTACTGAGCAAACTACCTTACTGCTGAGGCTTAGACAAACAATCGAATAATTAGCAGAAATACATTACTAGACTCAGTTATATTTCACACAGTATTTGACAATCCACAGGGCCCACTTATGCTTCCCCATAAATAAGATACACAATTTAATGGTTCTCTTTATCTTACACATCATAGTGAATCTGCAAGAATGTCACTTAACCTCTTTAATCTATCTTTCAACCGCTGTATGCTCACAGATATGAATGAACAGAAATTACAGTTTTGAGTTTTTTCTACAAATATTTACTTTTCTATTGCCTCTGATGAAGTCAAAAATATATATTCAAATATGGAAAGATTGCCGATGCCATGCATTAAGAATGATTCTGGAGCTTATTAAAAGAAAACCAAGTATGAAATTTGGCAATTGGGGTCCATATTGAATCCATTTCTCCAAGGTATTTCATTATGTAAAATTACTAAAAGGGCTTCATCAAAACTGAGTTTTCCAATAATTTAATCAAGCATGTGTAGAAAGTATAGCATGAAATAAACTTATAATGCCAAGTGACCAGACACAGGTAACAATTTGAGAAGTTGCATTTTCCTAAGAAACTATCTTTGTTTTGTCTGTAACATTTCAAAGCATTTAATCTTTGTTTTTATCTCATTTACCAAAATGAATATTCTATGTGTCAATCATTTTTTCTCATATATAAAATGGAGGCAATAACTACTTAATTGGCCTGTTGTAGAATTTAAGCAAAATAAGCAGGCTAACAAAGATTGCTGTTTTCAGCTCCAACATAGAAAATCCCTGTAAGTTGTAGCTCTTGCCCTTAGAAAAACAAACAAACAAACAAACAAAAAGCTGAACAAACTGAACTTTTTTAACAAGGCAAATAAGCACTCTGCCATCTAGACAGATGGGCACATCAAGAGAGACACAGCTGAAATCTGCTTACCTGAGACAGACACAGGTAAACTGATAGGGACACCTAACTGATGTTTTGTTGAATTGTTAAAGGCTAGATATGGACTAGCATGAGAATGAGACGAATTCTGGGGATTGTAGACTTTGGAGGGCTCCCACATTTTTGTGGATTTTTTTTTTTTTTTTTTGTGGTTTTTGGCCGGGGCTGGGTTTGAACCCGCCACCTCTGGCATATGGGACCGGCGCCCTACTCCTTGAGCCACAGGCGCCACCCCATTTTTTGTGGATTTTAAACAAGGTTCTCCTGGTGAAGACCAGAGAAAGTTCCCTGAATGTGATGGGGCTGGCTCCGAGAGGAGATGGTGAAGTGCAATCACTGCAGAATAAGCCCAGAGTTTACTTCTCCATGACACAGTCCTTCCCTCCCTGACTGAACACTTTGCCAGAAAAGAGTCTATTTACCTCAGTTTCTAACTTGCAACAAAAATTATAAGGATAGTAGGAAGATAAAAGGTACAGTGACTTTGGAAGACAACTTGGCAGGTTCTTACAAAGCTGAATATAGGCTAATCCGCCAATAATTCTCCTATATATTTACCTGACTGATTTAAAAACTATGTCCACACATAAGCTTGTACATAAATGTTTTAGAAGCTTTATTTATAATCACCAAAACTAGAAGCAGACAAGATGTCCTTCAGTGATATATGAACAGTATAAACAAACTGTGGCATCACCATACAATGGAATTCTAGTCCAAGGGAGTAAAAGGGATGAATTATTAAGCCACAAAAAAGGTATTATTACTTAAATGCATATGCATTACTTTAACCACATAAATGATTGTTTTAAATGTTATATATTAAGGGAGGTTCACTTTTGTGTTACAGAATCCTGTTTTGCACTTTACAGAATATTATGTAATTGGGATTATGAAGTATTTTGACTTTTCAAACTGACTGTTTAGTTAGTCAATAGAACAGGCTCCCAGGGGTAAAAGTGAGAAAAAATTGAGAAAGAAAACAAAGCAGTATTAGATTATAAAGTATAAAACAAATGCCTGTGAGTCCATGTTGATATTAATAAGTGGTCAAGGGATCTCACTAATGTACACAAGGCAAGGGTACATTTCAAAACAACTAAAAGTATATTATAAACATCATATCACAAAAATAAGTCAATGAGGTGATGGTTATGTTAATTAGTTTGACTTAAGCTTTCCACATTGTACATCAATCATCACATTGTACCCCCAAATGTATATAGTTATAATTTAATAAAAAGTATCTATGGTGCATCTTACAAGGGTACATGTGAAATTTACTAGGTGTACAATATAAATGTCTTAACACAATAACTAAGAAAATGCCATGAAGGCTATATTAACCAGTTTGATGAAAACATTTCAAAGTGTATATAAACCCAGCACATTGTACCCGGTGATTGAATTAATGTACATAGCTATGATTTAATAAAAAAATTAAGTTTAAAAAAATAAATAAGTTGTCTAATAAATAAAAAATAAATAGGAAATAATAGACAAATCCTCCATGCAAAAGAATTCTAAATAATTTATGGAGTATACCACCCTCAAGGAGGCATAATTATTCTTAGAATGGGCTATACGTAGTGACCTCCTTCCAAAGATTACAGTATAGAAATAAGTGGGGGATAGAAACTTTATAGTGGAGAGAGCTGCAAACACCACCTTAGTCAGATGATCATGGTTACCATCAAAAGTGATGTCATTTTAGTGTGTATGCTTGATAGGATGTGACAAGAATGACGCTTTACCTCTATTGTCTTCTTCCCCCACACCCATTATCCCAGTCTAATTATGAGGAAAATCATCAGAAAAATACCAATAAAGGAACATTCTACATTACAAAGTAGATTAGTACTCCTTAAAGTGGTCAAGATCACCAAAAAACAAGAAAAGTCTGAGAAATGGTCACAGCCAAGAGGAGCCTATGAAGAAATGATGATGAAATTTAATACAATATTCAAGATCCTGGAACAGAATTAAAAAAACACTAGGTAAAATCTAAGGAAATCTCAACAAGTTATGGATTTTAGTTAATAAATGTATTAATATTGGTTCATTAATTGTGACAAATGTACCATATTAATGTACATGTACAGAAATAATGCACCTATTAATAAACAATAATGTCTAGCACTGAGTGTCAGGTATAGGGAAGTTCTCTATACTATCTTAAGCATTCTATATCTAAAACTGTTCTAAAATTAAAAGTTTATTTGAAAGAAAATAGGCAGTGTGGTCCCTACCTCATGAGATGTACTCAATAAATGTCAAGCATTATTATCTTCTACATGACAAATACTAAGTTACCAGGGCTCTCTGTGGTCAAAGAGAAGTCAGATAATTATTAGAGACTTAAATATAATATTGACCTGTAATTAACCTGAATAATTCAGGATCTGAAAAGAGTGATTAAATTATAGATTAGCCAGATTACCGGTCTCTCATTTTGCTGCAGGAGTCAACATAGAATAAAGTCAGAGTCAGGATATGAAATAGAAAAAAAAAAAAGCCCTAAGTGATTTCCTCTCCTACCCTACAAAAGAAAAGTGAACAATATTGCCTGCTACAAATTTGCTTTCCAGGTGATGTCATCCAATCCACTTTTGAAAGCTTACTGCACAGTCCTTTCAAGGTCATTTACATTCAATAGTGAGTTCCCAAAGCTCTAAAGACCCCATGAGGTATAAGCAGGCATTTAATACTCCTAACACTCAGAGAGGCTCTTGAAAAATATAGGAAGAGACGAGAGATATGAATAAAAATGACATAATATTTCATTGAAAGACTAATTAAATTATCTGCTTTTCAAAAAATTACTTCTATTTCCTGGCATTCATCTTATTTATCATCTTCCAAATATATCCTTTTGAAAATGTCTAAGTCATCGAAGACATTGTCTATTGACCATTCATTTATAATCAGGGCCATGCAAGGGGAAAAAGCAACAAAGCTGTATTTTCAGTTCACTTTACAAAACTAAAAGGCATTTAAATTCCCATAGCTCTGGAGAAGCCACACGGACATACTCTCACCCCTGAATTTACTAACCCTCACCCTGACTTCCCAAGTTTTGTCTTTTAAATAGCTTGCAGTTGGTAACATTTGCCTTTATCACTTTTAGTTTTTCTTTGTATAAAAAATAAATTCATAGGCTCCTGAGGAGTCCTGCATTTAAAGGTATCATGGCAGCATAAATGCAAAGACAAGCACACAACTTTGTTTCTGCCACTGCCTGCCAACGTCCATCTTATTTTAAAATTTTATGGATTAATTTAAGTCACTGTCTATATTTAGATTTTTTTAAATTACTAAATCCATCTGTCACACATGAGATATAGAATACTGAATGATTTATAGACCAGTAAGTATTTTTTAAAAAACTATTTTTTAATACTCCAGAAAGAAATCTGTCAACTGAAAAGTCCCTCTGAATCTCCTTCTAATCAGGATGCAGATTCCATTGTACATAGGTAATGGCTACACTGGCCTATTAAAAAGTTTGCCCAGCATGAATTATGAATCTAGTTGAGTTAGTCATAGGAAGGCTCTGTTTTCCAGTACGCAAGTCCCATTCTCAGAACCACTTGCTTTTTAAATGAGGTCAATGAATCCTCTCTGAAGGGTAAATTTGTACTAAAGTATACTCCATCACTTTTCAGAAGTATTCTCATTTTAATAGGAATACTTGAAGACTAAAAAAAAGTCCATAAAACTTGAAGGTGCAACTCTGTAATGTTGGAATTTGATACTCTGTCAGTTAATAGAGAGAGGAAAGAGAAAAATACTCAAAGCTTCTTGAGTCTCCTATTCCACTGTTTTCTAATGACTACATTTCTCTTTTTACACAGCCACTTGCTCCATCAAATCAGTTGACTTCAAGTGTGGTATATGTACACCATGGAATATTATGCAGCCTTAAAGAAAGATGGAGACTTTACCTCTTTCATGTTTACATAGATAGAGCTGGAACATATTCTTCTTAGTAAAGTATCTCAAGAATGGAAGAAAAAGTACCCAATATACTCAGCCCTACTATGAAAGTAATTTATGGCTTTCATATGAAAGCTATAACCCAGTTACAACCTAAGAATAGGGGGAAGGGAGAAAGGGAGGGGAGGGAGGGGGGAGGTGGGCGGAGAGAGGGTGATTGGTGGGATTACACCTGCGGTGCATCTTACAAGTGTATATATGAAACTTGGTAAATGTAGAATGTAAATGTCTTAACACAATAACTAAGAAAATGCCAGGAAGGCTATGTTAACCAGTGTGATGAAAATGTGTCAAACAGTCTATAAAACCAGTATATGGTGTTCCATGATCGCATTAATGTACACAGCTATGATTTAATAAAAAAAAATTATAGTTATTTTACAAAAAAAGTCTGAATAGCATTAAATGGCATTTTAAGAATAAAATCCATACATTTCCATCCCAAGCACAGATTTATATATATATTTTTGTACATTATTGCTAGATTTCCTTGTAGTATTTTAAAGTAAGTTTACTTTCTTTGCAATTTGTGTGCTACTGTATTCGTTTATTCAAAAAATATTTACTAAATGCCTAATTATGTCACACATCATTGTAAGTGTTAGAGATCGAACAAACGGACAAAGTTCCCAATATCACAGAATTTACTTTCTATTCTGTGAAAGTAAAGGGGAACATTTTAAACAATAAACTTAACATCAAAGAAAATTGTCTATGCTGGTTTTAAAAACAAAAAATCAGAGTAGGAGGAATTAAGAGTGAGACATGGAAAGGAAGATAAAATTTAAAACAGTAAATTGGGGTAGATATTATTGAATGGTGACTTTTTAGCAAACACTTGCAGGAGATGGATTAGGTGTGTGGACATTTAGGCAAAGAGACTTGTAGAAAAAGCAAATAGTCGATGCAAATGGTCCCTAAGTTGGAAATGTGTCTTGCAAGTCTGAGATCAACAGAAAAGCCAATATGGCTAGGGAAAAGGGAATAACAAAGAGGGTAAAAAAAGATATCAGAGAGATAATAAAGGCCTCAAAATGTAGGGCCTTGCAAGGCATTTTAAGAACTTTGACTTTTTTGATAATATTATACAGTTTTGGACAATAGGTTAACCATTAAATAACCACTTAATTTATGGATAGCTAATCTGTGAAAAGGGGACTAACCAATCCCCCAAAAGAGGTGCCACTAATAAACCTATAATGGAGATTAAATGAAATAATATAAACTGATCCAAAACAAGGTAAAAAAAAAAAAAAAGGAAAAAGGAGACATAAATGTTGAAATAAGAAGAAAACAAATAGCAGATAGCAGATAGCACAATTAAATCCAACTATTCTGCAATTAAAATTACATTAAATGTAAATGGTCTAAGTATGCCAAATGACAAGCACATTGCCAAATAAATAAAACCCAACACCCAACAATCTCCTGTCTATAAGAAACACACTTTCAATACAATCCACAGAGGGCTAGAAGTAAAAGAATAGAAAAAAAAAAATCATGCTTCATCTAATGAAAAGAAAGTTGGACAAAGTAGACTTCCAAGCAAGGAAGACTACAAAGATAAAAGAGAGACACCATACATGACAAATAAGTCAGTGTACGAACACAACCTAATAATCCCAAATGTATCTGCACCCAATAAACTCAAAATATAAGAATCAAAAGTTTACAGAACTGAAAATAAAAATGGACAAGTTCACAAATGTAGTTGGAGACTTTAAAATCTCCTTTTGAATAACTGAGAGAGGAAATAGACTAGTTGGAAGACTTGAACACCTCTATATACCAACTTGATCTAATTGTCAGTTGTAGAATACTCCACTCCCAAATGGCAAAGCACACATGAAAAAAAAAAAAAGAACATTGAATAGTTAGTGGGATAGACCATGTTCTGGAGTATAAAACAATATTAATAAATTAAAAATTTTTGAAATTGTATATAGTATATTCTCTGACCATGATGTAATTATAGCAATAATTAAATAATATCTGGAACATCAGCACATTTCTTTACAATTCATGAGTCAAAGAAAAAAATCACAAGGAAAATTAGAAATTCTTTTGAATTCAGTGAAAGCAAAGACACAACACATAAAATGTGTAGAATGCAATCAAATGATCCTTAGAGGGAAATATGTAGGATAAAGTTCTTATAATAAAAAGTAAGATATAAAATTAAATCTCAACTTTCACCTTAAAAAAGTAGACAAAGAAACAAACCCCAAGGAAACCAAAAAGTTAATTAGAGTAAACATTAAAGAAATAAACAGAAAAAGAGAAAGACCAATGAAAGCAAAAATTGTCTCTAAAAAGACCAAAAATATGGATAAACCTGTAGAAAAACTAACTGGAAAAAGAACACAAAATGTTTAGTTACTGATATCCAAAAACTGCAGATACTATATATATTAAAATGATAAGAAAGTATTTTCAACAATTTTATAGCAATAAAATTGAAAGATTAAATGCCAAGTTTGCTTAAAAACACAAATTTCCAAAGCTACCTTAAGAAGAAAACAACCTGGATAATTCTATACTTCAAATAAATGGAATTTAAAACCTTTGTACAAAGAGTACTCAAAGCCCAAATCGGTTCACTTTTGTATTCTACCAAATGCTTAAGAAGGAAATAACACATTTTGCTATGTGCAATGGACTCCCATGCGAAAAGCACATCCACAGTTCCTAAAATTTCAGGAAAAAAATCTTTCACTTTAAAGGCAGAAGTAGCCATGCAAAGGTGCCTCCTTCTCTCACAAGAAGTGTAAGGCACGGAGCACACCACTGTGAAGAAGCCAGGGGTGAGCTTGGGCAGCAGGTGAGAATGGTCCAGATGGCCTGAGCCCCTGCCCTCCCTCAACCATCCCCTCCCAGCTCATCCTTATCCTTACATCCTCTCATTTCCTATTCCCATCCATATCCATTAGTGGGAATGTGGCTACAGCTACTCTGCGAAAAACATCAGCTGTTACTTTTTTTTAATTAAATCATAGCTGTGTACATTAATGTGATCATGGGGCACCATACACTAGTTTCATAGACCGTTTGACACATTTCCATCACACTGGTTAACATAGCCTTCCTGGCATTTTCCTAGTTATTGTGCCAGGGCCAGCCCTGCCTGCCCTGGGCTCCTCATTGCAGATCCCTGCCCTTTCCAGGCTGCCTCTTCTCTCACACAGCTGGCCCCATTCTGAGTCCTCTCAGATACTATGCTGAGGAGGAAGTCTTCCCAGATGATTCCTGGTGAAGTGTTCTGCATTTACTTTTCTGTTTTGTGACTAGGCTGTGAGCTCCTTCAGCCATTCAGACCTGGGGCACTCAGTAACATCAGAATGAATGATTGTAGCCTTTCTCAAACTTGCAAATCCTACAAATCACCCAGCAGACTGGTTAAAAATGAGACTCTTGAAACACTCAAATATACTGCATCAACTCTCCAAGAGAAAGACCAGAGATACCTGCTCTATTAACAAACATCCTAGATGGTTCTTCCAACTAGCAAGTTTGGGAAAGTATACTAATTCAACACATTGGGGGGTTGGACAAGGCATAGACTCAAAATTACAATCTATGGGCTCAGGTAATTCCAAGCTTTCATGGTTCACTGCCAGGTACCCTTGTGGAAAGAAACTTCATGGGGACTGAGACCCAAAGTCACAACAACAGGCTACTAGTAGAACCAGGTTTCAGAACCCAAGTTTCTCATACCCCGGTTAGGGATCTTCCTCCTTACTGTGGTGTCTCAGAGGCCTCAGAATAGGGTCAGCTGCATGAGAGATGAGGCAGCCTGGAAAGAGCAGGGATGTGCCATAAGTAGCCAGGGGCAGGTAGGGTCAGCCATGGCCCTTTGCACCAGGTTCCCAGGAAATAAAACAGCTGGGCTTCTCAGCAGGACAGAAGTGGCCATGTTCCCACTATGGTCATGGGTAGGAATAGGAAATGAGGGGATGAGGGTAGGTCAGGAGGGAACAGTGGAGGATGCTGGATGCTGAGGTCATCTGGACCGCTCTAACCAGCCACCAGCCAAGGTAGTAGTTGGCTCTGTACCTCATGTCTCTCACAAGAAAAGGAGGCACCACTATGTGGCCATTTCCATATCCTTTTGCCAAGGTCCTGATACTAACCATAGCAAAGTGTCAGCAGTGTGCCCATTTCCAAGATGCCAATGGTGATAGTATCTGGCACAATCACTTGGGCAGGTTGGAGGCTCCTATAGATTTCAAGTATAGGCTCCCCTTTTAGGGGCTAAGTAGAGTCATCTACCATTCTCAAACTCTAGAACTCTTAAGAATTTTGCTAAATCTACATCACCTGTACTTTCCAAATGGAACAACAAAGTTTATGTGACAGCACATATGTTTAAAGCATGATTTACTGAATATTTTAAGCACATTGTACAGACCTACTGGTCAGAAAAAAAAAGATTACTTTAAAAATAATACTGCTCATTGACAATGAATCTGATCACCCAAGAGTTCTGATGGTGGAGATGTACATGGAGATTAATGTTGTGTTTATACCAGTTAACACAACATCCATTCTGCAGCCCGGGGATCAAGGAATTTCCATCTTAAAGTCTTATTATGTAAGAAATATATTTTGTAAGGCAATAGCTGCCAGAGATAATGATTCCCTTGAAGGGTCTGGACAAAGTAAATCAAAATCTTTCTGGAAAGGATTCATTGTTCTAGATGCCATCAAGAATATTCATGATTCACAGAAGGTCAAAAATATAAAGATTAACAGTTTGGAAAATGTTGATTCCAGCCCCAATGAATGATTTTTAAAGGGATTCAAGACTTCAATGGAAAAGCAGCTGTAGATATCGTGGGGATATGGTAGAGTAACTAGAATTGGAAGTGGAGACAATTACTGAGTTACTGAAATCTCACACCAAAATGTGATGGAATGTACTCCTGATGAAAATGCTGTGGATGTTGTTGAAATTACAACAAAGGATTTGGAATATATAAATTAGTTAATAATGCTGGCAACATTTGAGAGGATTGACTCCAATGTTGAGAGTTCTACTGTGGGTTAAATGCTAACAGACAGCATTGCATTCTACAGGGAAATCTTTTGTGAAAGAAAGAGTTGATCAATATGGCAAACAAGACATAAGGACACTTGTACTAGACTGTTTCTTGCAGCTCAATTTACAATCGCCAAAATGTGGGAAACAGCCTAAATGCCCACCAACCCAGGAATGGATTAACAAGCTGTGGTATATGTATACCATGGAATACTATTCAGCCATTAAATAAAATGGAGACTTTACATCCTTCGTATTAACCTGGATGGAAGTGGAAGACATTATTCTTAGTAAAGCATCACAAGAATGGAGAAGCATGAACCCTATGTACTTTTGATATGAGGACAATTAACGACAATTAAGGTCATGGTGGGGGTGGGGGAAAGGAAGAGCAGAGAAAGGAAGGAGGGAGGCGGGTGGGGCCTTGGTATGTGCCACACCTTTTGGGGGCAAGACACAATTGCAAGAAGGACTTTACCTAACAAATGCAATCAGTGTAATCTGGCTTATTATACCCTCAATGAATCCCCAACAATAAAAAAAAAAAGAAATTTGTACAGCCACTGCAACCTTCAGCAGCAACTACCCTAATCTGTAAGTAGCCATCAGCACTGAGATAGGATCCTCCACCAGCAAAAAGACTATAACTTGCTGAAGGCAAAGATGATCTTTAGCATTTTTTAGCTTAATAAAGTAATTTTAACAAAAGGATATGCATTGTCTTTTGGACACATCATCTCATACTTAACAAACTACAGTAGAGTATAAGCAAATTTTTTATGCAGTAGAAAGCTAAACAATTTGTGTGACTCCCTTTACTATAATATTTACTTTACTGCAGTGGTCTGGAATTGAACCATAAATATTTCTAAGGTATGCCTCCAACAACTGCAATCTTAGATATTTGTCCAAGTGAAGTGAAAAATTACATTCACATACAAACCTGAAGCAGCCTTATTTATTATTGCCAAAAGGCTAGAGTAACTAACTCAACAATGAGAGAGATGATCTAATACCAATACGTATGTATTTCAGATGAGCACATGAAAAGATACGCAATATCATTAGTTACTGTGGAAATGCAAACTAAAGCCACAATGATATACCACTAAACACCTGGAAAAGCTACCATTTTAAATACTGACACTGCTAAGTGCTGGCAACAAACTCATACACATGGTTGGGGCAAATGTAAAATAATTAAGCCACTTTGGAAAACCGGTGATATTTGTTACAACTATTAGTATAGACGTGCATTGTCATTTCTCTTGGGTAAATTCATAGGAGTGGAATGGCCCAGAGGTATTTCCTAAACAGTGGGTGGTAAAGCAGAACGTATCAATATGAAGAAAGAAGTACTCTCCCAGGGTTAGAAAATAGGAGAGCTAATAGAAGGAATATGTACAGTGTTTTGTTCTCCTGTAGGATGACTATAGTTAGTAATATATAGTTTCCAAGAACTAGAAGGAGGACATTAAATGTTCCCAACACAAAGAAATGCTAAATGTTTGAGATGAGGTATATGCTATATACCCTGATCTGATCATTATACATTGTACACATATACTGAAACATTACTATTACTCCATAAATATGTATAATTATTGTCAATTAAAAACAGAAAAAAAAGTACACATATATTGAAACATTACTGTTACTCCATAAATATGTATAATTATTGTCAATTAAAAACAGAAAAAAATAAATAACTTTTTAGAAAGTATAAAAGCAAATGTTCTTGTGTTAAATGATATAAATTTAAAAGGCAAATGTCAGATAAGAAAATATATTTGCAATATATAACTGCTAAAAAGTTAATTTTAAAAAATTCTCAACTTCATCAAAATTTTTTAATATGTGAACTCAGTAGAAATGTAGGAATTCATGAAGGGAAACTGCAAATAACCAATCTATGAAAATGTATTTGGCCACATTAGTACTAAAGTGAATGTAAATTAAGATGACATGATACCAATTTAACTTGATAATTTGATGAAAATATAAAATCCACTGTTAGCAAGTTTTTTAAAAAATGGAGTTAAATTATTGAAGCTATTTTGGAGGCAATTCATGTGTATATACATATACATATTTAAACATTAATTCTATACCTATAATTTTTACCTTTGACAATAATCAGAAATGTAGGCAAATATTTATAAAAAGAAGTTTATCACTACATTACTGTGATATTATAAAACTAAATAAAAATCTAACTAAATAATCTAATAATCTAACTAAATTGGCAATTAGTTAAAGTAAGGCATATCTGTAAAAGTTTACACTATAAAGTTATATAAAATATTTTTACATGACACTTAATGAAATGTGAGAAATTCTTATTTTTTTTGGCTAATAAGAAAGTAGTTTACAGAACTTTAACATGTTAATTATAAGCCAAATTAAATACAAAGGAGTATATAGTCTTTAAAAAAAACAGAAAATAAAAATACAAGAGTATTTGTTGTTCTTATTTACCTACTAGTTTCATATTAGTTTTGAGTACATTAGATTCTTGCTTTTCCATTCTTTTGTTTCTTTACTTAGGAGAATGTTCTATAAATCCATCCAGGTGGAATACAAAAGATGTAAAGTCTCCATCTTTATGACTGAGTAATATTCCATGGTATATATATACACACACATATATATATACACACACACATATATATATACAATAGTTTATTTACCTATACACCCACACAAGAAACACAATTAATTTCAAGTGGGGAGGGGGAGAAAAGAGGTTTGGTAAGCTCTCATCTGAGGAATACAATGTAGGGGTATATGGCACACCTCCTGGGTGAAGGGCTCAACTACAACCTGGACTTTGCCTAACAAACACAAACAATGTAACCTAATCATTTATACCCATACATTAATCTGTAATAAAAAAACACAAGAGTATTTCAAACAAAGAAAAAAATAGAAGAACCAAATAATGAAAAGCAGGAAAGTGATACTGATCCCACAAAACAGGCAAAGTGAAGAAATTGGTGAAGAATGCTGGAATGGGAATAGCTCTGGGATTAAGGCCTATTCTCTAACATAAACTAGAAGGCTATCATCCTCCACAGGGACTGAGGGGAGAAGGTGACACTTAATTGATGTATGAATCAGTCCCGGGCCAATAAGCAGTCTTAGAAATGTAATAGAATTTCAAATATCCACAGAAGACAGAAGATGTTACCCTTCAGGTCAGGATACATGTCACTCAACATCTACAAAACCTACTGTGGTTTCAGAGCTCTTGTTGCCACAAGGAAGTCTTTCCAGACTGAGCCAGTCCTACAGGCCCCCACACACCCAAGATTGGTGGGATATGGAATGGGCCTGGGCGCATGTGGCAAAGTCACCTTATTTATGGGAGCACAGTATTAAAAGAAAAATTAGATTGGATAGGTCAGTTAAGGTCAGGCTAAGAAGTACCAAGACCTCTTTATGATTCTATTTCTATTCTATAATTGGTGCTTCATTCTAAGATTTCACAATTAATAAATACATGATTGCATGGCCAAAATATTCTATAGTGAAGCTTGGCTGCGTCCACTTATTTTTCAGGCACACATTGCTGTTGATATTCATAGCAAACTGTAAGTGCACTAACTAAACATTCCTGAAGGGATCTAAGAGTATATAGATCTGTCTTCTGTGTGAAACAGTTCTCATGTCACTGTGAACAAATGATTTATTAAGAGAGGAGAGAATTCAGTTCCCTTCATGTGTTTGCCTGTACTGTTTCCTTTGCCTAGAATATCCTCTTCCTGGATCTCTCCATACCCACAGCTTATGGTTTAGTAGTTAGAAAAAAAAATGATTTTAAAGCCAGAGAAAATTCTAGCCACATAGGAGGTTAGCAAATCTTTGCTATTACCATTAACACTCTCTTTCAAGGTCACGGCCAATCCTTTTGGCCTCTCTTTCGTGCCCCCCACTTCTCTCCCTCCCAAGCCATTAGGATTCTTTCTTTCTAAAAATTTATATCACTTTGTCAATGTCTGCTTTTTATTTTTTTAATTTATTCATTTTAGAGACAGAGTTTCACTTTATTACCCTCCGTAGAGTGCCATGGTGTCACACAGCTCACAGCAATCTCCAACTCCTGGGCCCAGGCAATTCCTGTTGCCTCAGCCTCCCAGGTAGCTGGAACCACAGGTGCCCACCACAATGGCTATTTTTTTGTTGCAGTTTGGCTGGGGCCGGGTTTGAACCCACCACCCTCCGTATATGGGGCCGGCGCCCTGTCCACTGAGCCACAGGTGCCGCCCAATGTCTGCTTTTTAGTTGGCACTCAATATATACTTTATTATTCCCCTTACTAGGTGGTGAGCTCCTTGAAAGCAAGATCCATATCTACTCTTCCTTCACACCCTCACAGTGCCCAAGGCAGCACCTTGTGGTAGGTGTCATAGTAAGTACTAATTGACCATGATCCTAAAAAGGTACTACTTAGCCTTTAAAGATATTTTCTACTCTTAGTATAAAATGTAAGACTATGGTAGCATATGAAAGTTAATGAACTTTATGAAAATGTTTTCCAATGTATCAGGATACTTGGACTTGAAATTAAACTGCCCTCTTAGTTCTCTTACGGAAATAAGAGATACATAAAGAAATCTGAACTTCCATGCCATGTGAGATAGTTATCCTAATTTTGCAGAGATGACAAGGAAAAGCCATTTTGTTTTGGCTTCATTTTTTTGCTGAAGAAACATGACATTCATTAGCATGATTTTATGAGCGATAATTTTAAGAATCTCACATTCTCAAAGAAAACCCTAGTAATTGTTTTGTATTTATTCTAAACGGCAAGAGGCAAAATTTATTACTAATTCCTTGATTATTTCATTATGCAGCACTAATAAAAATGTCTTGACGTCTCAATTATGTTTAGCAAAGAATCGTGTAATTTAATAAATAATTTTTGACTGAGGTGATTATTTACTTAAAACATAGAATATGCAGGAGGAACTTTAAATCATATTTTTCTGGTGCCACATAATAAAATAATTGTGCAATTAGTAATAAACAGTGTGCAAGAATGACAAATGTTTTATTTAAAACTTGGGGAACAAAAAACACATCACTTGTGCTTTTTTCCAAGCAAACAAAATCCTATGGTGTATTAATCAAAGGGGCTTTTTTATGCCTCTGGCAGCAGTGTTTTAAAGTAAACCCTTAATATCAGATCCCAATCCCCAGTTTCAATTTGCTTCCAATGGAAAGGACATTAGAGTTTATAAAGTACTCCTTGATTACTTTTTTGAAGGCCTGAAATCTTGACATGTCCGTGACTTGCTCTCACTGCATCAATATACAGCGGTTGAAAGAGCAATACCCATCGTGAACATTGCCACGTTGACTTATAGAATCATGCCCTTGAGAAAAAGCCAGAGAGAAAAAAGGAGCACTAGGCGGTGACAAAAATGAAATAGAACTGTCATCTGGCAGTTCTTCATAGTCCGTCAAGGAAACTATTAAAGATGTACAAAGAGGCAGAGAGCGCTTGGGCAAAGGTCGTTAAACCTCCACTTCAAGGGCAGGTCACTACAGGCTGCTCAAGACTTAAGTGAAAAGATCAGACAGTGCTCACTGCAGGCGGCGGCCCCTGACGCTGGCACTGCCCCTGGCGCCTGTCCCTTGTTAGGGAGGCAGAGGAAATGGTGTGTTTCCATCCTGCGGCAATTTGATATGAGGAATTGAAACCAAATTGTAAATTAACTTTTAAGTATATCCTTTTTCTAGTTGCAGATATCATGGAGATTGTTTTTGACCTAGTGCAGGCACTGTATGAAAAAGTTCTCTGGTGCCCTCTGAGCCAGTTTCAAGTACCAGCTCTGCCCACTGCCAGTCTATAGCGCCCTAATGCCTAAGTCCTAAGCCAAATGTTTTAGCTTTTCTGAACCTCAGTTTCCTCCTTTTTCACACATAGTGAGAATGAAATCAGAACTTTTCCTTTATTTTTCTCCACATTTGAGCCTGCTCTATCTCCACATTTGAGCCTGCACTCAGGCTCATTCAATCTCTTATTACTCCTTTCCGTGTCGGCCGTATTTGAGTTTCCTAAATCCTGAATCCATTAGCTCTGATACTACATATGCCTTGCTATCCTACAGCTAGCCGGCCTGAAACAAAGCAGCAAATCCTTAGGGAGAGCTGGGGGAAACTTCTCCCCTAATTGGCATCACACATACACACAGGTGCACACACAGACACACACATTCAGCCCTGAAATCATGCACGTATGTTTTCTGGAAACATTACTATTATTATTCCTAAGGCCTTTGCTTTTGCCTTAAATTCTTCTAATAGGCAGAATTTCACCTAGGAAAGGAGGAGCAAATTATACCACACCCAGGCACTTATGAGAGACATTTGGGGAAGGTACATGCTTTTTCCTCTTTTCATATCACCCAGCATAAATTCCTATTACTCAAAATAGAACTGGAAAAAATCACCTAACTATAGAATGAGCTTAAATATCACACTATTTAAACATTAGCTGACAAATACTATGTTAGCCAAAAATCGCCTTATCATCTGAGGTTAAAATAAAAACAATGAAAGTAAATTCTAAAGAATTGCTATGTACTGAAAATATATGAGATGACCTCTTAAATATGGAAGGCAATAGAAAAATATAATTGAGCTTACAGAAATCAAACTATTGAATTCAGCCACGTGTACTCATTAGATCCCTAAAATGTGTATGGGAACAATGTAAATTCAAATTTTATTATATTTTTATTATAAAAATAGTCACATTTTATGGCCATGGTAAGCTCTAACTCCTTTATTTGGGGGAAGAGGTGGTTGTTGTTCACAGACCTCTTCTGAAGACATTTTGCTGCTAGATGCAATTTAGGGTGTTTACATGATCTAAGGCAAGGCAGTAACCTTTTAAAGCCATTTTTGTGTGGGAGAGAAGACCTTACTATGCCTTCTTTTCTATCCATGGTCTTAACAACCAATTCTTACCTGCTCTTATTTACCTCAAAGATTTATTTTTTTTTTCCAGAGAGTACCATGTCTAGAACATTTTTTGACTTTCATTTTAATGGAGTTTTCAGCTTCAGCCACACTACACTTGGGGTTATTTCAGAACTATTTCTTTCATGACTCTCATATCAAAAAATTATACCTTAGATTTAATAATAAGATAAGTATACTATAGATTTATACTTGATAGTAGAAATACTAAAATGATTTTCATAATTTCATTAATTTCTCATGCAGATGGGACATATGTTACAATAGGCTTCTCCTATATTTGTTTGGCAAAACTAAACATACACTATTTCAACCCAAAGGATTTTCCTTTTCATAACATTAGAAGGTGTATTGTAGAATTCTACTTACAACTTGGTTACATTCATAACTACAACAAATAATGTAATACCAAAAATATCAGTTGCAAAAGAGTAATTTAAAATGAGCAATTTCCTGCTGAACAGGAGGTTTAAAAATCTGCCATATAATTTAATTTTTCTTAGGTTATCAGGGGCTTATAACCATGATTGTCACTGAATACTTTTACCAGTGACCCAAAGTTCAAGAGAAAGGCCTCTTACAAAAAAACTGATTCTGTCCTCTGTAAATCTATTGTCCAAAAGGGATGAAAGAATAGGCATTTAATTCACATAATTTTGAGCTTTGCAGGGAAAGAGTGTTCCCTTTACGTTTAAAGTATGTTCCTTTTTACGTTTTCTGGTTTACGTACTTTGTAAATTTTTTTTCTCTTAAAAAAATATAAGGCAAATTTTTACATAATTTGGAAATTTGTTTTCTCTTAAAAATATATAAGGCAAAGTACTTCTGACTGCTCACTGTTACCAAAAAGAGGGCCAGATAAATATGAAAAGTTAGCAAAATGACAGAAGCCATTACTCATTTCAGTGATCACTTAATACTGAAGTTTTTATATTAGTTGACCGTCTTCCAGTTCTGCACTATTCTAGAAGTCGTATACAGGTGATATAATAATAATGAAGAGAACAAGGAGGAGAACTAACGTACTTTGCTCAGATACTCCATGTCTGTAATCGTATTTAATATTTATAAGACCTCCATGAGGGAGATAATATTATACTCTCCCTTTTTATTTTTATAATGTGGCACAGTGAATCATTTGTGTGAGGTCTGTGGGATCAGCAGGATAGCAGAAACAGAACTTGAACCCTGGACTATTTGACGCCAGACCCTTTATCCTTCATTTCTGTGCTTATAAACTTGAGAAACTAGACCCCCCACACACACACACACATAGGAAAGTTCATGAACATGACAACAAAGCACTACAAGTTGATTAAAATACAAATTTACACCATGTAGACTTTACCCTACACCAGGCATTTTTATGATTATCGTGTAGTCTGTGTAGTAACCATAAAGATGATTTATAAAAGAAGAGATTGATGTGACCTGGCATCTTTTCAGGAAAAGGGTTAAAGAAAGTGGATCCTGAGAATGAGGAAAATCTAGATCAGCTGAGATTGAAGTATAGGGGTCAGAGACTACACCGGGAATGGTCTTAACATAGGCACCTGGGTCAAAGTGGATGTGTATAACTTGGTCAAGGAACAACTGCAAATCTCCCTCAGATAGCACCCCAACCTGTATTATGCTATAATCCAACCACAAATACTATTGCATGGAACATACTTATTTTAGAAACTATTTGTTGTTTATCTGAGATTCAAATTTATTTGGGCATCTAATACTTTCTCTCTGCATAACACTTACATTTGCCTGATTTTTAAAATAATGTCTACACCCCTTACACCCCTTAGAATACATGCTCCATCAGCTGTGGAGTCTGATTTATCTTGTCCCTACTACATCTTCAATGTGTAGAATAATGACTGATACTGGTAGGTGCTCAGCAGATGTTTGTGCATGGAAGGGATAAAGGCTTTGCATCAAATATTAGTTTATATATTGAACTGCAAAGTTATGTTTAAAAGCAGAGAGAAAGCAAAAGAAATTTAAGGTTGAGTTGGGGAGTTAAGGATGGGGTTCAAGGAGAAAGCAAGCATGGAAATATAAACCTAATTAAACTGAAGGAGAGAAAATGCAATGACACATATGGAGGGGCTTTGGAGAGGTGGAGAAAGAAAGGAGGCAACCAGTACCTGGGAGGAAGGGGAGAGGAGAGAGCACAGTGTTGTCGCTGAGATAGGTAAAGCTGAGGGAAGCACCATTGGTCTTCTTTGATAATTTGGACAAAATAATCAATGCAAAACTCTTAGAATTCTGACTCAGCACTGTAATTTTAAAAAGATAGAGAGAGGCCCCCTTAAACTTTTATGGACCCTGATGTACATGAAGAATGACATGAGTAGCAACAGATGTTCTCCTTATAACTCTTTTCTTCTTCAAAATACCAAGATAGATTAGAAATGTACAAAACAAAAGAGTCAGTCTAACCCAAATTCTTCTAATTCTCCAACTGCAGAAGTAAAAGGGCTGTAACCAATTTCATTATTATTATTATTATTTTTTTGGTTTAAAAAGGGAGAAATAATTTTATCCAGACTAGCACTTCCATCTTTCAGCCCATGAAATATAATATTATAGTTTCTCTTAAACGTAAATGGCAATTTCAGTTGGGGAAACATTTAGGCTATTTAAACAATATTCATATATATATGTGCAATATTCATATATATATATAGAGAGAGAGAATTCATAAGCAAAATAGAATGAAGCAGACTTTTCCCAATTCGTTAATTTAAAAAAAAATCAGATTTGTTTGAACTATTCATTTCATAGCTTTTTCTTGTACTTTTAGCATCTGCCACTTTTCATCTATAGGAGAATCTAGCATAATATGACATCTGATTTAGCACAAAATGGTACATTACATAATTTTAAGCTTTATATGTCAACAATTTGTGATGTTCAGTAAATGCCATCATGATTTCCAGATGTTTCACCACCTGAATCGGATTTAAATCATGGCAAAATCTTTGATATAGATGCTTAAGGAATGGAGAGGAATATACATGTTCATGTAAGTCATCTCAGTCCAAGCCCAGAGAAAACTTTCTCTCCAGCCCAGTTGCCAGTTTGGAAATGTACTTATTCCCGCTCATATGTAGGGACATAAAAAGTTGCTCCAATGGAGCTGGAGAGTAGGATAGATAACAGCGGGTGGAAAGCCTGTGTGGGGGGATGAAAAGAAGTTGGTTGATGGGTACAGACATATAATTAGAAGGTGTCAACATCTAATAGTTGATAGCAGAGTAATGTGATTATAGTTAGCAACAATGTATTGTATATTTCACAACAGGTGGAAGAGAATTTGAATTGTTCCCAGCAAGGCAATGAGCACCCTGACTTGATCTTTATACATTCTATATATGTAACAAAATGCCACGTTATGGCTTAAGTATACAAAATATTATATATCAAAAAAAAAAAATCTTCCCAATGGGATCTAGATCTTACTTTCCCCTGTTTGTGCTAGCACAGCCACATTTACTTCCCTTTTCCCTGAGGACCACCAATGTGATTAGTATTACTCACTGACTCAAGCACTATCAGTGACAGACGTGACAACTACATTAAATCCAACTGGAAAAACTGGTTTGTAAAAGTAAGCTGCTCTGAAGTGTTCAAGGAAGTGATAAATACAACACCTGCCCTCAGCAAGCTCAGAGCACAGTTGGAAAATGCTATGTAAATACAACCAGGTTAATTAACTTAACTCTACAGTATTTAATGACATATCCATTTAAGAGATTGTGAAAAGATATACTTGACAATATGAATACTATTGACATATATGACACAAATGACATACTTTGGCAATAAATTGCAGCAGCAGAAGAGGAAAAAGATAAGAAATGGACACATCCAGGCTTCTCCATACCAAGTAGTACCGTGTCCACTGAACATCTCATTACAAGTTTCTTTACCTTTACTATTTTATTTACGAATTGAAATTCATTTCTTTGTTTTGTCACTATTTTTAATCAGCACTACCTACTCTGAACTAGTCTATATACTAAAAAAAAAGTATAAAGAATAGCAAGGCGATCTCTATATCTTTCTACTCAACACAGCAGAGAGTCAGAAACACAGTAGTTGCTCAGTAAATCTTGAATTAGTTAGTTAACCAAATGGCAAAATATTATTTCTGGTCAGGCATAAAACTATGATCCAGATACGTATTTGTTAGGTAGAATTTCTCCAACAAATATTATTTCAGTTAAATGTACTATGGGAGGGGCAGTTTCTGAGTTGAAATACATTTGGAAAACAGGCATATGGTCTCTCTCACTCACAGATATTCACTGTACAGACTAATGTTAAGGGTCTAAGTTATGGTTTTACTAGTAAGTTCCATAGAGGAAAATGTTGTCATGCAGCTAAGACACCTAAATTAAACAATATTTACTACCTTAGTTATGAATATATGAGAGAAGGGAGAAATTTCATACAACTGGAACTTAATTACATGTAATTATTTGGTGCATATTTTCTGGGCAATATAGTCCCTCTAAGCTAAGGTATTCAAGGAATACACAAATTATGGAGTTCAGTAGTCTAAGACAGTGATTTTTGGAGTTAAAATATTCTGTTTAATGCTGAAAATAAATTTCTAAGTTAATGAAAAGCTTTAAAATAGTAATAAAAGCTGTAAAAGAAATGTCTAAGGGAAGGTCTCATGTACTACAGATCTACGTAAACTACACATATACGTAACAAGTGGGAGAGACCAAGTATGTAACAATAGGTCAGCCTGTCTTTGAACACCTGGCTTAGCTGGACACTAACAATAAAATATCAAACTCACCCTGTAGTACAAGGGTAGCATGATCAACATCATACAAATTTAAATAATTATGTTCTTCAAAGCAGGTACGGAATAGTCTTATTCAGACTAGCAAAAACTCCAGAGCCATTCCTCCTTCCCTTATCAATTTCATAAGAAAGACTTGCATTTAAGTTCTGCTGTTGTGATTAAGTGGGCTATTTGAATATCTTCAATTATCCGTTTGGTTCCTGGAAACTGAGTACATCATGCTTGACAATAGCACAAGTATTTCAGCAAATTACAAATTATTTGATAAATGTTCAATGCTAAGTGATCGGGGGTCATGGAGCTTCAACAGACAAGATGTGAAAGCAGACTCTTCCAGCTTCCTGACCAGCTGTTGAGACATATTTTTATTTATGTAGCCCTCATTCCCCAGCCTATTCTTCCTCATTGATTGTTCTGAGCACTTCTTTAGAAAATTTGATTCATTTGTTTTTGTTTTAATAAACAAGCCATGTCTGTTTTGGCTTTCTATTCCTGGTGCCCAGATCAAAGCCAGATATACACTAGGCTCTCCATAAATAGTTGTCTTCAACAGCAGATGCCAAGTGACCAAAGAGCAACGTAAGACTACCCATTTCTTAAAAGCTCTCTTTGTCTGTGCATTATGAAAATGTCATCTCAGCATCATCCTGGGTTAAGTGGGAATCTTCAGAGAGCCTGTGTCCAAGTTGCTCATGTGATATATTTTAGAATTATAGTAAATATGAAGTTCCATAAAACCTATCTGCAAATCTTTCCCTCTGTTTAACTATTTAGATGGCTTGACATATGATATGACATAATGCCTCAGTTCCTTAAGAGAGTTTTTACCACCTTTATTATTAATGGCACAAAGTCATGATTGCTACATCCCCCAAACCCTAGGGCATCAGACGATGGCACTTGCAATCCATCTGGCCTCTGTGGGTTGCCATGGCACCACCCACATAAGACTTACCTTAGCATCATTATCTATAAAATGCATTGAGTTCCACAAATTTTTAGTAAGTATTTCTATGTGCCAAACTTCATCTGCTAATTATTATGACTGACAGAGCATTTCTTCTTGTGAACTTACATTATGAAGTGGACAAATATTTAATAACGTAATATGTCAGTAAGAGATATATAAACTATATTTTGCCATAATAATGCAACATAACAACGCACTCCTGTACTTAATATCTTAAATAAATATCCAGTTATTTCCTTTGAGAGTTTGTAGGTCATTTATTTAGGGCTTGGCTGTTCAGCTCTTCTGATCTCAGCCAAATTTGCTCGGATAGGCAAATTCAGCAGGCATTGCTGATCTAGTGTTGGCTGGGGTGGCTGAGTGATTAAGTCCTATGCTGTGAACCTCATCCTTCAGCAAGTATTTGCAGAAATTGCACAAGAGTAACAGCCAAACAGGAATGAGCACAGGCTTTTTCAAGCCTCTGCCTACATCACATCTGCCCATATCTGTTGGCTGAAGCAAGTCACGTGGCAAACTCCAGCATAAGAGAGGAGGAGATTACAAGTCACTGAGAAGGGTGTGAATACAGGGTGGGATTGTTAACAAATCCACAAGGGGGTTCCCTTTGTTGCTCACCACACAGAAAGCCAATTCCTGAGATGAGGATTGCCAAGAAAGAAAGGAGAATTCTGGCAGCCAGTGTATCAACTGAGAGGTGGGGGGAATGGACCACCTCAAATCTGCCTCCCCAACCAACAGGGTAAGGAGTCCTGGTGGAGGTGAAATGAATGATGCATGAGGTGAGGGAGCCCCATTCCATGTTTGGGGTGGAGTGCAAAGCATGCAAGCACAGTGAGAGATCACGCTAGTACATACATTACCTGATCAAAAATGGCAGGTAGGTGCCTTCTGGGGTGGAGACGTTAGTCGAATAATGAGCAAGGGGTTAGTACCCGTCATTCTTTCAGCCTTATACTCAAGCGGGATGCAGAAAGTAGACCGTACAGGGGGTCCTTGGGCACAATCTGTGGTGGAATATCGCTTATTTTGTCTTCTCTGGACAAACAGTGGTGTGAGACTTTGCAGTTACCTCATGGCTGTAAGGAAGTTCTATTGTTTTTGGAAGAAAAAAACTCAAAATGGAATACATCAGTGCAATAGACAATTAGAAAGTTACTGTCAGCAAAGTTTACTGGTTGGAAACATGAAACATAAGAGAACTATAAAAAGGGGGTGTTTGGGGCTTTTTCTTTTTTTCTTACGGAATCCTTTATAGGATGACACATGGGGGCCATTTTTCAATCTGTCACTGGACATAACTGCAATGGAGAAACAGCAAGCAAAGGAAAGGAACAGAAAGGGAAGGCATAAGGGGAGAGACAAAATTAGTGATGTTTGAGCAGAGCTTTGAATTAAGTGATATAAAATGCCTTGGGTATGTAGCTGGAGAAAGAGAACTCTAGATGGGGGAAAGAAAAGTAACACCAAACTCCCTGAAGCCAATTTGAGTTTGGCATGATTGGAAGCTGGGAGAGCAGAGAGAGAAACAGGGTGGTAGAAAAAGAGGAAGAGGGAGCAGGTCCGATCTGCATCCAAAGAGAACCCAGGCAGGGCCTGTGGCCTGTGGCAAGACCACTAGCTTTAATTATGAGTGAGATGGGAAGGGGCTGGAAGATTCTGAGGAGAGCAGGGGTTTTCAACCTCTTTTATCTATTGGCACACTTGAACTAACCTTTTTTTACCTATTGGCACACTTAAACTTCTGTAGCACAGTTAAATTAGGTTGATCAAAGAAAAAAGAGAGTAAAAAAAAAAAAAAACAGAAACATTTATTGTGCTTTGAACTTCATTCAAAAATAATTTAATTAATGATCTTTAAAAATTTTTTGCAGCACACCTAATATCCTCTCACAGCACTCTGGCACACCATTTGAAATTCACTGGAGTAGTGGAATAATTCAAACTACAGTTTTTAAATTTTCTCTCTGATTACTCTGAGGAAGGTTAAGGAGGAGACTACAATCCTAATTTAGACTGGATGGTGAATGGGTCAAGTACAGTATGAAGATGGTTAAGGTGGGATGACATTCTGGAAGTTTTTAAGGTAGTGCTAGGAGGATTGACTAAAACTTGAGATTAATGTGGTAGTTATTAATCGGGCACACATATATTTTAATTACTTATTAAAATATGTGCATAGTTAGAAATGATGATCCATACAACCCCTAAAATCATATCACTTATCCTGAAAGTGGTATGTTAGGATCACAGCTTGGGAAACGCTGTCTCTAGACAAACATTCAGATTGGTCGCCTATGTTAAAACTCCCAAAATTGAATTAAATAGTTACAGACTCATGGACTCAAAGGTTACAGACTATTAAATTTTACTGGTGACTCAACATACGAACTTAATAAATAGCAAATTTATTTTGCTATATGCTCAAAAATGGAAAATTCTCTTCTTTTCCTCTGTTATTAAAAGAGCAAATGCTTTCTATGTCTTGAGGATTTCCCAGTTATCACAGAAATTTCTGGCATCTTTTTCTTCACATCAGGGAATTTTTCTCAAACTGTTTAATAACCTAGGTTTTATTTCTTTGGTTTATTATGTTTATAACTTGTGAAGCTCCCAAGAGTTCTCCCTTGTAGGCACAGAGGCACATGCAGAACTCCAAATAATAAGTCCCTCCTATGTAGGGAAAGGTGCTACACAAATACTAAGAGAGGAGAGCGCCATCATGTCCCCCCCAAATTAACAAATACATTTCATTCTGCCTGTCATTTCATTTTATGACAATGAAAAGTAGTTTTCACAAGTACTACATTTTCATTTTAACCCAGAAAAAGTGAAATTTTCTATAAAAATTATGTTTCCACAGCAGCAACTTCATAAAAATGTATGATTCTGCCCCTCAGGGTGCCTCCTCACATGTTTGAAATGAAAAACTGTTTGTACTCATGGTTGGAAATACACACATCAGGAAAAATTAATCATGCAAATATTTGCAAAGCAGGAACAGTAATTGTTGGGAGCCTTGGCAGTGAGCTGTTATATACCACCACGGATAGAAAAGTTGAGAGAGGACTCCAAATAGCAGCTCTGTGGACAAAGCCAGGGCTGACGCCCCATCTTAAGGATGGGCATAACTACCAAAAACATACTGACTACACTCACAAAGGGATTGAGTTTTGACAGTCATGTTGCCAAATAGCATCGAAGTTCAAATAATTTTCATGAAACACCTGCAAATGGTACTATGGTAGATAGGATTTAAAAACTAGAACTGGCTTTTTTGTGAGAGGCGGCTATTTGCTCTGGCAATGTTCTTCCCAGCTGTATTCAAGGAATGTTATTAGGCAGTTCCCGATTTATTTTGTTTCATTATTTTCAAGAAAGAAGAGGCACTTTCCTAATTTTTTGTAAGGCATTTTTTAATGTTAATGGTAAGTCTAAGTGTAATTTACAATGAAATGTTAGGATGAGGAAGTTTACTGGACCCATTGGAAGATTCTTACCAAGAGCACTGGACAGTGACTCTGATGAGTCATGTGATGGCTCTACGTGTGGACAGAACATGCTGGTGGGTCTCTCTGGGTGCTGGAGATGAGACATACTTGTGATCAATTTCCCATCTCTACTGCTGCCCACAGATTTCTACCGTAAGGGACAGAAGGAGAACAAAGGAAATGTAATGTGATAGCAAATGAGATGACTGATTACATAATGTGGGGAGCCCTTTGCAAAAGAAAAATGTAGGGCTCTTTACTAAAAAAATTATTAAGAATTTCAAAGTGTCAGCAGCAGAGATTAAGCAAACAATGTTATCATCCTCCCCGTGGAGATTTTTCCAAGTTCTTGGTGTTTGCCACAGAAAAAAATTTCTGCCAAAGCCAATCAAGCAAAAGCTTTACTGAAAATGAAAGTGCCCTCCCAAGAAAGAGTGGGCAGGCTGAGACAGAGCAGCTATCCTGAGAGGGAGTGTTCTCAAATCTTTTGTAGCTTTACTAATTAAAGGGAGGAATACGTCGTATTCAAGGGATTGGCTTTTACTAAAAAGTTGGGTAGCTATTCCTACAATTGGGTTCTCTCCCATTTCCATACATTACCTAGATGTCTTAGAACTATCATTGTGATTTCAAAGGTGAAGAAATTTTTAAACCACAATGTAAATGATATTGTAACTAGCCAACATTCATGTAAGGTGGCAAAGAGAGCTAACAAGATGGGTCAAGGCTGGTTCTTGCCAGTGATTAGGAGCCCTGATAGTTGACTTCTGCTTAAGAGTTGTTTACTTTAAGACCTGCCCCTGATCTTTAAACACCTGCATCTGATCTTAGCCCTGTCTCTAGTTTCTTACTCTAACAATAGGGTCCTATGTGACTATGTAGGTAGGGTATTAATGAAGCTGGTCCTGATTCCTGATGAGAAAGTGGAGGTCTCAAGGCAAGAATTTCGTGGTACCTTTCTTATTACTCAGGCCAAACTTCTAACAGGTAATCTTGTATCTGGAAGAAGGTAACTAAGGGACTCACTCATGTAGGTGGGTTTAGGAAATCCATGTAACAGGGCTTTCCAAACTGGGTATTTTGAAAACTATAGAATCTTTGTGCTGTCTGTTAATTTCCCATTTGAAATAGCCATTTCAGATTAGAATTAAATCTGGTCTTAAATTTTCTAAGTGTTAAAATTTATTTTTAACTCCTGTATCTTATTTTTCTTAGAACTTTGAAGGTCATGAGCAACTGCTAAGTCACGAAACAGCCTCAGTCGCACCTGTGGTCATGACAACACTAAATACCAAGCCTGAAAGAAATGATCCTTCTCTGCTTCCCTGGTCCCAGATTTTCTCATCTTCAATAATTCTATGTAAATATATGTTACCCATTTGTAGTAGCTATCCCAAAGAAGGCCTGAGAAATTACTAGAAACAAATAATAAAATCATGACCCCATAATGGCAAAGTGAAAAGAAAATAGTATTTTTAGGTATGAGTATGAACTTTTGTTGCTGTTATAGGGTTAGATCTTCATTTGGTATTTGATTTTCTTTTATTATTGATTTATGATGATTTCTTCAGTATTCAAAACACAATATATTGGACCACAATATATTCCAATACTTAATGATGATCACTGCTTACCTTGAGCAGGCTTTCTTAATGTGACAAAGTATGCTGATTTTTGGAGAGAAGATATAAAGATATTTTCTTCATCTTCTTCATTTGTTCATTGAGACATAGTCTCACTCTATTGCCCAGGCTATAGTGCTATGGCATCATTGTAGCTCACAGCAACCTTAAACTCCTGGGCTCAAGTAATCCTCTCACCTCCACCTCCCAAGTAGCTGGGAGTATAAGTGTCTACATGACGCCCAGCTAATTTTTCTATTTTTAGAAGAGATAGGGTCTTGGCTCTTGCTTAGGCTGGTCTTGAACTTAGCTTAAGCAATCCTCCTGCTCCAGCCTCCCAGAGTGCTAGGATTAGAGGTGTGAGAACATGTTTTCTTCTTTTGTGAAGAGTGAACAATAACAAGACATGATTTCTTAATATCCATATAAAATCAGCTTCAGAAACCAGTATTCCCACATAAAAATCAAGATAAAGCAGGAATCCTCGAGATGCTCAACTAATCTGTTTGTCACTCAGTGTATCTTCAAGCCTGACCATGATCATCAAATTGTGCTGTATTCACCCATATGAAAGCGTTCCTGGAGGACAAGAAGGAGATGGCGAGTTTGTCCTCGTCCTCTGCTGACCCTCTGATCGTGGTTTCATACAGGTCAGAACAGTCAGCTCTCCATTACCTACACTGTCAAACTTCTGCTGTAAATATGGCTTTCAAGTTCTGCTATAATAATTAATTTTCATATATGGACACAGATAACAATGTTTTGTTTATTTTTGCCTTCCCATGCAGGCTGTCACCCCATAGGAAGCTTTTCAAACCCAAATACTCAAATACTTTCTCCAACCAACTCAGGAAAGGTGAGAAAAGTAAACAGAGTCATTCAAATCAATGCAGCAAAACTGAGTTTTATTGAGGCTGATTCATTGTATGAACTCTGGTCACTATTGTCTTTGGCATAGGTTTGGGAACAGGGAATGACTCTGCATTTTAGGAATAGAATGAAAAGGTTGCACAACTTTCAGCTTCTCTAACTGGCTTCGGTGCATCCCCAAATGGCTTCATGATGGAGTTTGTTGCCAAAAAATGAACCGCTGCCTTCAGAAGAGTAGACAGCAAGAAAGAAGATATCCAATATCTGAGATTTTGCTGATGCCACAAGTGTTACTAAGAACCTCTAAGACACCGCACAAAAAGTATTTACTGTGTGTGATTTTCATTTGTGTTGAGCTTGTAGAAGTCTCCTTCCTGCTGAAGATCACTTATTTACCTTGTTTTAACTCTTCATAAGATACTGATCCAAGTGGAGGAAATGTTAAACTAAGAGGGATCAGAAGGAAAGTGGTCTCCATCAGCAGCCTCTGTGCATTTTCATGGTTGTAAATACCACACAAGTAGCCCCTGCTGTTTAACCACTGATGATGCAGGGTCATAAACCTTCTCTCTGATGCTTAAAGTCTGGAACTTAACTTGCCATCACTGTGAATTCCCAGAACATCAGGTAAATCTTCATGGTTGAGGACATACATGATGTCAGATGCACATTTTGAAACCACATGATCTTGAATCATCCTGCCAGTTACCTAAGTAATACAAGCAATGAATGCATACATACTATCCAGGAAGAAAGCTAACTGTGGACCCATGATAGAGTCTTGATTTTATCCTGACAAATCACCTGAAATCCATTTATATTATATATATATATATCATATATATTTATATATGTGTGTGTGTATATACACACAATACACAATACACAATAGAACCTCCATAACTGACCACCTCCTTAAATTGACCTAATTTTCATAGATCAGACATGCACCACATGTACGTATCAGTACAATAGGCCTAGTTCCTTATGTTGACCACTTCCATATGTAGACCAGTTTGTTACAGTATCTTGGGTGGTTAACTTACAGAGGTTCTTCTGTGTAATGTTTTGGTGTCTTATCAATATGCTTAATTAATAATTTTGATTTCTGAAGACTTTTATGTCAATGAGGAATGTCAGAGTAGCCCCGTGGAGGGACAGATCAAATCAGGAAAGAAAGTATTATTAGTTCAAAGTTTTATGTCCAGTGCCTTGTCCATCCTACCCACCATTACTTATGAAACAACACACTTTTCAATTTTGCTAAAAATGTAGAGATAACACTCGCCACCCAAACTAGACCCTTCAACTGCAGAGCTGAACTTTCCTACAGGCATTGCTACAGATTTCTGAAAAGTTCAGGGACCTTCTAATTAACTATCTGAAGTGAAAGTAGAGAATTTAATCCTTTATTTAGTCAAACCAAAAGTATCAGTGATATGGCCATAGTTCTTGGCATCACCAAGGACTGCACACCTACCTGCTGAATCTTGTTAGAATATTTTTGGCTTTTCATATGACAATGACTTGCAATAGGTAGTTACTAACTTCTGGCAGAGAGTGAGGCCGAGAAAGAGGGGAAAAAAGCCCCAGCAATTTCTGTGCAGTACTCAGATCTGCCTGCCAACAGGAGAGCAGTGATTTGTGAGACACATCAAGAGGTGCTGGCAAGATCAATCTGCAGAGATCCTTCTGATAGAGGAATAATGAGTTGACAAAGACCAATGCTCAGTTGGGTCCAAGCCCAATAAGATTAGTGTTCAGCATCATCAATATTGCCTCTGTTTGGAACTGACACAATCAGACTGGAATCAATTGTATTTTCCACAGCACTGTCACACATGATTTTAAACTTTGGCTCACAACTCTGTAGAGGAGCTTGCAGATGTTGGCAGATTTTTGCTAACTTAAGGGGGATGTCATTATTAAGTAGGAGTTTTGCCCCATGGTGATTTTTGGGTCTCCGAGGTCTGTGCACTGAAGAGAGAAGACAGGAGGAAGAGAAGAAAAAGAGGAAGGATTAGGGAGAGTGTTTTTCTGCTCAATCTCTCCACTTTTTGTTTTTATTTTTTATAGAGTAATGACCAGATACCACATGTAAATGTGGAGGCCATTTCATAGCTTCCACTTAATTTGAGGATCAAAGATTTTTTTCTGAAACACAGACTCATGAAAATGTTCCTGCTCTGGAGCAACATAATAAAATTGTTATCTTTCACCCTCATAAGGCAGAGGGTGTATGTAGATGGCTCTGCCTGGAAAATATTAGAAGTTGTTTGAGGTTGGAAAAATCTAACAAACAATTTGATTCTTAAACAATTCCTACAGTCTCCTCTAGTATGTTTTATAAGCCATTATTCCCAACACAGAAAGCTATTAACTTCATGTTTCATGAGATCCGTTTATGTCTTCAGCCTTGCCCATATGGCTATCCCAGACCCCTGATGCTAGCTGACTGATATAACCATCCAGAAATGCTATGTGATCTATGGCTGTAGATTTAATACTAAAAAACTTAATAAGAGACAGAGCCTTTATTTCTCTTTGCTACAAGCATACAGAACAATGGCTCTATTGGATCTTACCCATTGCTCATCTAAAGGGAAACTCTGTGAGCAGTAAGTGCTGTGGAAAGACAACCAAATTTGCAGTGCCTGACTCCCCAGCTTAATAGGTTTATCTTTCAAAAAACTCAAGTCTTACAATCGCCAAAATGTGGAAACAGCCTAAATGCCCACCAACCCAGGAATGGATTAACAAGCTGTGGTATATGTATACCATGGAATACTATTCAGCCATTAAAAAAAATGGAGACTTTACATCCTTCGTATTAACCTGGATGGACGTGGAAGACATTATTCTTAGTAAAGCATCACGAGAATGGAGAAGCATGAATCCTATGTACTCAATTTTGATATGAGGACAATTAATGACAATTATGGTTATGGGGGGGAAAACAGAAAGAGGGAAGGAGGGAGGGGGTGGGGCCTTGGTGTGTGTCACACTTTATGGGGGCAAGACATGATTGCAAGAGGGACTTTACCTAACAATTGCAATCAGTATAACCTGGCTTATTGTACCCTCAATGAATCCCCAACAATAAAAAAAAAAAAAAAAAAAAAAACTCAAGTCTTCAGGAATTGTTTAAATCTATCAGTAGTCCTGTCTCATTAAACCAATCACAGTCACTACAGAGGCTCTCCCCCTTGCTCAGGGTGACACCAATGTTCTGAAATTGTATGCAGACATTTATGGTGGCCTCTCTGGCCTCTTTGTCCAGGCTCACGTGGTCTCTGAGAGGCAGGCATGTGCCTACCCTCTTGGACAGAACATCTTTGAGGACCCTGGGACCTGATTACCTGTGGCCTGGCCTCTTTAGGGGAATCACACAGTCCTTTCATTCTGAGGTCCTACACTCCCACCTCAGGATCTGTGAAGAACAAGAAGCATCCACCCTAATAACTGCTGCTTCCCCTGATGGGGAAATCTCCCTTTCCTCTCCTCCAAAGACTGTCACTTCTCTCTATTTCCTTGGTATAACTCACTCAAAGAGTTCAAATTAGAAAGCAAAGCAGAAAATGAACTTGTCCTTGGGTTACTTTTATTATGACTCCATCATAAAGGGCCCAAGAACAAAAAGGCCAGGTTACCATCACAAAATGGTGTTAAAAAAATAAGAACAAAACACTAAGTAAAATCTTGATATATAATTATGTTAACCTACAGCTAGATGGCCATGGAAAATTCCCAGTCCCTCTACACTGAGCCAAAATCCCAGATCCAAAAAATTGGAGAGAGAAGATAACCAAGGCTTCCAGATACTCTATTTCTTAGTTGGTTTGAATTTGGTCTGAACAAGTTACTTTATGGAGTCCCATGCTCACTGAAATCCCTGGCGACTTTGTAAAATCATCGCATTCAGCACTCCTTTGATGGACTAGGAAATGCCAGTGGTTCCATTAGGCAAACTCCTAGAGGAGCAGCTCAATTCTCAGGAGGGTTTCCAGATGTGAGCTTGGCCTTAAGTATTATGAGCATCTAGGGAAAGAGTGGGGAAATGTCAGTTTGTGTGTTCGAATTGAATCTTTGTGTGTGCAGCATTGAAAACTTGAGTATCCCTGGAGGGTATTTAAATAAATGCCAATTTTCAGGGCTGGCTTTATATATAAGTGGATTAGTCCTCTACTTACTTAGTTTAAATACACCAAACCATCCTTAGCATGCAATGGAATCTCCTATCGGATACTGTCCAGCCCTGGGAGTACTTCCTTTAAATAAATGTTTAATTTAACTTGGTTAAGATATTGCCTGATACTTAACTAGAAAGAGCAGCAAGAGTTGGTTTATCTCACTTTCACATAGGATCTGGAATTTTAAAGGTCCAGAATAGAGGAATAGTATATTATCATATGAAAAGTAGAGTAAGTCAGGGCATAGATGGGGGCGGCGGGTATAGAGGGTGCTTAATGAAACTGGCACAATACCAAAGCAGAAAGCCTCGTGCATCTAGGAGACAACTGGTGGTGCCATGCACCAAGTAGGAGAGCAATAAAGTGCCAACCAAAGGCAAAAACAAAACAAAACAGGAAAAGAACAAAATATTTGTCTTTGCCACAAATGCTTGGCAAGGTCTTTCAATACAACTAAATTAAGCATGAGTGTCACAGACATATATTTTTCTACCCATAAAAAATGTGACAAACATGAGTTAGAAGGGTAATAAAACAGCATTTGAGCCAGATCTGCGGTTCAAATCCACCGTTTGTTAGCTGTAGGCTCACATCATTTACATTCTCCAAGGCTCAGTTTCTTCATCTGGAAACCGATGATAATAATATCTATGGAGCTGGATCTAAGTACAAACCTCAGAGGCCCAATCATTCCCTCCCCCACCCCCCGATAATATTACAGGAAAGAAGCAACAGATTCCCCTTCACCATTCTTCTAGCCATAATATACAAGAAGATGAGTGGCATTTGTGATAGACCAGGCCCAGGCTCATTGCTCTGGGTCTTGTTCTTGCTTAGAGAATCCAAAATGGAAATCACATCTTCGGGACCCCAGTTACTTACCTAACACGTTTCCATGGTTTTCACATGTTTTTCCATATAAATTCCACTGATGGGTAATTGTGATGATATCCCCAAGAAGAATACAAACCCTTCCACATGGATTGACATTTGCAACTCTTCTCTTACTGGCCACTCTTTTCTGCCAAGGACTAGAATTAGGATTATTTAGTGAATCACTCGGTTCTTCGGTAGAATGGTGTCTTGACCCTCTAAAGTTCATAAGAATCAACTAGAGAAAAATTTTTTTCACGCAGATGAATCCTGAGGACTTCAAACTATTCAGTTTCATTTTTCCTGTGCATTGTCCAGAAAATACTCTGGGCTTTCTCATTAAGACCTACATATTGCCTCTTCATCCTTGCTGGAATTAAATTTTATCATTTTTACTCATAACCTCGGTAAGGTATGATTTAGTTTTTTTTTTTCTGAGGATAAATATAAAAATGTCATTAAATAAATTTTTTCAGAATTATTCTAGCAGGAATGAGACCCTAGAACTTCCATTTTACCAGATTGTGCTAGCATAAAACACAGATCTATATTTTATTAATGTATTTCTACAATATATATTACCTCTACATTTATGTATAATATATATTTATGTACATGTAATTATTTTGATCAAATAAAATTTTAAAAATTATAGACATGCTTATCTCTAGGTATTTTTATATTTCTCCAAATAACAAAAGAGAATTCATTTCGCTGGACGTATTGCTCAAGTCATTGCACACCTCCTTCCCAGGTTTTCTTGCATCGGCCATACTCTGCTTTGCTGAATACTGTCATAAGTGGGAGGAAAGCTAAAATGTGGGAACAGATAATGAGGTAGTATATTTATTTCTTAGCTTGTGATTCCATGTAGTTCAATGGTCCCTGTAGTGAGTCATTTCCTTCAACTCTCCTTGCGTGGGAGAAGGAATTTTTCAGCCTAAAGATCTTATTGGGTCATGCCCTCCTCAGTTCTCTGCTGCATAGTGTGAACCGCCAACATTAACAATAAAAAAAATGTGAAGTTTCTTGTAAGTCTTCACTCTGTGCTTTATTTTGGGAAGAGACAGGGTGCCAGAATAGTTAAGAACACGGTCCCGGGTGCCTGACTGTTCTACTACAAGCCACCATCTTGCCATTTATGAGCTGTAAGACCTTGCTCTATCTCAATTTCCTCATTTGTACAATGGAGATGATAATAATAGCACATCTCACAGGAATTCTGCAGGATCAAGTGAATTAATACATGCAAAGCACTCAGAATGGTGTCTGGGACATGGACAGCAACAATTAATGTAAGTTATTTTATGAGAAAATATAGATGCTGTGTTAAGAAATTAAATACTTTATATCTGTGAAGTCTCCTTATGGATATTAAATGTTATTATTTATTAAAATGCTAAATTAGGTTTTAAAATTAAAACCACTAACAAATTACATTAAAATAATTTAAAGCTTAATAACATGGAAAAAAGATTTCTAGGGGGAGTATATTTAAAACTTCGAAAAAATTCTACAAAAGAATATTGAGTTATTTTAGTTTATCGGGACAGAACAAAGGAGACTGGGAGGCGGGAAAGCAAACTAGAAGGAATTCCAGACTTTGAGATAAAAACACATCATTTAAAGGGAAAAGTCAATAATTGGGCATTAGGACGGCATTAGGGAATCTTTTATCACCTAACAAGAATGCAGGGTGGTGGATCAAGGCCCATCAGTGAGGTAAGAAAATCTAGATAAAGTGGTAAATTCAGAATCTCCACTGGTCAGGCACTGGGAGAGATCTGTGAGCAGGTCATGAGAAGTAGGGTGCCAGCGTAGAACTGAGACATAAGATCAAACTCCTACCATTGGAAGGAAAGTCTGACAAGAATCAAGGATACAAATCCCTTTATAATTCCAAGGCAGTAACTCAGGTCCAGAGAATAATGGAGACCCAGTCATGCTAGTTTCTAAGCCAATGGTATGTACCAAAGGAAACACCTCATTTTTAGAGTTTACCAGTTTCTATGGCTTATAGGCTCCCAACATGGCTGATTTTAAGCTTCCTATGGGGCATCATATACCTTGCAAAATCGCTGAAAAATTGACAGTTGGCTCTCAGGAGCCAGTACAGGTAGCTTTAGCATATGTGGGAGGCTGGCTTTCAGAACTGAGTCAGAGATTTAAAGACAGTTGAGGAGTCATAATAATCAGTGCTAACTCTCCAAATGGTGTGCTAGAACTCCTTTGTTCCTCCTGGCAAAGTCAAGTTTGATTCTGAAAGAGACTAAGCAAGGTTGAGTTTTAAGGGGTCAACTAGGTAGCTAGCCCCAGAGAAGAGATGTGAGCAAGCTTGAGAAAAGCTGGGCTGACTCCACAACAGCCACCTGCATGGCTTGGATCAGAAAAGGTAAAACTCTGTAATCCTCAGCCACCAGTACTAACAGATCAGCTGGTTCACGCTCAGCACAGAGTATCTTGACCAACGACATGGACTTGTCAACTCCATAACAGAAACTGTGAATTGGTAAATGTTATATCATTTTTCTTCTCATAAATTACTCCACTTCCTTCCAAAGCGAAGTCTAAAAGCAACCAGTGACAATAACATTAGTTAGCTTTATTTGACTAAATGCTACATCACTGGCCTAGTCCTGAGCGATCTCTACTTTTGTGATCTCCGTTATCCATAGTAAAGTGGTTTCAAGTACTGTTCTCTGGATCCCCAGGCTGCCGGGGATTCCTGAGGGGCCACCTGAGGAGGAAGGAAAGGCCAATGGGCTCGAGCTTTGTGTTATCCTTGTCACATCAGAGCAGAGATGCTCCCTTACATCTATTCATGGACTGTAATCTCATGGAAAGCTTCTTTTCAAAAAGGGAGTATATTGGTTTTTTTAAAAATCAAGAACTAAAAACTCAAAGTAATCTTACAATATTGTTATTTTTTTCTTGTTATAGTAAAATAGAAAAAAGTATCTAAGGCAAAAGACAAAGAAAATTACCTATAGATACTTGTACTCCTTACCTTCCTAAGACAACTGCCATTAACCTTTCATTGTATGCCCTTCAAATTTTTTTTTATGTTCACATATTAAGGTAGCTTTTATTTCATATTTAACATATGGGGAAATTTATACTTTTGCAGAATGCCATGGGTGAGCAGGAATCCTATCTGAGGTCTGTCTCTTATGTTCTTGTCATGAATAATGGGCACTTACCTCTTACTCCCTCATACAGAGACTATATAAATTGGTCCCTTTGTCTTTCTGTGAATTCCAATAGTACAGCTAATGATGCCATTCACATCTGCCCAGTCTACCACTTATATCTAAGTCAACTACTCCCCAGAGGATGATGCCCCACACTAAATTCCATAAAATATAATACATACTCATGGGAAGAGTATAGACCAGACAGATGGTTTACACCCTGGTCCCATGGGTTCCTATAAGTTCGTAAATGTTATCTCCTCCTTAGGCCAGGCTTTTATCATTAAGCATTAATACCATTTAAAAGGGGTAAAGGATTGTTATAAACTTTGAAAGATTTCAAGAGCAAATAAATGTTAGCATATCACTTTCAGAGTCAAAGAATATTAAAATTATATTAAAATTTACAATTAACCTAATACATTTTGAATTTGGACTAATTGTTTGAAATTCAAAAGGACCCCAGGATATTTTTGACTTGAAACACAGAAATAAAAAATTCATACTAAACAGGCAGAGTTTGCCCTCAAGGTTGAAAACATTAATCATCATGCATCTAACTGTTAACTGTAAAAAAATCATTTTTCTTCTGATTTAAAGGGAATTATTTAGTGAGTGTTTTTAACTTCTCTGCTTTCTGAAACAGAGGCAGCAACATGGGGTCAGGTTCCTGGCTCCTCTGCCCTTTCCTGAATCCCTTCTCTACAAAGGAGCTGCCTTTGATATACAAGGGAGCTCCTAGCCCAAAGAATGCACAAAGCTCAGGAAGAAATGAGAGTCTGCTAGGAGTATAATTGAGATTTAGTTACTAAATTCAGGAGATGATTGGAGCTGAACAGTCTTTCTCGGAAGAAGGTACACATTAACCCCAAATAAACAATCATGAGAGCACAATCAGTGGAGAAAACTCTTCACAGGACCCTTTCTGAATCTTTTCACAGCTTCAAAACAACCATCAAACTGGAAGTAACAGCTGTTTCAGAAAATTGGGATTTTTATAAAATGCTCAGAGAGGGTAGGAGTGAAAGATCTCATGATATTACTGGATCCACTAGGCTTTTTCTGACCCCATTAATCAGAAAACACCCCAGGTACTCTTTCCAGCTCTTCTATTGCAGGAGCTGCCCCTCATGGAAACAGACAAAAAGAAATGGCTGTCACATGGGGAGTCCAATTTGCTTCTGAGTCCTCACAGTCAGTCAGAGGGACAGAACACAGAGGCTTCTAGTATAGAACGGCACTCTCACGATGCCATGACTTTCATTTTTAACAACTTGGAAATACTAATGTTATGTAAATTTTGTTATTATTTTATTGTTTGAATGATCATATTCCATTTCATAGATACATTCCCACATTATACTATTGGGAAGCTTACAAAAACTAGTAATTGACATTTCTGGATACAAGTCTTTAGAAAATTCTAGTAAATGCTGCTTAATTTAGCCTATTCTCTGCCAGACATAGAGTAGGGCATTTAGATTTATCCAATATTCTGAATTTGAAAAATAAAGTTGCCATCTATCTCACACATGGGCTGTCCATTTTTAAGATTTAGAATCTATTTTATATAATCAATGCTGGGCATAATGAAAAAAAAGAATTACCTTGTTTGAGTACCGTTAGCATCATCACAATCACTATCAACTGCCATTGTACTATTGATGTATGGAAGGGCCAAAGAAGGGTAAGTTTTGGTTGACAGAATTTCACAAAAAAAGCATTTCTAGTTAGTGTTCAAAAGGGCAATTGTAGTGTCACCTTACGTGGAAAATTGGAGTTTCATTTAGACAGTATTCAAATCACATCTTGTATTTAGTCTCAGTGATAAAAAGAACTGCCTTTCTTCTCACCTCTTTGCTCTGACATGAGCAAAAATCTGTCCCAATCTAATTTGTGAAGACTTATTTGTGTATGCACACATGCGTATGCACACAAAGGCCTTTTGGTTTACATTTATACAAACTTTTGGCATTAGACCTATTTTCTTTCTCTCTCTAAGAGTTTTTGAGCTTTCTTTTTATAGCCCATAGGAGCCGTATACAGAAAGGTAATGAATTGCATCATATATACAACATACTCTATATAATAGATATTATAGTGTTACGAATTTAAAGATAGTGCTACTGTGTATCCTAGACATTAAATTAATATTAAGGAGGCAATATAAATTATTCTACAGATGAAACTGCCTACTATAATCTTACAAGTGCTAGTTTTATACAGACTCTGAAAGTATTTCTAATTTCTGTGGATAAGTTGAAATTTAAAAGGCTTTTCATGTTTTTCCACACAGCTGGTTTCAAAATCAAAGGCTTCCAAAAATTAATACAGTTTAATCTTAATTTAACCTAAAATTATAGAACTGTATTCTTATCACCATCAATATATAACTTCCCCCCAGTCTGACATATACACCCCCTTAAATACACACTGTCTCTCACAAAAAAAGATGAAAGAATCTAGTCTCAATTTAACTTACAACGTTTTTATTATAATGGCTAAAGTTTACCCAGGACTTTGAGCCATCTTATAAAATTTCATAACAGTAAAAAGTAAGTAAAGCAGTTCAAAGGCAGAGTGAGCTGACTCATGCACAGCCCTGCCTCAGAGAACAATAGCAAATGGTATCCTTCTAAACTCAGAAACTAAGAAAAAGTTTGAGCTAAATCCAGACAATTTAAATTTGCTCGTGAAAAGTGAATTTCCTCTACCTGTATTATTCTATTCCTATAACTAAGTTTGACATGATTCTCGTTCAGATACAAGAGAAACAAAGAAAGGAAGTTACGCTTGGTACCCTTTACATTTATGTCTTCAAGGTTGTTTGGAAATCTTTTAGGCAGTTTTCCTTTCTCCAAATATTCCCTTCCGTTGTTTCTTTAACTGGAAGAGGTTTTTCATTTTGTATAGTGTATATTTCCAAAGTATATATGGTTCTGGGCATGGTATTTGCTTTCCTTAGAGATATGAATCGCTTTTGTTCATTTACCTTCTTTGAAATTCATTTCTAGTAGCTGCAGAGCTGCTGCTATGGAGTGTTAATAGGCTTCTAACATAGCTGTCATTTCAAGTAATAGGTGCCAAGCTTTCAGCAGCTTATTAACACATTATAACAGCAACCCCTATACTAAACAAACAAATTGCACGGAAGGGGACACAAGCAAAATTAGTGTGTACAAATATATACATTTATATGTATACATACATACAGTATATACTTAGGACTCATCAACATCTTTGGTTCCATACATGATTAGACCAGAATTGGCATTTGTTTTTTATGAATATTCACAGGGAAAAAGAGTGGATCGGATTTGTATTTGGTCCCAAATGTGAGACGAATACAAACTGGTATAATTGCTGAAAGATTTCCATCCTCCCAGCCCTGCAACACTCTCAAGACCGAAAAATTGCAGACTTGTGGTATTTCACATCATGGAACTGTGCTAACGTGATCTTTCAGCGCCACTTCATGGGGGATGATGCAGAGAAAGAAAAAGTGGAAATAAGCAAAGAACTACACCAACTGGCAAAACTACTGAGAAAGGAAGAAATATGAAAGGAAGAAAATATGAAAATGTGCTTCTAAGAGTCAAAATTTGCATTTGGATATGAACACTGGACCAACTTTCTGCAGACACAAATATATTCTTCCAGATGCAGGGGCAGACATATGTACAGATAAATACGAGAATGTATATTCACACATGCTTTATATAAATACGTGTAAATACACACATATAACACACATCTAAACATATGTATGTGTATATAGATTCACTGTCCTTTACAAGTGTTTATATGTTTAATGGTTGCATAAAAATTCCTAGCAGCTTTCTAGAAGACATATTTCAATAAAGTTTCTAAATTTTACATTGTAGTAAAAGCTGACCTTTTTTTGAGTATTAAAAAAAATCCCAAAGCAATTTATAATGATGTTGCAATATATTTGGAGGTTTTAAATATATTAAATTCAACTTTATACCAGCTAGGTAATTTTTTTTAAATTACTAAATTTTGTAGTATCATGGAGGATAGCTTGATGGCCTCTGGCTATCATAGAAGATTTAATATGTGCTACTTTTATTATTACTAATAACAGCAGGTAGAATTATTAATTGTTCAGTAAGTACCAGTGCTGAGCTAGTAACTACAAACTGCTCATATTACTTCAAATATTTCTAATATTTCAAATCTGTGAAAGTAAAAGGAACTTAAAAAAACCAAATATAGTAGCAAAATTAAAGTTAATCAAATGATGATTGAGTTTTCTAATAGAAATAATTCCTTCCAAATCCTACTCTTGCTGGATTAGATGTAACTTGACATCATAGTTGGAATAAAAATTACTTGAACCCTATAATAAAAGATAGTCATTGATTTCAAGAAACTTTGTCATAAAAATGCTCTGATTATATAGCGCAAACACAGGAATGACTATAGAACTTTTAGCTCTTACTTTCCATAAAGGCATAATTCACTGGAATAATTAATGACGTTCAATTCAGAAAAGAACATTTTTTTTTCCAAGTAGATACAATAATAAGTAGGTTATGAAGTCCCAAATTTCAAGATCTGTTCTGAGGTTCTTCCAACTGCATTCCTTGCATTGGCTCCCATATCATCTCTGTCTAGCAAGGAGTTTGTAATACAACCTTCAATGAGCTACTTCTCTTGTTTTTAATACTTGAAGTTGTTTTTCATACCTAAAGAGTCTTTGAAAATTAAAGCATTCTTTTTATTTGATACTCTGGAAATCTGATACTAAATCATAATCCTATTTCCCCCATTTCTCGATGTCTCAGATGATATTATTATACATAAGAGGGTACACACAGCATTATATAATAAGCTAATTAAGACTACATCTTCTATACTGCAAGCTCCCTGGGAGAGGCCTATGTCTAATTCATCTTTGTTTTCCTAATACCAAGTACAGTACCTGGCATATGGAAGCTATTCCCTGAATGTTGAATTCATGAACAGATTAATGAATAAAGACCATGTCCTCTCTATATTTTCAAATATGTATTAGTTCTCACTGCTTAGTCAAATCAAATTTTTTTTCCATAAATAATCTACTCCTAGTTCTAACGATGTTCTGTACCCTAAGTTAGAGCCAGAAAAAGAGAAGTGTCTGAAAGTTGGGACCTCATCCCTCTCTAAGAAATTCTCCTGTTTCCTTGCCTGAGTAAACTGATGCCTACAAAAAATAAATATGCCAGTGGGTCAGGGCCAAGGGTCCTTTTAAATGATTTTAGTAAAAACATATTTTTGTATAGAAAAGTATCTGCAGCAGCCTCCCAAGAGTTTGGTCAAATCACCCCAGAGTTTGGTTTCCAATGACAGTTATATGATATTTGTGTGAAAATAATGGGCAGTGGTTTCAGATTATGAATGTTATTTTGGTTGACATTTCCAGCAACTACCATGACTTTAAAATGAGAAAACAAAAGCCAAAATAATGAATAAGTAAATAATAGGAAAGAGAAGAAAAACAAAACAATAAACATTTCTAGGTGTATATTTTCACAGAAAAAAATTTCAGTTTGGAAAAACTGAATGCCACATGGCATATAAATTATAAACTTTCAGGTTCTAATCAAATGATGAGGGAAAGTTGTTCTGTATTTCCACCAGAGTATTTTTTTTAATAATCTTTCCTATAAATATATACACGGTCTATGATTATAACACCATAATAAAAATTGGTAGCAAAACCTGTTTTCCATCTCAGCATTGTTTATGCTATTTTAATAAGTTGAATAAACTTGGAAGACTAAGAAAATGTCACTTTTCCAACTCTGCTAGGAAAGAATTTGACAACTGCTACATAACTACTCAAATGCTACAGTTTGTTAAAATGCTCCTAATAATTTTTTCCTGACTTTTATTCAAAGGCTGAAGTGTGACACACAAGAGAGATTTAGGCTAATGATGATAAACATATTACAAGGAGGGAAAGGTTACCATGATGTTTAATTTCAAAGTCAAAGTGCCAGGGATTTGGCTCCTTCGCAGAATCTCTGATCGTGGGAGAGAGCAGAAGTTTGAAAAGAGTGCAAAACACCCCCCTGACTTTAAAATAATGAACGCTTCCCCACACCTTGCCATGCTGCAAAAACACCTATGCACCACACATGCATCAATTCCCCAAGGCTCCTAAGTTAATTTAGTGGCAAAAGATTGTGCTCAAGTGATAAAGGTCCAATACTATGATTATCTTTATGGATAATTGGGGCCATAAAATAGTTCCAAAGCACCTTTTATTTGTCATTTGTTGACAATTCAACCAACTCTCCTGCCTGCCATCCTCCATATTTAATGGGTCCCTATCGAAGTATGCAACCCACTCATTTGTATGGGCAGAATGTCTTCATATTGTTAGGCTGTTGCATATCCTTTACTTCCTTATGTTCTTCATCAGTCTACCTCCTGCTCTTTTCTTCTATGACACCTCTGAGATGGTACCCATAGCAACACCCCTGAGAAGAAGGTGAAAGTGAAGACGCTGCAGTCATCCCCGGCGCACAGTGCTGACAATGCCAGTCATTAATGCAGCAGCTTCTGCCTACTCAGATCTGCCTCACTCCTCTCTGGTCTTGTTTCCCTCCAGTTGCAGCCACAGAGCACACTCATGGAGATCCAGAGACTTGCTGTTAATGATTTGTCACTTGTTTAGAACACCTCAGGATGGCAGGTTTGTATAATCTGCCCTCAATGGCACTGCCAGGTTGCATTAGGAAACAATTACCTAGTTTATGACTAGCAAAGTAGGCATCAGGATTTCCAATTAAACTCAGATGTTTCCAAAGGAGTCTGGGTACCCCTATTTTTTTTTTTTTTTTAAGAAAAGGAACAGACACCACATTAGGGGCAGTTCTGCTCACTCCTACTTCAGAGTAAGACACTTTTGAATTAATGCTCTCTAGATTAGTAAAGTTTGGGCAGCAGAATATGGAGAATGATTTTTCTGTGAATTCAGTCATGATCATTTATTAAGCTCTCGCCATTTGTTCAGATCCAGGCAAAATGAAATAATGGACACACATTGCCTAAATGCTTTTGTAGTACAGAATCAAAGAAAAGAGACTAACATAGCTTCATTATTTTAACCACTGCCTTCTCCGTGTGTGTGCACATGAATTGGAGAAGGAAAAAATACAATGATTATGGATTTCTTTTCCTCTTTGTATTCTGAATAAGTGCTAGACTCGGTAGGTTTTTAACAAAATTAAAAGATTTTACTGTAAAAAGTATTATCAAATGTTTTACATCTAACATAAATATAAGCTTGTATAAGCTAATTTAAAATGTATTATATTGAACAGATCTTGATTTAAACATACCCCGTGGATTTAAAATCACCATATTTATTGAAACACAAAAAGATTTTTTTATAGCTGAGAAAGCTCAGATGTTATTGAACTTCAACTGCAAAAAAACCACAGCCTGGAATTTCCATACAATAGCTCTCATAATATCAGATGATAATTATAATAATAATAAAAACTTGTTAAAAATTCCAGAAAAAAAGAAATTTAATCAAAGGTCTGAATGCACAAGTATCATAGGCTCCTATTTCCCTATTCTGCCCCCTCCAGAAGAGGAAGTAAACTAACCATTTATCAGTAGCAGTGTGAAAGGAGAAGATTTATCATTTTAAAATTTTTCATTGCAGATGGTTTTCATTTTAAAAGGCAGGGAAGCGATTTTTTTGAAATCATTTTTTTCCCTAATGCAATTGAACCAGACATTTCTCGTAAATCTTGTTGCTTTAGTAGACAATATTCAATTCTTTAAGCTTTATATGCAATATCCAGCTTTCTTTTTTTTTTAAAGATGCCCATGTCCTTGGCTTGAAAATGAAAACCAGCTGAGAGGTGCCATCATACCCATCATACCCAAAGTATGCTACCTTGGCCCATCCCCTTTCCTTAGCTCACATGTCTTCTAAGAGGTACCTCTTTGGGCTCAAACTAAACCGTGAGTTTTAAAATATGGTTTTCTTTGTCTTCTTCTTCTTCTTTTTTTTTTGGTAAATAAATGAGTCTGCCAGCCAATGCATTTTTTCGAGTTGAACAGCTAACTGTACCCAGCGATTCACTGAATTCACTGAGTTAGGGAACCCAAACAAAAAGCAAGTCACTGAGGAGAAAGCAGGAAGGAGATACTTCCTTTGTAATTTTTTTTAAAAGGGAGAGAATCATTTATATTTGATTTGAATTTGAATTTCCTACATGATATCACCCCCTTTAAGGAAGAAGCATTTACCATTTGTGGTATAGCATTAGATATTCTAATTGAGCAAATGACATGGTGGTACTTGTTGACTAGAGTCATTGTTATTCTTAAAGTACATTCATTGTCAATTTTTGAGGCCTATGGATCCCTAAAATTGAAAAGCACAGTAAAATACCACCAATCTTAAAAAGCCAGTAATCAGAAGGCTATGTTAACCATTGTGATGAAAATGTGTCAAATGGTCTATGAAGCGAGTGTATGATGCCCCATGATCATATCAATGTATACAGTTATGATTTAATAAAAAAAAGCCAGTAATCATCTTTATATGATAAGTTTAGTTTAAGGTGCAATATAGATGCACATATAGCAAACATAATTTTTGTATGTATATTACATATATTATATATCATATATATTTTATCAGTCTACCTAACATACAGTAGCGCTTCCATAGTTGACTAACTCTATATATTGACTACCTCCTTAAGGTGACCTCGTTTTCATAGACTGGATGTGTACTACATGTATGTATCAGAATAATAGGCCTAGTTCCTTATGTCGACCAATTTGTTACAATCCCTTGGGTGGTCAACTTACAGAGGTTCTACTGTATCTTCTAATGGGAGTTTCTTTCTTATTTTTGTCTGACTAAAAAAAAAAGTGTTGCTTTTTTAGATTCTGAGGTTGGCTTTTTTTATGAACATGTTTGTTCCCAGCTTTAAAGATATAAGGGGTTGAGTAAAATGCAAGTGGACAGTTCCAAAGATGAATTCTATTTAAGATTTTATTAAATAAAAATTAACTCTTATTTGCAAATTTCAAAGGGATGCAATCAAAAGCCAATAAAGATTTTTAGAAAGTTCTTCCTTTTCCAGACAAAGAAGGTCTGGCAGGTGCATGGGGGCGCAGCAATGTTGGATAGAGAGCGTTACAAGAGGTACTAAAGCCTCAATCCCCTGGTACCCATTTCAGTGTTCCTAATATTACAACTTGTGGTTTTACACAAAATGAGTGAATACTGAACACCTTAGAAATGAATAAAATGATCTTCAACCAGCCAGGAGTTCTTTGAAAAGTTTTCTTGTAAGTTCATTCCCAAGAGCATCTTCTTGACATATTTGCTGCAGCCAAATGACACTTTCTCTGCCATCCCATTCCTGTCTGCAGATAAGCTTCCTAAACCTGGCTTTACAGTATTAAAATATGAAAGTTAGTTACTGGGAAAAATAATTCTATTTTCAAGAACTCTATTGCTTTACAGCTGAAAATTATGATTTTATTAGAAAGAAATGTCTCTTAAAACATCTGGAAGATGTGCCACAGTGATAAGCTGGGATATAAGAATCCTTTGCTCTGAGGATACATTCTTAAATATAATGCTGGAAAGTGTAAACAGGAAGATGAAAATTACCCATAATTCCATCACTAACAGGTTACATATCCTGTGTGATATGTATTTATTTTTCTAAATCAAATCACATTTGGCATAGGACACAATCCCCTAGGAAATCCAGTTTAAGTCAGTTTTTATTTTACCTTCTTTAAGATCTTACCCAGAACCCTGGGATTTACACAATCCAGAAAACTTTGGAAGAGGGAGTCTTCCAAATTATCCTTCAGTCAAGGAGAGAGAAGAGGAGAGCCACAATGCTCCTCTGCTGTGTCTCCCCAGCCACGTGGGTTTACTTCTGTAGCTCAAGACCAGGTTAAATACTCTTTTAAAAGGTATAGGTTTTTTGTTGTTGTTGTTGTTGTTGTTGTTTTGCAGTTTTTGGCCGTGGCTGGGTTTGAACTGGCCACCACCAGTATATGGGGCCAGCACCCTACCCCTTTGAGCCACAGGCACCGCCCTAAAAAGGTATAGTTTTTATATATGCATCCTATGACTGTCCTAATATCTTTATTCCTATGTTGTCTGATGTTCAGATTCTTTCAAGAATTTTTGTTATTAATGACAACCCCATATAACATTACATTTATATATCAATCTTTGACCACACCTCTGAATACTTTATAATGATAGATCCTTAGAAATGAAATTCCTGTATTAAAAATACAGTTTTGAGGATGTTAATTTTAATGATGTTAATGTCATGTATTAATGTTTTTATCTTTAAAAATATTTGTTGCAAATTTCCTCAATTTTCTACCTTTCAAATTTTTTGAAACAAATAGAAGTTCTAATTTCCATGTTGTCCAATATGTGCATATTTTTATTTGTAGTGTTTCCCTTTGTTTTAGGCATAGAAATTCCCTCTGAGTCCTGAGATCTAAGATTATCATTTATATTTTAATATTATGGAACACTTTATTCAAACTGGGATTTATTTATTACAAAGAAAAAGCTTACAATCTTCTTTCAAAAATAAGTAATCAATTACCATCACCAAAAATGCATTAATCAATATAAACAACACTCTAATGCAATTATTTTAAAAAATCAAAACTGATGCAAAACTCAGAATGAGCAATATGTCGAAATTTTAGGTAAAGACAGAATCAAGCCCTATAGCCTTCTGGCATTGTCCTTTAAAATAATACCTAAATAAAGTAAAATGATTGCTAGTGGCCTCCCCATTATTTCCATCCTCTGGGTGCTCACCTGGTATGCTGAATTGAGCTCAATTGTCACACACTTCTGTCCATCACATCCCCACTCTGACCAGCTTCATCCTTAGACACAGTTCCCTCGTCTTTATTTTTCAAGGCTATTCAATATACATGATTTTTACTGAAAGTTTGGAGATAGTGGAGGGAGAATATTAAAACAGAGGGGGAAAGACCCTAAGATTCACTGTGAACCATCATTGCATCTAAAATCCTGCATCCACAGATCACAGTCACAATGATTCCTCTTCAGACTGGCAAGATGGCAGGTGGTTTCCCGCTACTGATTTCTCTCACCCATCACATGTCTGCCCTGAGATCAACAGTTGTCAGCCTTCCCATCACAGGAACACTGAAAAGCCTTAGTCGTTCACTATGTAAAGCAAGCACCCAGAGTCCTGGCTTCTGTACCAGATACTGCCAGTTCTTTCTTCGTTTCTATCCCCTGGCATTTGCTAGCTTGACTTCCAACTGCCAGCACCTTCATTTATTGCCCAAGACTTTATTTGGCCACCAATATTTGTTTTGTCTGCAGGAGCAGCAAGTTGGAAGTTCCTGGGCTGCTGGGTTCTTTCACGACCCAGTAACAGAGGATCTGTTGTCTCATCCTTGAGAGATTAGAGTGGATGAGTCTAATGATCATATTTTGCACCTGTTCCTACATTTCTCTAGCAAGATCAAGTTCCCCTTGATCAAAATGGTAAAGTTCTTGATAACAAAAACTATCTTGGCTGCTTTCCTTCCCTGTCTTTTTTCTTTTCTCTCCTGCCAGTATTTGCTGGGATCACCTTTCAAATCCACTATTTACAGGGACTTATCTCAGGGTTCACTTATTAAAATATCCTTCATGCACAAAAGGGCAGTCTAACTGGCCTCCAATGTTTCACTTTTCAAAGAACAGGCAGGGATTTGGAATCTCAATTTTTCTTCCTAATCTTTCAAAATTTGTGGATTCAATCCCTTGGTTGAGTTTATTCCCCTGCAACAGCCTCTGTGGGGAGCCAAGAATAAAAAAGATAGTATACATTCTTCTGCTATGCAAAGCAAACTCCAAGGGATGCAGATAATCTTTCCACTTAATTTAAATTCTACTGCACATGTATTAGGGCTTTCCCCCCTAGTTTCCATTTTTATTTTCACTGATCCATATGCCAGTACCACAGGTTTTATTATTATAGCTTTTATTGCACTTTAAAATTTCTATATAAATTTACTTCTAATTTCTGCCCCCTGCCTTTACTTACTCATCTAGTCCCTTTCTTTTATTTTTTTCAGAGCATTTAAAAAAAAATAACTATAAAATTTAAGGAAAAAAATCCTGCTACTATCTAGAATAAAGCTAAAGTATGCCTAGAAATTAGGAAGAAGTTAGTCTTCAAAATATTATTTTTTCACATATGGTGAAAAGGCATATGGAATATGGTGTGTCTCTCCCTTAATTTCAGTCTTCCTTTATGTTTCCCCGTAAAACATGGGTTCTTGTTTCAAATAATGAAGCACATCTTTCTTACTATTGCAAACATGAAGTTTATTTGGTTCCTAATATGAAGCATATCTTTCTTAAAATGAAATTAGAATGACCTAGAGCTATAAATAAATAAAGGTTTAAAAAGGCTGTTTCTTTTCCTAGGGAATTCAATCACAATATGGTGCAATGAAATGGATAGTTTTTCAAGCGTAGTGCTCTATTTTAATTTACAGATAAAAACTCAAAAACTTTTACTTTTTTTCTATTTTAATTTACAGATAAAAGCTCAAAAACTTTTCTAGCTTATAGGAAGACTCACCAGTATTAAAGATATAGAACCTTTGGGTTCAGAGATAATCAGCAGGACAGATAATGCAATACCAAAGCTATGACTCCCATTTTTGATTTTTGACACTTCATATTTGCCTATCCTCCTTACCCAAAATGGCTTAAAATATCTTAAAATAAAGACATGTATGATAAGGCTAATTAAATAAGAACCAAGAAAATGAGGAGGAAATGTTTTTTCCTTTCCCATAGAAATATAGATGGTGTCAAAAAAAATGTATACTCATCTTAACAAAGGAAAAACTGTATTAAATTTTTAATACTCAAGTCACATTTAACTTCTGCAATTAAAAGAGGTGTTCAATGTATTCATTTTGTGTTGTAAGTAATATAATGAGTATAAAAATTTTAATACATTTTTCTTCCTTTTTAAAATTCTGTATACATTTTTTTTGGTACTGTCTGTATTTATTTAGATCTGGCCTTAGTTTTAGGTTTGGAAGCTGTACCAGGTGATCTGACTGTCTTAAACATAAGACTTCATATTGCCTGAGCGATCACTAACTTTAGAAAAAGTATATGCCCTGAAAGGCAGGGTACAATGCAATGAACTCCTGAGAACTTCAAGAAGAAAATAACTTGCCTTTGCCTTGAACTCACTTGTGAGATCTTGGCAAAACCATTTAGCCTGTCTGGGTTCCTAGTTTTTGTTACTAGAAAAGGTATAAATAGTATCCCAACCCTTGAATCTTTGGTCTAAAATGACACCTGCTTTAAATAATTAAATCTGAGTGTCTTTCCAAATCATTTTTATCTGCTTACTTCAGTAGCCTGCAGCCATACAGAAAATGTACTCATTTTCTAACATTTTTATTGAGATATAATCTATCTACTATAAAATTTAACCTTTAAAAGTGTACAATTCTATAATAGCTTAGTCAAAAATTTTAATCACTTCCTCAATTCAGGTAAAGTTGGAGGGGCCATATGGAAATTCCCCTTGTGAAAGTGGGTGAAAAATTGATTTCAGTAAACCTGTTGGCAGAATGATAAGGTCCCTCAAGTTATACTTCCTCAACATGCTTTCATCATTTTTATTTGAAACATTTCACTTTCTCATGGTATCAAACATAATGCTCAAATATAAGTCTAAAAATATTCCACAGACAAAATTTATGGGGGAGATGTTCAGAGTCCTGCTTAAGGCATCACGATAGGTAAATCAGTTGCAGGTAATAGGCTCCCAAGGCAGGTGGTATGGCTCAACATCCTTACACCAGAGGAAAAGAATGTGTATCTAACACTATACCAGACTGCTCTGCTGTTCAACCTTTGGCAAATTCTCTCGGCCTTCGTTTTCCCATGTTTGATAAAACTGTGATCAACCATAACACAATCTCTATTATTGTGATGATTATGGAAATTTTTATTAATTCAATATCAATATGAAATTAACTATTCTCCAAAATTAAGTAATAATCCTCAGATAACATAAAATGCATGTGTTCTGATGGGAACCAGTGGCCACTGTTGGAGTTTTATGCTGCTACAATTATAGAAAAGGTATCGAAAAAAAGTTACATGACAAAATTACAATCTAAGTAAAAAATTTACTCTTACAGGCAAAGTAAATTCAAATTCTTAATTTTAGAATAGTTCATAAGTTAATGCTTCCAATTATTTTCTGTGGTAATTCTTTATTGGATTTATTTGAACATCCTTGTGCCTGAAGGTTCTGCTATGACCTGCCATATTGAGGGAAGTCAAATTGAATTTCATGGTTGATCTATTTGATCTGCTAAATTCCATGTTTGAAGACTTTCCACTTATGATACAAAATATCGATTTAACATAATTTTTGGCTGGTGTGATTCCTGCTTTCCATGCTGGAATCATCAGCCTACATTGAAATGGATCATGATGTCAGAGGAGACGGGTAGAGGGGACCACATGGACTATGAACCGGCACGCTGAAGATGAGATTCACATGTTTTCACAACACGCAGATTGTGTTTCCAAAGCACGTGGTCTGGATGATACATATCTCCCCATGTTAAAGGTAAGTAGAATAAATATTCTTGAACATCTATTATAGGCAAAACCCTGTGGCAAGTGCTTTGGTGAATGCAAAGATGAATGAAAGTATGCAAAAATCACCCCAATTTAAGGCTAAAAAGGGTAGCGAGCAAGGGAGACAAACTGGCTGACAGTTCGGAGAGATGTATTAAAAGGATAGAGGCTTGAGCCACCATGACGAAATAAATTTTAATTAAAGGCATTAATTATCAGTAAAAGATTTGCCAAAGCTTTTATGTATAAACCGTGTGAATATTAAGCCACATGCTGTGTGCATTACATTCATGGAAACCCCTGTGATAGGATTTTGAGAAAAATTAAAACATGGTAGTGAAAATGGTTAGAATCAGAATATACCTCTATGCAGAAGTTATAATTCCCTAGCCTAAATATTTGGATACAAGCACCATCCTATGGCTTCTAGCAGATGACTACATAGGAGTAAGAATTTATTTTTTTAAAAAAGTCAAACAGTCAAATGATAGCTGCTCAAGTAATCACAAGAGAAAAATCAAGAGCAAGAAGTTTTAACATGGAGTTTTAATGCACTGAAAATAGTTTGGTTTCCATTTGCTATAATCTTCCCACTTTATCCTTCAGCTTTCGTGGCACTGTCTCCAAGTCTGGGTCAGCAAGCATGCCACCCTTCAGGCCCATGCCCCACCCTCCCTTGTCCAGGATGCCACTGATGTATGATGCTAAATCATCACATAATGAAGACCCAAGTTCTCCGTCTTTTCTAATGTTCACAGAAAACGATCTCTAATTCAAAACTCTGCCTGCTAATTAAACTTTCCTGTGATCTAATTTGCTCTAATTATTTCCATAAATTGAGATGTAACAGGGGTTATATAAAATTATCCAAACAGAAAACTGGGTTTTAGTCTGAGTTTCAGCTAGGGTACAGGTTTCTGAATTGTTGCAGCATGTTGCTGAATGTAGATACCATTATACAAAAATCAGAACTGTACAAAAGGAAATAAAACAAGCTTTCCTCTTTGTCTTTGCAACTTAAGGTAAAGTTTCACTCTGAAAGTACCAAAGACTGAGGTTATGCTGCACAGCCAAAGCTGAACAAACGATTTTTATGTAGATCCAATGAAAAGCTGTGTCATCTACATTCAATACATTGACCATCAAATACTAACTAGGAACCAAATGATTTCTTACTTCTGAAGGGTGTGGAATTGCATTATATGCTATATTATAAAGTATTCATATTTTCTATCAAATTGCATTTTCATATCTCTGTGGCACTGGGAATAGCGTCTTTTGGAAAATGGTCCATACTTTTTTTTTTGCAGTTTTTTGGACGGGGCTGGGTTTGAACCCGCCACCCTCGGCATATGGGGCCAGCGCCCTCCTCCTTGAGCCGCAGGCACCACCCATGTCCATACTTCTTTTCTGACAGAGAGAAAGAAAAGGACAACAAGTTGTAGCAGAAATGGAGGCGGTTACCACAAATGCAATCACAGTGACCTGAACCAGAGAAGCTTTCTCAGCAAACACCCAGAAGAAGATATGAATGGAATGAGTTCACAGTCCAAACTATTAAAACAGGCAAGGGTTTGTAACTGAGGCTAGCCTTCATCTTGGCTGGCCAGATCACTTTCTATTTAATTTCTATTTAAGTTTAACACTGGTACAAACTTTTTAAGAACAGAGCTTGGGCGCCACCAATGGGAATAATTGCCATCTATAGAAGTCCTGTGAAAAAAAAATTGCCTTATAAAAGTTTTTGTTAAATCAATTAAATAAATATATGAAATTAAACTCATCCACATTTTGAATGTACCTCATTGTAGCCCATTATGGAAGACCCCCCGTATGTTCTGTGTCATTAGTGAAACCTTCTCAGTGGTGTAATGATGTAGCACATGCACATGGGGGACAGTAATGCGTTTCTCATTTCTTCTGCACATTTCATTACAGGGTAGGAAGCTGCAATTTTTCACTCAGGATTCCATTTTGGTGTGGGAAAGGGGAAATAGACCCAGAAAGCCAAAACGGCATCCAACATCTCTAATTTCATAATTCAGCAACTGATAATTTGCTGTGGATAATTTTTCTTAGCAGTCTCTTTCCTATCAGTGCTCAGAGACTGTAGTTCCTAGCAGTTTTTTTGTTTGTTTGTTTTTAACCAAAAACATGCTTAAATCAACCAAAAGCACGGTTGATTTTTGAGGAATACAAATCCCTTAATTCTCATTGGCCATTTCTGCCAGTTTTGATTAAAATGTATACTCCAATTCCTTAAAGGGAAATGTTAGCTTATGGCAGATGAGATATGTAGGATTCCATATTTTCCGAATTTAGCTCTCTTGAATGTTTCCTTTAGGGAAAATCCATTAAGTTTACCTTTTCTTTGGTTTGATTGGTACAACTAGATGTTTCTGATGACCTCATCCAAAAGAGAGCTGCTACAAAGAGTGCTCTATAGACTCTCTTTGAATGATATAAAAGGCTGTTTTGTCACAGTTTATAAAGAGCTGTGCACTGATTCCAAGGATTTTTTTATTTTTAATGAAAGGTTAAAGTCACCACCACACAGAACTACAAAAATTATTTCTGGGAGACGTTTCAGGGCTTCTTGTGCTTACAGTTGCTGCTTCTCCATTCTGCTGGGCTTTTAATCCTCTCTTTTCTGACTCATGGACAATAATGAAAGGGCGCCCGGCTGTGAAACACCCTCCCCGTTTCCCAGCCCTGCCTCATCTTGGCCCAGGTGGGATACGTTAGCAGCAACGTAAGCCTCCAGCTCCGTCCTCCCTGCCCCCAGTCCCTGGTGGGAACAGACACCTCACATCAACAAGGAAGTCATATTTTTACACAATATTTCAGTACAAGACCACTGCTGGCCTGAAAGGGACAAATGGGCTCAGTTAAGCATTTCTTGTGATGTGTGTTGCTGTCTACTGTGGTTGTTACTGGACAGCATGCTACAATTTCCTTGGGGTCTAAAGGGCAACATGCATTTTTTCCCATTTGCCATTTCCCTGATCTATCACATGTTATTCATTCCTCCACTTCATGTGGATTGGAATATTAATAATTACTATACTGTTTTCCTTTGAAGTGTCTATGTTAGGATCAGAGGCCTGGGTCAGAGAAAGAGGTAAAAATGGAAAAGGAAGGGGAAGGAGAGACCCCCAGGAGTCTATGGGAAGAGAACAAACGTTGGCGTCATATACCACAAATCAGCAAGTCACAGCCGTCTGCAGGGGTCTCCTAGTAATAACAAGGCAAGGAGACGATGATATGCAACAGTTACTGTTCTCTGTTCAGCGTCACCTCCTTGTTTGACATTACACTTGAAGTCTAGCAAGTCCAAGGCCCACCCAGCTCCACCTCCACGCCTCAAGCTGGAATACTTGCAGGGTAGCAGCACACAAATGATGCAACAACTATAACATCGTGTTGCCAAAAGAGATGAAAAACAAACACCCTGGCAAGGGAGCAGAATGGCTATCCTGCCAGTATTCCAGCTTGCAACGTGCAGGGGGGACTGGGTCTGCCATGGCCTGCCCTAATGCCCACTCCACTCTTCTGTTTTCTAAAGTAAATTCCATACTCTTCAGTGAGGCATGGGCACTCAAAGAAAAATAATAATAAAGACCAACCTGGAATGCAAGGCTAACTGTGTTTGCTGTTTGCCCTGACAGATCTCCTTTCAATCTGCCTGAAGTACACAGCATCTAACATGTGATATTCTTTTTGCAGACAAATAATGACCCACATACAGCTGTGCACATTATCTGGCAGACAGATGTTGGATTGGCGCTGCAGTTGATACAGTTCACAGGCAGAAGAACAGTCCATTAGCTCTAATTCTCTTCTTTCTCTAACGGGTTTGCTATTTGACCCAGACCCTCTACTTGGTTTGTCTGTAAAACTTACTAGGTTCCGTCTCTTTTTGATGTTCTCTGGTTTCAAAGAGGACTTAATCAGGCTAAAGGTTTTGGCCGTTAGCCGGAACCTCTGATTCTAGACGTTAATGCTTTCACTTTCCCAGACTGTGTTCTTCAAGGGACTGGGGAATTTAAGCTGAAATTAGATGGTTACAAGTGCTAACACCTGCCCCAAGTTCATCAGTTTTGCTGGCCTCCCCTGGATGCTTCAGCAGTTTACTCAGTAAGACACAGAGAATGGCGCAGTGGCCCCGTCACAGTGTGCCATCCTTTTTTCCTTGTGTCTCCTTCACGGCCACTGCTTCTTCCCTGGGACCGAGTGAGGCTGCTCTCTGGCTTCCACTCTGCTGCTGAGGCCTGCAGGAATGGAATTTACAGTGGTGGCTGCCAGTACTCACCTGAGAGAGCCGCGGGCAGGTGAAGGTGACTTTAAATTATTTATAGGGTTTTTCTCATTAGCACATTGGGGCTGGTGAGGGGATGTTCTACTCTCCTTATCTCATGGAGATTAAAAAAATCCCCAATTTGGAAAGGTCTTCAGCTGAGGGAAATAAGAAACAGATGAAAATGTCTTAAGAGCCACTCCCCAAACAGAAAAAAAAAATGGAAATAGCTCTCAGCTAGAAATCTCTGTTCTTAAGCAGTTAGGGACAATGGGAGGAGAAAAAGGTGACTGAGGCAGGGATGAGAATTCTGGGGTCGGCTGATGTTGCTGCTCACCTTCCTTCCCCACCAGGAAAGGCCCTCAAGGCAGGGAGGCAGCCCTTTCGAAATGTCCTGCTCCCACCTGCAGCTGCCCTTGGAACTCTGAGTCTTGTTCCCTGTTCTGCTGACGTCTCCTGGGTATCCCAAAGGTAGCTGTAGGGTGAGGAATAGAGTTTGGGCTTTCTAACCTGTGACCTTGCACCTGTGGTGGAGAGCACCTTGTGCTCCTAGCTGGCCATAGCAGTGTACAGTGAAGTCACGCTTATGTAACTGCTGCTTAGCATGCTGCCACTTCTGTTCCCCTGTGTATAAAGGTGTGCAAGACCTTTCCTTTGCACAGATTGTGGACAATGTGTAACCTGCTGCCAGGAGCTAGGGCCGACCTCCCACATAATTTATCTTATCAGCCACTGGTGAGCTGAATAAAGCATGTTACACTTGCCCTTCATGCCGGAGTTTCTCTCCAGCCTGGCCAAATTAGAACACTGGCTTTGCACTCACAATACACAGGAAAAAAATAGAAAATTATAGCTGAATGTACCTTTATCTATAAAATAGTCATGACAAAACTTTACAAAATACACTCTCCGTGTTGGCCACCTCTTTCTACACATAGTTTTTTTCTCTCCCAGGCATGCCATACACGTTCCAAGGTGCCTGTTGTAATGCAATTTTTCCTGTGTGTGGAGGCATTTGGAACACTCTATAGTTGTGTGACTTCTGTCCAGTTACAAAGCTTTCCTCTATGCTATGACTTTCAACAGTAAACCACCTTTGTATGGATTCTAAGCTGATTCTCCTTTTCTCCATCTTGCCACCATCTCCTACTTGCCACCTCTTCCTTTTTCACTCTATAATTCAAAGTCAAGTCATTACACCCTTCTATTTTCTGAAAATACAATTATGTCCTCTTCTATGTAGCAATCCACCCTTAAATTGCTATATACAAACTCATTTCTTAATCCAAGTCTGCTGGCATGTGTGGGACTTTGCTCATTGAATTTTTCTCTCTTCTTTTCACTTCCCGAAAATTGCTTTATCCCAGCAAGGTTTGACTCCCTTGTTTTCCCCTTCCTGAGTTGTAGCACACACAGCTAACATAACTCTTACTAGACCAGTTGATGCTGGTTGGGAGGGTCCACGATGAAGACATTTCAAATATATTTACATTCAAATATAATCTCTCTCTCTCCCTTGTAAAGGTCCCATCATCCCAGAATCCTAAATTAGAGCAACCAGAAGTCATAAAGTCATTTCTTTCAGCTTCTTTATTTTTCTACGATAAAATCTGAGGCCTAGAAAGATAAAATACTTTGCCCTACTTGCTAATTTTCTCTTAAAGCATTCTAAAAACATAATATTTGCCTTACGCAGGTTATAATACAAATCTCTAGGCCCTTGATTTATAGAAAAAGCATACAGCTGGAGAGAAGGAAGTAGCTTGCTCTTCCTTTTAACTCCATGCTAACTTATCTCTAGACTGTCCTCACCTAGCGGCTGAAGCTTGGGTGAGTGAACCTATCCGTGCCAGAGGCCAGATGAAAGCACACGTCACATTTGCACCTGCCATAATTTTGGGATTCCTGCATCATGGAAACAAAGCAGGGATTTTTATGTAGACAAGCCCTTTCAAAATATGGCTGCAGATGGAAACATAGCAAGGGCTTATGGACAGGCAGGATTTTCTCATCATCAATGACTACGGAACACCACAGGGTGGGCGATCACTTCTAAACAAATACCTTATTACTGTGGCCTAGGAAACACAGTGGGTGATTAACATTTCATCTCTGGGGCGGCGCCTGTGGCTCTGTGAGTAGGGCGCCGGCCCCATATGCGGAGGGTGGCGGGTTCAAACCCAGCCCCGGCCAAACTGCAACAAAAAAATAGCCGGGCGTTGTGGCGGGCGCCTGTAGTCCCAGCTGCTCGGGAGGCTGAGGCAAGAGAATCGCTTAAGCCCAGGAGTTGGAGGTTGCTGTGAGCTGTGTGAGGCCACGGCACTCTACCGAGGGCCATAAAGTGAGACTCTGTCTCTACAAAAAAAAAAAAAAAACATTTCATCTCTGGGTTCTAAGCCTGATTTAATTCCACTAAAAAGGCATTGGATGGCAGCACATGGCTTCCTCTGCCTCCAAGTGCCCAGGTATGAGGTTTGAGTGGCCGGCTGTGATCAACGCCGAACAAGAGTGTGAACAGCGGGAGTGTGGCACAGGAGGACAGGAGCACAGAGGAAGGTGACTGACACTGCCACATTTGCCTTTTAAACCACCACTGTGAGCTCTTTCATAGCAGATAAAATTCACCAAAATTATTAAAGAGCAGAGGAAAAAAGAATTCCCATCACAATTACATGGATGTTCTGTCAACAGCAGTAACAGTAGCAGTTACAGAATAACTACTGATAATTACAATCATTTAATTCAAAGTACCAAGTCACTTCATGCAGAACACGACTCATTTATCATTATTGACCTTAGAAGAAGCAAATTTACCCAAATCAATAAAGGTTCCAAATATCCATTAGAGCAGACAGAGATTGGTTGCAAGTGTTAGGTGCTTCTATCCACCTGGATTAATAGAGGGAAGTAGATCTGGATGCCTTTGATTAATGAAGAGATTTTTTTTTTCTTCCTAAGACAGTTATTTGAAACAAAATTGACCTTAATTTCTCCTTTAATTCATGTTATGGAAAGTCAGTTATTTTAGCTAAGAAGTTACATTCCCATTAGTTGCTGAAACACGGTGTAATTACAAAGAGACGTAATCTATAAACAGGTAGAGTTCAACTTTGGTTTTAATGGACTCTTCGGAACTCCCCTGAATATTCATGTGGCAGAGATCAATCTGGTTGGAATGGACCAGACATCACTGTGTTTGTCTTTTAAAATATTGTCATGAGCTTCTTCCCACTCAAATAAAATTCACCCAAATTATGAAAAGAGAGGAAGAAAATCTCTTCACAATTAAGCAGATATTCTGTCAACAACAGTAGAAGCCACAGTTTCAAAATAACTACCAATAATTAAATCTCCCAGTTGTTGTAATGAGAAGGTTTAGGCTGCTCTTAGGGGTCTAGTATTGAAATATAAGATCGAATGTGGACAGAAATTGAGATAATAATAAATCAGTTCAATCACTTAAACATCAGATGGTTCAAATTGGGTCCCAGGTGGTTTTCAAACATTATCTCATTTAATCTTACTGCTAAGGACCAGGAGGATGGAAATTAGAAGGGAAACCCTTCAACCTCCACTAAATACACACAGACTAGAAATCTGTCCCACCCGACACTCCAATCCAGGGTCCTAGGATAGAAAATTCGGACTTCTGTCAAATGTAATAGATCATGAAATGTGTTTGCATGAAATTAGTTATCATGTGAAAACAAATGGTAAATATTCTGAAATTATCGAAGTGGTAAGATTTCCTTCATCACAGAAACTAAAAATGATGAAGGAAGACCCCTCCCTACAATGCCAGGTTGCTCTCTCATCCCACTCCCACACTCTTAGTCACACACTCTGGACCTCTATCCCCATTGGCAGGGAGAACTGAGGCAGCCTCTTCCAAGTTCACATGGTCCATATGTGTCTGGCTGGAAAGGCCATCTCCTTCCCACCATGCTGTGCTGTTTCCATGAGTGCTCAGGTAATCCCTATCAGGCTAAGCGTTCCACACACAGATCATCTGGAAGAGCTAAATCAACATTCTGAAATGGGGTTTGAATGCTCTCTCTACCCCAAGAAGCATAAATGATCTTCCCCCTTTTTCTAGGACGTCCTAGGATCAGGTGCAGCACAGCCCACACTTTACATTGATTAGCTCTTGTAAAGAAGCCAAATTCCACAGCCCTCTCATTGAATATGCACTTCAAAATCCTTACTTGAAGAACTGAGAAAATTCTCCCCAGCTAAAAATCCAGCACCACAGGAAATCCAGGTACTGGCAGGAAGGGAATCAGCTGGAACCACTAAAGAAGCAATTGCTTCCTTAACACCATCTGGGAAAGAAAAGCTAGAGAATGAAGGCTGAGAACATGGAAGGGAGCTCTAAAGGAAAAGGGGAAAATGCACAAGAAGCCTGAGTCCCTGAGACTGAAAATTTGTTCCATTTGTGTTTCTCTGCAGGAAGAAATAAAGAAATGCTGACAAGGCATGCCAGTCTGAATCCCCTGAGCAGTTGGCCTGTTTGACTTTGTGTGATGGTGGGCCAACCTGTGTGCCTGCCGGCTCACACCACTGTAGCTCTTCAAACACATTCTATAGATCCTGCTAATAAATTCCGTTTGGCTGCAACCCTTTCCCAGTTCCAGGCAGTCGCCTCTGAAGTGTAAGTGCAGCCTGTCTTTAAGCCAGGCTACTGCCACTTACTGGTGATCTGTACCTCTTTGGAAAACTAATCCACACTGCATTTAAAGGCAGGAAGCAGAGTTTGAATGAAAATGCAGTCCCATGGCTAGAGGACACAGCTCTCACACCTTCTGCAGCTCCAGAATAAGTGCTATGTTTTAAAAATATATATGTATGTGTTGGCAACATTGAAAAGGGGGCTAAAAAAACATCCCCCACAGAAGTGAGAGCAGCAGCAAAAGAAACGTTAGCGCCCTGCTGACGGGAACAATAGAGCATATGGACATCGCACTGTGCTTGCCAAGCAGACAAGGGCAGGGTGATCAAAATGGAGTCAGTCTGCTTCTCTAATAGCAGAAGAGTCGGCTGTATGAGCGCTGTCTCCAAGTGTGCAACGAGGCCCTTAATTGCCTGAGAAAGGAGAGAGGGTTTGGCTTACATTTTAACCAAGCATACATCTTCCACTGTGGGTCTTTATCTCAGAGCACTTCCCCTGGTGAGTTTAAGGTGGCCAGCCCACTATGGATGCACAGACCTGAGACTTGGCAGGAAAGTAGATTATCACCTGGCAAGGGGTCCCACCCAGAAACCAGCCTTCACTGTAATGGGGTGGAGCTGACTCAGCCAGTACAGAGCAAGGCTTCCAAGGCTCCACGTAAGGCCGACAGCTATGACTGTCCACCATGTAGCGTCCAGGTTCCTGCCTGTTTCCTTCTGTATCCAATCCTGTTTCCCTTCTCATTGTGGCTACCCTTTGAGAAAAGAGCAGATGGGAGGTTAAAAGCAAGATTGTGCAATCAAATCACCTTAAAGTAGTCTTTATGTCTAGATTATTTGAAAACAGCTTTGATAACAGCATTATTAGATACGGAGTTAGTTTCCTGAGGTCAGCAGAAACAGGACATTGATATGGCTAAGGATATGGGGTTAGTGACCAAATGGGCCGACACCTTGTCATTAAACTCTTTCTCTGCTGTGAAGGAAAAAAACAAACAAACAGAAATCACATGGTAGGAAGGACCAGCCTGAAGCTCTGGACAAACAGCCCGGTGGAGGGGGAAGAACACTGCACAGAAGCACAAAGGCATGTAAATTATTCTAACATGCTGAAATCACACCACTGACAGCCCCCGAGTTATGAGTAAGATAGGTTCTGTAGGTACGTTCTTAAGTTGAATTTGTATGTCAGTTGGAACAGGTGCATTTACCTATTATCTGTAATAGCTTCTGTTTATAAGTGCAAGTTGTATGTTGGTCAGTTGTTTGTAACTCTGGGACTGCCTAGGGGCCACAATTATCTTGCCAAAAGGTGACTCTTCAGCCCAGGGTTCAGTCTGTCTCTCCACTAAGTGCAGGGCAGGAAGTGATTAAAGTGCCAGGGAATGGGCAGAGAAACTCCATCTTTCCATCTTCATTTACTCACCAAACATTGGAAGGCCTACTATGACCCAAGAACTCTGCAAAGGAGGTCTGAAAATGGGTTTTAAGCACTTAGTTAGGGATAGGATTTAGGAGGTTAAAAAAAAAAATCCTGTTCCTAGGAACCTAGAAGGTCGCTTAAGCAATTTAGCTTCTGAAAACTGAGACTTAAAGTCTGAATTCTGATTATAACTAGTATGGAGTACTACAAGGACAGCAATCTTTGTGTTCTCATACACTGATGTATTCTAGTGCTTAGAATAAGGTCTGCTTATACAGAACTAAGACAATTTGGATGCAATGTAAAAATCTCATCATGCTGTCTGCATTTTGGTTACATGGGTGTGAAAGTTCATTTAGTGAAAGTTCCTTGAGCTATATACTTGTTATATGTGTACTTTTCTATCAGAATTTTTGTACTCTCAATAAAGACTTCAAAAAATAAAAATAAAATATTCAGAAATGTCAGTCACTGAGAAATTGAGATATGAAAATAAAAACAAAATGATTATCGGGTGGCACCTATAGCTCAAAGGAGTAGGGCGCCGGCCCCATATGCCAGAGGTGGCGGGTTCAAACCCAGCCCTGGCCAAAAACAGCAAAAAAAAAAAAAAAAAAGATTATCATAGAGCAATCCTTAGAACATACAGGTTTGTTCAAAGGTTAGAGTTAGTAAGATTAGAGTCTGAAAACTTAACTTTCAGTATTACTTAAATAATCTGAAAATTAAAAGACTCAGGCTCTTGTGCTAGAAGAAGGGAAACTAAGAAATCTATTAGCATGAATGTTTACAAACCTTAAGGTCAAGTTTTATTTTTTAAGTTTCGCACCTTTAGTTATAATGACAAGTGAAAGGCAAAAGAAAATGGATTGATGTGGCCCATCTCTTTTCTGAGAACCACCTTGAATATATTTCCTGTTGTGGTGGTTCAACTAGTAAATAGTCCACCCTACAGCCAGTTCTCACTGACTAGTCTCTCGTGTCCTGTTTCTCACCATAAGATGTTTTCAGTCAAAAACCACAAAGAGCCTAAAGAAAGGCCTTGGGTCTTTTACTCTGACCCATGGATAAAATACTATATTCCAACAAAACTTCCAAATGTCTATTTAAAGCACAGTCTGAGCATCAGACTCACATATCTAACTGCCTAGTTAATCTCAACTTGGAGGTCACACAGGCATTTAAAATTGTCCTACAAATAAATTCATATCTCTTCATCCTAACTTCCTCCTCCAGTTGCAAACTGGCCTCATCTTGCAACTGGACAGCTGTGAAATTTTTCTTCCTGATGAACATCCTTCCAACCGTCTATTTTCCTACCATCTTCCTACCATCTATTTTTGAGTCATAAGCTAGAGTATTTGTAAAACATTAATTAAATGACTTTACTTTCCTACTTAAAATGCTGCAATGGCTTCTCTGTAGCACAGTCATTATGGCGCCAGCCACATACACCTAGGGAGCCAGGGTCAAGCCCAGCCTGGGCCAGCTAAGCAACAATGACAACCACAACAAAAACATAGCTGGGCATTGTGGTGGGCACCTGTAGTCCCAGCTACCTGGGAGGGTGAGACAAGGGAATCCTTAAGCCCAAGAGTTTGAGGTTGCTGTGAGCTGTGATACCATGGCACTCTACCAAGGGCGACATAGTGAGACTTTCTCAAAAAAAAAAAAAAGCTGAACTTCTTCCCATGATATTTGAATCCCTAGATATCCCTGATTTCACCTTTCATGTATAGTTCTCTCTATCATCCCCAGAGGTGTGGTTGCAGTGGTCTCCTTCCAATTCTTTGAACCTGCAAAATAGTTTTCTGCCTTAATGCCATCGCACAAGGTGGCTCTTAAATAGGAAACATCGCCCCTTCACAACCTGCTGTGATAATCATTCCTGAGCCACGTCCTCTGTACCCTTCTGTCATCACTGTCTATCCCTGAATCCTATTCATTTCCTTCATGGTACTCATCATGATTTCTTACTATAAATCTGTTTTCTTGTTTGTTATCTATTTTCCACACCCTACCAAAAACTCCATGAAAGGAGAGCAGAGCCAACTCTGTTTCATTTATTCAGTACCCAGCAAATGTCTGTCACATTAATAGGAATATAGTAAATACTAGTTTGATGAATAAACGTGCCAAATTAGAAAAAGATAGAGAATGTGTATTATAAAAAGAAAGAGAATAAACAAAGGAAGAAAGAATAAAAGGAGAAGGTAAATGGGCATCAGTACAAGTTTAGATGAGGTTAGGTACCCACTGAAAATGTTGAGATATTATGTGCCAGGTACAGAGGAAGAGACAATGCCAAAATCAAAGTGTGTAGTTTCCTGTCAGACATAACTTTGACATACCACAGAAGCATCTTATCCCAACTAAAAGCCATTCAATATAAATAATGGCCTTCAAGAATACTAATGTAGTTATAATCAAATTGGTTAAGGCAATGCTTACCATTGCAAAAGATAAAACTTCCAATGAAGTGGCTTCAAAAGTAAAAGCTTATTTCTTGTTCTCATAACAGTCCAATGTGGGAGTTTCTGGTTGGGTAGATTTCCTTAAAGAGATGAACCACAGTCTCCACCATTTTGAATGTGGGGCTCCCAAGGTCAGCCTGAGATTGACTCCATTTCAGCTAACTGGAAGGTGAAAACAATATGAGGGGTCACGAATGGGAAATCTTTTATGGACGAGGCCCAGAAGTGGGCTCTGCCATTTCTGATCACATTCCAGTGACTAGAACTGAGTTTTATGGGCTCATTTAACTCCAAAACAGGCTGGCAAATGAAATTCAGCTTCGTGTCCAGAAGTAGAGGAAATGGGTGGGTGATCAACTAGTCATCTGTGTCTTTGAAAAATGCCTTTCAAATATTTTATTCAAGCTGTCAGTTATGTGAAAAGAAATGGTGTTTACAGCATATGAATGGCAACTTCCAAAATAGAATGGGCCTGTTTAGCATACACTTTATGATAAAAATTTCCTTAGGTGACCTAGAACACCTCCGCAGAGGTCCTCATCAATGTCGCTCATTCATAAGTAAGCTGCAGGAGACAGTGAATGTGGGCTCTGGGCTGGAGTCCCTAAAGTGTTAATGTGCAAGGTCTGTGTGCAGAAGGCAAGCTGCCATAGATCTCACTGACTTTGGCAGAAACTCAAGGGTTATATTTTTCTCAGGGATGAAATATTCTTGGATAATTGTTCCAACATGTGAGACCCAAAAATGTGGCTTTTTAATTTTTTTGTAGAAAAGATTTCAGGAAATAGAGACAGACAAAAATACCTACTAAGTTATCTAGTCCATCTCTTGGGAATCCAAGCAGATTTATGTACTTCAAGATGCTTCACAGGATAATGTAGCTGTGAGTGGAACAGCTAGCTGTGGACCTCCCTGTCAGCCCGCCCTCATGATGCAGGACATACAACCCCACGCACGTGCACAGTCATCATCTCTCCCAAACGCAGGCTGAACTGACTTGATGGGTGTGTGTAGACTGAACAGATGCCTATGTAATATGGTATGAGAGGTGCTGGGAAAAGACTCCATGTCTAAAAATGTCTCCCCACCTAGTGTGTAACACTTGCCTAAAATTCTGCTGTGAATGAATACATAATACAAACCTTTCACCTTTGTTTGAATTGGGTTACTAGATCCTTCTCTTCCAGTACCACTTGCCAAGATCAGGATATTAATTTTTTACAGATAAAATAGGATAGAAAAAGATAATTATGGAGTATATGAACCTGTCCAGGAAGTGGAAGCCAGGGAGCCAGCTCTGGGCACCTGCAAATGGGAACTAACTGTGCAGAAAAGACATTTATGTCATTATAAGATGCTTATCTGGATATTCAATCTCTTTCACTTACATTAAATTCAATTATGGCAATTCAGTTCTGTGAAATCAGTGATAAACTATATTCCATTTTAACAACTGAATAGACTCCTGTAATCTATTCATGTAATCTATTTCAACCACACTTATGGGTCTTAGGCTTATAACTCCCTCTTGTGGATGGTCTCTTCCAATCCCCCCATTTCACAGATAAAAGACTGAGGGCCAGAAGCATAAAGATCTCACAGTGGCAGAACTAAAACTACAACTCAAGTATCCAGACTTCTCATGTGTTGTTCTTTATATTGTGTCATGGTATTGAGTATTTATTGTTTACTAAGTGTTGAGCCCTTTGGGTTATACAAAGAAAAAATGGAATGAGTTCCCACTCTCAAACCTCTTCCTCTTTGAGGGAGCAAATAGTCCTATACATGTAATTTTAAAAAATGAATTAATGAAAGAGAAATACTTTTTCCCATTCTTGGTGACTCCTTCTTATGATAGAAATTAAACCCTACCCTTGGGGAGGTAAAGTTTAATTGGAAAGAATAACTTAGCATGCATAGTTCTGCACTTTTTTTTTTTTTTTTTTGCAGTTTTTGGCCATGGCTGGGTTTGAACCCACCACCTCTGGCATATGGGGCCACCACCCTACTCCTTTGAGCCACAGGCATTGCCCAGTTCTGTACTTTTTTTCTCCTTATGAGCCTTTACAGCTGAAGAGAGACGAAGTTCTCTACTGCACCTTCATGCCCTAAGTCCTACGGCGTAAGATAAAATGAGGAAGTCTGTCCACTTTGGAGCTTCAGTTACAAGGCCCAATTCTTTCTCATTCCCTCCACTGTAGTCTCTCTTCTTTGTGTTATTCCTCAAGATTTTTAGTTCTGTATTGGGGCGGGGGAAGTGCTATTTATTGGTTGTCCCCTTGGATAATAATTTCCAAATTATTTGAGTCTGAAAATAAGATCAGCTTCTTGTGTAATGCAGACCTATGATATTGCTTCAATGCACAAAAGAACAGGAAAAGAGGATGTCATGGGTGAGAAAAATAACAGATTTTAATGAAGACGCTGTACTGCAAAGATAGGAGAATTTATATTGAGGAAGAGAAAGCTAAAATCTCACACTTGGAAGAGAAGTTCTAATTAGATGTGCAAACTGAATGAGCTTCAGAGGCAGATACATTTGTTCAGCACGTAAGCATGACAATGGAATATGATGGGGTCTGTGGCAATTGATGAGTTCATCTCCACCTAAATGTATATAATTTCTTTTCTTCATAAGAAACCAGGGTTCTTGTCTGAGAGTCCTTCTAGGACAAGTTTTTTACTTCCTGACCAGCCTTGTAGTTCACCTTTGAGAAAAATGTCCTATTCTGTCTGTGTCCCTTTTAAAAAGTGGGCCCCAACTTTTTTATTTCACAATATTATGGAGGTACAAGCGTTTTGGTTACATGAATTGCTTTTGTATAGTCTGAGTCAAAGTTATAAGTATTCCCCTCACCCAAATTGTATGCACTGATAAATGACTTTTTCTCCTTTGGGTAAATACCCAACAGTGGGATTGTTGAATCAAATGATAGGTCTACTATTGGTTCTTAGAGATATCCTCATAGGAGTTTTCATAGAGATTATCCTAGTTTGGAGTCCCCAAAACAGTATGTAAGTGTTCCTTTCTCAGCACATCCATACCAGCATCTGTTACTTGGGGATTTTTTGATAGAAGTCATTCTCACAGGAGTTAGGTGATACCTCACTGTGGTTTGATTTGCATTTACCTGCTGATTAGAGATGCGGAGCATATTTTCGTATGTTTAGTGTCCATTACTTTATATTATTTTGAAAAGCTTCTGTTCCTGTTTTTTACCTACCTTTTTATGGGTTGTTTGCTTTTTTCTTGCTGATTTGATCAAACTCTATAGATTCTGGTCATCAGCCCTTCATTGGATATATAGCATGCAAATATTTTCTCCCCTTCTATTTGCTCTATCAATTATTTCCCTAGCTGTGCAAAAGGTTTTTAATTTAATCAGGTCCCATTTGTTCATTTTTGTTGTTGTTGTGATTGCCTTTGGGGTCTTCTTCATAAATCCTTTGCCTAGTATGATGTCTATATAAGATTTTCTCCAACATTTTCTTCTAGAATCCTTATAGTTTTATGCCTCAGGTTTAAGTTCATAATATCTATTATCCATCATAAATTAATTTTTGTGAGTGGTGAGAGGTGCAGTCCCTGTTTCAATCTTCTGCATGTAGCTATCCAATTTTCCCAGCACCATTTATTGAATAGGGATTCTTTTCCCCAGTGCATGTTATTGTCTGCTTTGTAAAAGATCAGATGGCAATGTGAGGATGGTTTTATGGATTTCTGTTTTGATCCATTGGTCTATTTCTCTGTTCTTGTGCTAATACCACACTGTTTTAGTTACTATTGCCTTGTGTGTAGCTTGAAGTCTGGAAAGGTAATACCCCCTGATTTGTCCTTTTTGCTTAAAGTTTCTTTGGCCATTTGGGTTCTTTTCTGGTTCCATGCAAAGCATAGAATACTTTTTCTAGATATGAAAAAAATGATGTCGGCATTTTAATGGGTATTGCATTGAATAGTAGGTCACTTTGGATATAACAGATACTTTAACAATGTTGATTCTGCCAATCCATGAACATGATGTTCTTTATTTACATCTACTGTGATTTCCTTCCTCAGTAACCCATAGTTCTCCTTGTAGAGGTCTTTCACCTTTTTGTTTAAATATATTCCTAGATATTTTATTTTCTTTGTTGCTCATGTGAAAGATATTTAGTCATTAATTTGATTCTCAACTTGAATGTTTTTGGTGTATAAGAAAGCTATTGATTTTTGTGCACTGTACATTTTGTACATCTGACCTCCTGGACTCTGCTAAATTTATTTACCAATTCCAAGAGTCTCTTTGCAGAATCTTTGGGATTTTCTAATATAGCAACTTATAGTATACAATATTACCAGTATTTTCACACTAGTGCACAAGAACATGGAATTATCACATTTTATGTTCTATACATCTTACTTATTCCCATTTTTGCCACCTAAAGTCATAGTTTTCAAATGAGGTTATGCTCAAATAAAACCCCCAGATCACCTTTATTTGTCTTGCTGGTAAGCTACATAGACCATGCTGTCCTTAAATAGTGGAACACAGGATATTTTTATGTTCAATTTCACCTGGTTAAATTGAAAAGTTAAATTGAAGCTGACCTCTTATTCTAATTAACAAAAGGCAGCCATTATTGGAGTATTTGTTGGGTACCTCTCCTTCCACTGGGTGATAAAAATTTAGAAGTGAGGCAGAGCAAGATGGCGGCCGAGTAACAGCTTCCTTGCATCTGGGCACCGTGAGTATGGGGAGATAGGACTCTGGCATCTCTGGCTGGTGGGATCTGCCTATCATCACCCCTGTGAGGATACAGGGAGTCAGCGAGAGAATTCTGGACCCCAAGAGGAGGACTAAAACAGTGGAAAAATGGCAAGTGGTCGCGTGTGTTCAATCCGTCTAAACCCGCCCGCAACTTCCACAGGCATGAGAACTTAAAGAGCAAGAGGAAGTGAAAGGAAAATTAGGGCAAGGAAACAGATAAAAGAAATCACTCATGAGGAAGAATCAGCATAAAACTCCAGGCAACATGAAGAACCAGTCCAGAACAACCCCGCCAAGGGACCATGAGGTAGCTACTGCAGATGATTCCACCTATGAAGAAATGTTAGAAATGACAGAAAGGGAATTTAGAATACACATGTTGAAAACAATGAAAGAAATGATGGAAACAATGAAGGAAATTGCTAATAAAGTGGAAAATAACCAAAAGGAAATCCAAAAACAGAATCAAATAACAGATAAACGATATGAAGAATATAAAAAGGATATAGCAGAGCTGAAGGAACTGAAACAGTCAATTAGGGAACTTAAAGATGCAATGGAAAGTATCAGCAACAGGTTAGACCATGCAGAAGAAAGAATTTCAGAGGTAGAAGACAAAATTCTTGAGATAACTCAGATAGTAAAAGAGGCAGAAAAGAAGAGAGAGAAAGCAGAACATTCAATGTCAGAATTATGGGACTTTATGAAGCGTTCCAACATACGAGTTATAGGAATTCCAGAAGGGGAAGAAGAATGCCCCAGAGGAATGGAAGCCATACTAGAGAATATTATAAAAGAAAATTTCCCAAATATCACCAAAGATTTTGACACACTGCTTTTAGAGGGATATTGGAAACCAGGTCGCCTCAACTCTAACCGAGCTTCTCCAAGACACATTGTGATGAACCTGTCCAAAGTCAAGACAAAAGAAAAGATTCTGCAAGCTGCCAGAAGTACGCGCCAGTTGATCGACAGGGGCAAATCCATCAGAGTGACCGCAGACTTCTCTAATGAAACTTTCCAAGCAAGAAGACAATGGTCATCTACCTTTAATCTACTTAAACAGAACAATTTCCAGCCCAGAATTCTGTACCCTGCTAAGCTAAGCTTCAAAATTGACGGAGAAATCAAATCATTTACGGATATACAAACATTGAGGAAATTCGCCACAAGACCAGCTCTACAGGAAATACTTCAACCTGTTCTGCACACTGACCACCACAATGGATCAGCAGCAAAGTAAGAACTCAGAAATTAAAGGACAGAACCTAACCTCCACACTGAGGCAAAAGATAAAACTAAGCAATGGACTCTCACAAAATAAGATGAATAGAATACTACCACACTTATCAATTATCTCAATAAATGTTAATAACTTGAATTCCCCACTGAAGAGACATAGATTGGCTGACAGGATTAAAAAACACAAGCCATCCATTTGCTGTCTGCAAGAAACACACCTGGCTTCAAAAGACAAATTAAAGCTCTGAGTCAAGGGTTGGAAGAAAATTTTTCAGGCAAATGGAATTCAGAAGAAAAGAGGAGTTGCAATCTTATTTTCAGATACATGTGGATTTAAAGCAACTAAAGTCAAAAAAGACAAAGATGGTCACTTTATATTGGTCAAGGGAACAATATAACAAGAAGACATTTCAATTCTAAACATCTATGCACCCAATTTAAATGCTCCCAGATTCTTGAAACAGACCTTACTCAGTCTGAGCAATATGATATCTGATAATACCATCATAACAGAGGACTTTAACACTCCTCTTAAAGAGCTGGACAGATCCTCTAAACAGAAATTAAACAAAGATATAAGAGATTTAAATGACACCCTAGAATAACTGTGCTTGATAGAAGCACATAGAACAATCCACCCCAAAGATAAAGAATATACATTATTCTCATCACCCCATGGAACATTCTCCAAAATTGATCATATCCTGGGACACAAAACAAATATCAACAGAATCAAAAGAATTGAAATTTTACCTTGTATCTTCTCAGACCATAAGGCACTAAAGGTGGAACTCAACTCTAACAAAAACGCTCAACCCCACACAAAGGCATGGAAATTAAACAATCTTCTGTTGAATAACAGATGCGTGCAGGAAGAAATAAAACAGGAAATCATTAACTTCCTTGAGCATAACAACAATGAAGACACAAGCTACCAAAACCTGTGGGATACTGCAAAAGCAGTTTTGAGAGGAAAATTCATCGCTTTAGATGCCTACATTTGAAAAACAAAAAGAGAGCACATCAACAATCTCACAAGCCATCTTATGGAACTGGAAAAAGAAGAACAATCTAAGCCTAAACTCAGTAGAAGAAAAGAAATATCCAAAATCCCCAAATCAGAGATCAATGAAATTGAAAACAAAAGAATCATTCAGAAAATTAATGAAACAAGGAGTTGGTTTTTTGAAAAAATAAATAAAATAGATAAACCATTGGCCAGACTAACGAGAAATAGAAAAGTAAAATCTCTAGCAACCTCAATCAGAAATGATAAAGGGGAAATAACAACTGATCCCACAGAGATACAAGAGATCATCTCTGAATACTACCAGAAACTCTATGCCCAGAAATTTGACAATGTGAAGGAAATGGATAAATATTTGGAATCACACCCTCTCCCTAGATTCAGCCAGGAAGAAATAGAGCTCCTGAACAGACCAATTTCAAGCACTGAGATCAAAGAAACAATAAAAAATCTTCCAACCAAAAAATGCCCTGGTCCAGATGGCTTCACTCCAGAATTCTATCAAAACTTCAAGGAAGAGCTTATTCCTGTAGTGCAGAAATTATTCCAAAAAATTGAGGAAGAAGGAATCTTCCCCAATTCATTCTATGAAGCAAACATCACCCTGATACCAAACCCAGAAAAAGACCCAACCAAAAAGGAGAATTTCAGACCAATCTCACTCATGAATATAGATGCAAAAATTCTCAACAAAATCCTAGCCAATAGATTACAGCTTATCATCAAAAAAGTCATTCATCATGATCAAGTAGGCTTCATTCCAGGGATGCAAGGCTGGTTCAACATACGCAAGTCCATAAACGTTATCCATCATATTAACAGAGGCAAAAATAAAGATCACATGATCCTCTCAATAGATGCAGAAAAAGCATTTGATAAAATCCAGCATCCTTTTCTAATTAGAACACTGAAGAGTATTGGCATAGGTGGCACATTTCTAAAACTGATTGAAGCTATCTATGACAAACCCACAGCCAATATTTTACTGAATGGAGTAAAACTGAAAGCTTTTCCTCTTAGAACTGGAACCAGACAAGGTTGTCCTCTGTCACCTTTACTATTCAACATAGTGCTGGAAGTTCTAGCCAATACAATTAGGCAAGACAAGGAAATAAAGGGAATCCAAATGGGAGCAGAGGAGGTCAAACTCTCCCTCTTTGCTGACGACATGATCTTATACTTAGAGAACCCCAAAGACTCAACCACAAGACTCCTAGAAGTCATCAAAAAATACAGTAATGTTTCAGGATATAAAATCAATGTCCACAAGTCAGTAGCCTTTGTATACACCAATAATAGTCAAGATGAGAAGCTAATTAAGGACACAACTCCCTTCACCATAGTTTCAAAGAAAATGAAATACCTAGGAATATACCTAATGAAGGAGGTGAAGGACCTTTATAAAGAAAACTATGAAATCCTCAGAAAGGAAATAGCAGAGGATATTAACAAATGGAAGAACATACCATGCTCATGGATGTGAAGAATCAACATTGTTAAAATGTCTATACTTCCCAAAGCAATCTACCTATTCAATGCCATTCCTATCAAAATACCAACATCATACTTTCAAGATTTGGAAAAAATGATTCTGCGTTTTGTATGGAACCGGAAAAAACCCCGTATAGCTAAGGCAGTTCTTAGTAATAAAAATAAAGCTGGGGGCATCAGCATACCAGATTTTAGTCTGTACTACAAAGCCATAGTGGTCAAGACAGCATGGTACTGGCACAAAAACAGAGACATAGACACTTGGAATCGAATTGAAAACCAAGAAATGAAACTCATCTTACAACCACCTAATCTTCGATAAACCAAACAAGAACATACCTTGGGGGAAAGACTCCCTATTCAATAAATGGTGTTGGGAGAACTGGATGTCTACATGTAAAAGACTGAAACTGGACCCACATCTTTCCCCACTCACAAAAATTGATTCAAGATGGATAAAGGACTTAAATTTAAGGCATGAAACAATAAAAATCCTCCAAGAAAGCATAGGAAAAACACTGGAAGATATTGGCCTGGGGAAAGACTTCATGGCAGAAGAAGACTGCCATGGCAATTGCAACACCACCACCAAAAATAAACGAATGGGACTTCATTAAACTGAAAAGCTTCTGTACAGGTCAGGAGACAATAACCAAAGCAAAGAGATAACCTACACAATGGGAAAGGACATTTGCACATTTTCAATCAGACAAAAGTTTGATAACTAGGATCTATAGAGAACTCAAATTAATCCACATGAAAAAAGCCAACAATCGCATATATCAATGGGCAAGAGACATGAATAGAACTTTCTCTAAAGACGACAGACGAATGGCTAACAAACACATGAAAAAATGTTCGTCATCTCTCTATATTAGAGAAATGCAAATCAAAACAACCCTGAGATATCATCTAACCCCAGTGAGAATGGCCCACATCACAAAATCTCAAAACTGCAGATGCTGGCGTGGATGTGGAGAGAAGGGAACACTTTTACACTGTTGGTGGACTGCAAACTAGTACAACCTTTCTGGAAGGAAGTATGGAGAAACCTCAAAGCACTCAACCTAGACCTCCCATTTGATCCTGCAATCCCATTACTGGGCATCTACCCAGAAGGAAAAAAATCCTTTTATCATAAGGACACTTGTACTAGACTGTTTATTGCAGCTCAATTTACAATTGCCAAAATGTGGAAACAGCCTAAATGCCCACCAACCCAGGAATGGATTAACAAGCTGTGGTATATGTATACCGTGGAATACGATTCAGCCATTAAAAAAATGGAGACTTTACATCCTTCGTATTAACCTGGATGGAAGTGGAAGACATAATTCTTAGTAAAGCATCACAAGAATGGAGAAGCATGAATCCTATGTACTCAATTTTGATATGAGGACAATTAATGACAAGTAATGGGGGGCAAGTAGAAAGAGGGACGGAGGGAGGGGGGTGGGGCCTTGGTGTGTGTCACACTTTATGGGGGCAAGACATGATTGCAAGAGGGACTTTACCTAACAATTGCAATCAGTATAACCTGGCTTATTGTACCCTCAATGAATCCCCAACAATAAAAAAAAAAAAAGAAAAGTGAATAAAAGAAATCATGAAATGATAAACACTATGATGGAATGACTATACAAAATGTCCTTGGAAAAAAGATGAAACTTTTTCCTATAAGGAGGATTGAGTATATTGAGAAAGACTAAGGAGAGTATATTCAAGTTAGGAGTTAAAAAAAATTTTAAGAATAAATAAGACATGTATTAGAATGTTAGATAATATTTCCAGATGATGAAACTCCTGGAAATACTAACGTGTAACAAAGAATAACATATGAAGGAATTGTTGGGTAGCCTAGAGCATATAGGACATAGAATATTATAGTAAAAAAATAAAGACTGATATTCCAGACTGGGTTGCCATGGACTCAAAGCTAATGGCATGGAAGAGTTTCAAGAGGTTACATGTTCAAAGCAAGGGAATGAGTCTGTGTCTTGTGGTTTCTGATTCTTCCAAGCAAATTATTCACTGTTCTTTCCAGGCTTCTGCTATCTATTTGATGGTGATTTGTATATTTTTTCTAAGTCATTGATTGAAAAATATTGAAGTGGTAGCCTAATCATGAGAAAGCTCCCTCATATTTACAACACAGCCCATTCATCTGGTGATAATGGAGATAATGAAAATAAGATGAATAAAGGAGCCTAAACAAAAATGTACCCTGCTCTGCACATGAAAGAATGTTAGAATCTGGTGACAATCCAGTTATGTGAGATGATATAAAGGGATGACTTCAAGGTCTTAAGCCTGGATGAATGGGAAAAAAAAAATGTAGTTCCAGAAACAGTGTGAATCCAAAAACAGAAGAGAGGTTAGTGGAAATATGCTGATTCTGGCATAGGAGCTATTGACTATTAGGGATTGGCAAGACATGAAGGTCTCAAGGCCTATTGTAAATTCAAGACTGAAGTTTGGGTGAGTGATCAGAACTGAAAGAGGAGATTTGGAAATCACCCACTTGAATGTATGTCTGAAACTCTGAGCTCAATCAATGGGCAAGGTTTTAGGAGTGATAACAGTTGAAAAATTTAAACATAACTCAACATGATTTATTTTGCTCTCATCTATTATATTACTGGATGCAAACAGATCCCTTTGAATTTACTTTTTATCCATCTTACTGATTGAGAAGAAGAATACTAGATGAATTGAAGAAGGTCTCAAATACTAAAGGATTACTATCACCCATAGGCTGATTCTTCTTTGCATAATGGGGAGTCAAAGACCCATCATGGAATCCAGATTACACTGTATGCCCTAAGTTTAAAATTATGTCTGCTATAGTTTGATTTTTTTGACCCTTCCAAATCTCATGTTGAAATTTGATTCCCAGTGTTGGAGACAGGGCTTAACAGGACATGTTTGGGACATAGGGGTGTATCCCTCATGAACAGATTAATGCCCTCCCTTTGGGGGGTGGCAGTGAGTTTTTCCTCTATTAATAACTTACAGGGAACTGGTTATTAAAAAGAACCTGACACCTCCTCTCTGTCTCTTGCTTCCTCTCCCATCTTGTGATCCTTTCAGGTGCCAGCTCCACCATGACTTCCCCCATGAGTGGAAGCAGCCTGAAGAACTCATCAGAAGTAGATACCCATCCTCAGATATTCCTTTATAGCAACACTAAATAGACAATATCCATCCAAAAAATAAATGAATCTCCTTTTTTTCCTTAAATCTTTTCACATTACATATTGGGGAAAAATGGTTCTGATAAAAACATGACCCAGAAAAATGTTACGCCACTCCTATACAAAATATGTGATAATATTTACCACTCTGCCATTGAAAAACTAAGTTTCTAATTATTATTCTGTCATTGACTTTGACTAGTCTTCTCTGAAGCCAGCTTTAACCCTTGTGACAGTGTGTACATGTATACACAAACATAAAATGTAAGTTTGTTTTGTTTTGTAAACAGTTCCTCCCCACTAATGTATGATTTTAAAGGTTTGTTCATAGTAGAAAATAACTCCCTACATCCCAATTTCTTCACTTCTTATATATCTCTATTATAAAACTAATCACTAAATCTCCATAAAGTACTAGAGAAAAGGTAGATTTGAGTATTGGTTTTTATAACTTTTTTGTACAATAAAATTAAAATTATGGTAAAAAATAATTATCAATTCGATATTTCTTTTCTACCAGCATCCTCCAATGTGTGCATAGACACACACTGTCCCACTGCATTTGAGATTATTAATTTGATGGCAGAGGGCTCCCATTAATATTGTTCTCCTTTAGCAGAGGACAATTCTCTGCAGAATCTCCTTCAAAATATCTTGACCCAAGGACTAAATTTATGAATTTTGAAAATATCGTCAGTCAGCATTGAATGCATTTGCCCCATTTAAAATGAGTTTTGTTTCAACGCACTTTGCTGTCATCCATGGTAATTGGAAAGTCAGTTTGAGATATCTTCCAATGTGCTTTTTAAAATTGACCAAGGCTGCAGAAGCAGCTTCTTAAACCAATATAATTAATTTCTAACTGTCCAACCTGATCACCATAGGCTGACAGTCCCTCAGTATTCCTTATTTTTTAATGTATTATTTTAATAGATTACATCTTCCTTTCATCTCTCTCTTTTCCTCCTGCAAATTGGCACTTTCTGTCTTCTAGGAGTCTCATTACCATCCAATGATTTCTCTCCACTTCACGATAAAGGTACTAAACTAGGGCACCCACAAGAAAACACACCCACCTAACTACATAGCACATTTCTTTTCCCCCATCTTCCTGCATATGATCTTTATGGTTTCAATAGCTCTCAAGTGTCAACAGAGACCTGAAACTTTTCAACCGTTGGCTGCCTACCTCATTCGCACTCCATTCCTCCCAGGCAGCATCCTAAGTAGAATGGAATGTCAAAGCACCTGATTGGCTCATGGTCAGAGCATTTATTCTCCAGGAATGCCCTGTAGATACCAATTGAAACTGCATCATCCATAAAAGTAATCCATAGACCCATTTGCTTTTCATTTTTGGCTTATGATAGCAATAATGACTATAACACAGGGCCCAGGAATTGATGACCAGCTGGGGTTAATGGCCCTTGGCTGCACTGTGGGCTATCAACTCCCCCAGCTGGTCATTAATCCCCAGGAAATGCCCCATACCTTGATCGTTATTACTTAATTAATGCCTCTCTCACTTTCAGCCTAAGTGGTCAGAGCACTGTAACCCTAACAGCAGCCTGCTGTTGGAACAGTGTATTTCTACTCAAATACTGGAATTCCCTATGGCTGCATACATATTTTAAATTTTTCCTAGAATAGTTGATTATGTTTGCCTCAGGCTTTTTTTTTTTTTTTCGTTGCAAAAAGGAGGGTGGTGTGGTTGAGAGAGTTTATTTTTCAAATGAAAATTTTCTGCTTGCATATCAGAGCTACAAGGTCAAGAGGAAACTTGAATGTGCTCATCTTGCCTTTTCTTTTTAGGTTTTTTCTTACAGAGATCTAAATGCAGAAATAAACAGGAAACAAGAAAGGGAGTTCCTCCTTCTGCAGTCACTTAGAACAGACTTTGCAGTCCTTGATATGGCATAATAACAATTTATTTGGCTGTTGTAAAACTCCACATGCTTTCATAACTAGTTAAATAACACCTGAAATAAATATTCTTATAGTAACATTACTATGTATCATATTATCAGAGATTGCTATAAACTATCATCAAAGAATAAGTTACTAGGCTGACAAAAGAGATAGATTTTGTTCGGTTTTGTGGTGACTGGTTAATGTGAATAAAGCACAAATATAAGAGAAGTTCTGTTTGAACACAGTTGCTGCAAGGAACAAGCCAGATGCTGCTTTGGGTCAGATGGGTTTATACACAAAGAACTGCCTGTTTATGAACCAAATACTAACCCCAAGTGATTTTCACTTCTTCTGACTCAAGTAAATGTCTACATTTATTCTCAGCAGAAGCATTAAGAAATCCAATCCTCTCCTATCCGTATTCTGAGAGAAACTGATGTTATCTGGAGAAATATGTTTCTAAGAGATTAGCAGTGATTCATGACCATCAGTGGCTTAGGCGTGTAGAACAACTTAGATGAGATCATTTGGAAAGATCCAAACTGTAATGCTTTATTTTAAAGTTTACTTAGAGAATCACACATCTCCAGGATGAATGCCATCGGTAGAAATGTACTCTCACCAATGGAATCATTGAATCTTAGGGCTGGACAAAGCAGTTTAGAGCAGTCATTTACTTCCTCGACTTAACTTCATAGTGGATTAAACATGTACTAACTCCAATAGATGAAACTATCCTGAATACAGTTGTATGGCCAATTCCCTAAATGTGTCTTAAAAAATAAACAGTTGTACCTGATGGGTTATTTTTCCTTTTAGTCAAGTTTGAATTCATTTTCTCTTCTGTTTTCAGTGCAGATGGAAATTCGTTTCCTAGCCTTGAAGATTTTTATTAAATTGTCCCTCTTCTAGGCCCCTAACAGAAACAAGCTACTAATACCCTTATCCTTTCTTCTGAAGTCATATTTTCCTATAACATGTCACCTTTGTGTCACTAGTTCAATTCCCTAAGATTTGCTTTCAGTTGTGTATTTGCAAGTTGTGTGTAGGTCAAGTACTAAGATCTGAATAAGGCAAGGTATTAATCAAGAATTGCCTCATGGCTTATGATGTCTGCACTGAATCACAACATATTAGACTCTAGGTCTTTCTCTATTGATAACCTGTCAAATACTTGAGTGACTTTAAGATGGGTGCCCTGAATTATTTTTCCCAGTCTTTCTATTGTGCAAACATAGAGAAAGTATTTATTGTGGCTACACATCATGCTAGGTGTGAAGCAAAAAGAGATTCAAACAAACAAAAAAACAAAACCAAGGCAGAGTCTGTGCTAGGAAGGAATTCACAAACTAGTGCAGGAGACACACAGATAGGCAGACACAGTTCAGGTCAACAGAGCTGTCTGTCTAATAGAACGTTCACAGCACAAAGGAAGAGCACTGAGCTCAACTTGGAGATTTAAGAACCTTTCCCCCCCAAGGTAATAATATCAGATATGAATTGTAAAGAAGGAAAAGGAATTTAAGAAAAGAAGAAATAAGGGAGCATTTATAAGGGGTACAAAAATAAGAAAATGAGTATTACTGACAAATGGTCCATGAATTGATATTCTTAATGGTCTTATGGCTTTTTCTATTCACTTAATGAATTTCCAAGTTAATTCTTGCTGAATCTCCCCAACCCTGATCCTTCCCCTCTCTCTAGATATCATTATCCACCTACCTCACTATGCATTCTTCCACTTCTGCAGGTAGTTTCTTGGGTATATCTGCTTTCTAGGGTCACCTCTGTCACTGTCTGCTCAGCCTGATATGCTTGGTGTTCCTGTTCAGAAACCCCCTCACCTTCACACCGGACATCTGTTAGGTCATGTTAATCTAACAGTTACACATCCCCAACTTGCAGCTTATTGTAAACTATCTTGTATTGCTAAATTGAGGTCAAATTATGCAGCCAATTCTGTAGCTATACTTAAATATAACAAGGCCTAACAATTAAGTTCACAAACTTGCCACCATGTGCTTATATTGGCAGCACTGTACAAACAACTCAGTAATTCTTCATAACCTTGGTGTATCAGTGTCCCACAGCTGTATGTTTGTTGATGTGTGGCAGTGTCTTGCTGAGTTGCATTCATTATTGTTGTTGTGTGTTTTTGTGTACTATCACAAGAATGTTGGAGCTTGAATTAGAGCAACAAACAAACATTCATAAATTTCTCGTTAAAGTTGACAAGAGTGGAAGTGCGATCAATCAGGGACATGTTAGTCCAAGGTTAGGGGGATAATGCCATGAAGAAAATGGCAGTGTACAAATGAATTAAATGTTTTCCTGAGGGGAGAGAAAGTGTCACTGCTGAAGAGAGGTCAGGGTGACTAGTAACAAGCAGAACAGATGAAAACATTGCAAAACTTCATCAAATTGTGCATCAAAATTTTCAGCTGACTGTGAGAAGAATACCAGAACAAGTATATATTGATAGAGAAACATTTAGGAAAAATCTTAACTGAAAATCTTGGTATGGGAAAGGTGGGTGGAAAAATGGGCCCAAAGGACCTCATTGAAGAACAAAAGCAAAGGAGAGCCAAAATTTGCTGCCGAGACCTTTTGGAGAGGGAAGATGATGTTTTGGGCCACGTTACCACTGGTGATGAAATGTGGGTGTACCAATATGACCTTGAAACAAAGCATCAAATTACATAAGGGAAGTCAGCCAATTCTCCATGACCAAAAATGTTCCATAAGTCCAAATCAAAAGTCAAAATGTTGTTGCTACTTATAAGCTTTTTTTATATTGAAGGAATTGCTCATTATGAATTTGCACCAAATGGACAGTTAACCAAGTTTACTATTTGGAAGTGCCTAAAAAAGTTAGACAAAAACAACCTGAACTTTTTGCCAACAATTCTTCCATTGTGACAATGCACCAGTTCATGTAGCACAGGGAGGGAACACCCTTCCTACTCACCTGATCTGACCCCCAATGACTTTTTTCTTTACCCAAAGACAAAGGAAATATTGAAAAGTAGACATTTTGATGAGATTCAGTACATCAAGTGTTATTATAAAGCATTGATGGCCATTCCAGAAAATGACTTTCATAATTGCTTTGCAGGGTGCAGTAGACTCTGGTCTTGGTACATAGATTTACAAGGGGAGAGGTGACCATAGTGATATTCAGCACAGAGGTATGTAGCACTATTCCTAGGATGAGTTTATAAATTTAATTGTCATACCTCATATGATCCTTTCCAAATATGTGTATTCCATTGTTCTTTGAGACTTTAACCTATTATGTTCACCATGAAATCTACTTCTTCAAAGCTTAAAAATGTTGAACAACATATAGTCCAAGAGTAATATGAATGTAGGATACTCTTGGCTGTGGAAATAATTCAAATTTTAGTTCCTAATGCTTTTTTTTCTTAAAGCCGTATTGCTTGTATTTCTTTAATTACATGCTATGTAGAATTAAAGATGGTTTAGAGTGTAACTGACTACAGAATACTCCTGAGAATTTCATATACTGTATTAAAATTATATTTAAATGTGTATAATTTCCTTCAAAAGCAAAGTCATTATCTGAAAAATGTAAATTATCATAGCTAGTGGGTTAGTTGGAAAGCATTTGTTGGCACATCTCATCTACAACTCAGTACAATATACAATATTATATTTCTTAAATTACATACTCTTTCCATCTATTTTTTAAGACTAATGTGTAAAGCATTTTCAGAACTAGGTTAAAAAAAAGAAGAAGAAACAGGAATGGTCATATTGGCTTATGAATTGTCTTTATAATATAGGATAGTGCCGATCAGGGCTCTCTATGATCATTCTCATCACTTCAAGATAAAGCTGAGTTTTCCAGGGTCTACAGGGGGAAAGTCAATATTAGTGGCTGGTTCTGATAATGAATAGTCTATGCCAGAGTTGTTTGCCTGTGTTTTCTGGTAGTAGCAATTGGGCAAGAGAATCAATAGTCTGATTTAAAAAAGAAACCCCAAGAGTCTTCTAAACCTAAAATGTTGATTCGTTATTTTAGCCCATGTCATTGAATATACAAACTACCCTGGTTGCCAGATTTACTAGGAGAATTACCCTCCATGTAGGCTTCAATGAAGATTAATATTGGCATTGGTAAGGAAAAATGCCTATGATAGGTTGTTGCCTTGAAGAGTGCTTTTCTCTATATTGTATAACTAGTGATTCTCAGGGGATAAACACTTTGAATTGTGCCTCATAAATGCATTACAGAATTAGTGCCTGCTTTTCATTTTGCACTGAAGTAAGTTTTCACTATTCCACATAGGATACAATTTAACTACTTTACATATGAGGCAAGGGTTATGTTGCTTAATAGTTCATTAAAGAGAATAAATTGAAGGACTTAAATTTTTTTAAATATCTTCTATTTGAAGCAAAACATTGTGCCAATAGTCAATGTAGATGTTGTAAGAAAAACCATCAAAAGGAAGCCTAAGAAGAATATGTTCCAGCTCCCCTACTATGAAACCAATTAGGCCCAAGAAGAAGGGGAGAGGGGAGAGGGAGGGGAAGGGAGGGGCAAGGATGGGTGTAGGGAGTGTACTTGGTGGGACCACACCTATGGTGCATCTTACAAGGGTACATGTGAAATTTACTAAGTGTAGAATATAAATGTCTTAACACAATAACTAAGAAAATGCCATGAAGGCTATGTTAACCAGTTTGATGAAAATATTTCAAATTGGGCTCGGCACCTGTGACTCAAGCGGCTAAGGTGCCAGCCACACACACCTGAGCTGGCAGGTTCGAATCCAGCCTGGGCCTGCCAAACAACAATGATGGCTGCAACCAAAAATACCCAGGCATTGTGGCGGGCGCCTGTAGTCCCAGCTACTTGGGAGGCTGAGACAGGAGAATCACTTGAGCCCAGGAGTTGGAGGTTGCTGTGAGCTGTGAAGCCACGTACTCTACCCAGGGCAACAGCTTGAGGCTCTGTCTCAAAAAAAAAGAAAAAAAAAATTCAAATTGTATATAAAGCCAGCACATTGTACCCCATACAGGTTCAAACCCAGCCCCGCCAAAAGCTGAAAAAAAAAAAAAGCCTAAATGTAAGAGTCCAGGTGAAATAAAAACAAACTGGGGCAGTTTTTAAAAAAAAATCAAAATGAACAATTTCTGGCTGGTTAGTAGGGAGAAATAGACATTGAGAAGAAAATAGACGTATTAGCTCCTTGAGATCAGGGACTTATTTAGATTTTCAACACATAGCTTTGCACAGAAAAAGCACTGATGTAATATTAGTTCCTTGGCTTTATATAGACTGTGACAGTGTCTAAAGACTTTAATTTCTTATTATATAACATTAATACATAAATAATCAAAGAGAAAAATGAAAAATAATAAGAGAAACACGTATAAAGTAACAAGTTTTTAGAAAATTGGGCTATTCACATCACAAAGTCCCCAAGCTACAGATGCTGGCATGGTTGTGGAGAGAAGGGAATCACCCTGTTCATGGGATTGCCACTATCCAAAGAAGTAGGGAGAATCCCCAAAGAGCTAAAAATAGACCTTCCATTTGATCCTGCAATCCCATTACCTAACCAGAAGAAAAAAAAAATCATTTTACCATAAGGGCATTTGCACTAGAATATTTATCCTAACTCAATTCACAATTGCCAAGATGTGGAAACAACTCAAGTGCCCATCAACCCATGAAGAGATTAATAAACTGTGGTATTTGTATACTAAGGAATACTATTCAGCCATAAAAAGATGGAGACTTTATATCTTTTGTATTAACTTGGATGGAGTTGAAGAATATTCTCCTTAGTAAAGTATCATAAGAATGGAAAAGCAAGTATCTAATGTAGTCAATACTAAAATGAAATTAGTAGATGAACAATTACACCCCCACACAAGAGAAAAACACAATTAAGTTCAAGCTGGGGGAGGCTGGAGGAGGGTAGAGAGAGGGGGGAATAGCATGATCTCACTTAACAGGCATAATGTGAGGTTATACAGTACACCTCCTCAACTACAACTTGAACGTTACCTAACAAATGCAAATAATGTATATTTATCTGAAATTAAATTTAAAAAAGAAAGAAATTTGGGCTGTTAAGAATGCTTTTTAGAAACTTCAGTTCTTTAAGAAGGTATAGCTTCTCTTCATATTAATTCATAAAATCTTGAATATCTTTTAAAATTTATATCCACCATTGTTAGTTGGACAAAGCCCATACCACATAAAATTGCACGCCAGATTTCAACTATCAGATGAGCTCTCTGCTTTCTTTGCCATAATATACCATAATAAACCGGCCATTATTTAACTGGGAGGAGCCTATAAGTTAGTCTTTATACCAGATCACTATAAAATTTCATCAGTGCTGCTCCAGCAGGGATGGATACAGAAGTGATGTTGTCTCTTCCTAATGTTATCTCAAGTCAGTGTTAGATTCACAAATGAGCTAAAATGTCTGTTGAGGTGAAGCTCTTACTCTACAAACTTACCAATAATTGCAACAAATTTTAGAATTTATATCATGATGAACACTAGCAAATAAGCTGCATTTGAATGAAATCTGAAGTGGATTATATGCATGGATAGAGACTGACTTATCTGATTAAAAAGGGCAATGTCATTTTAATTCCTAGTTAATGTGTTGATTAGCAGGATGTGCAGTGACTGGCATATAAATGATCTTTGTCACACCACAAGACACAAAATAAGTATTTGTATTGTAACTTTACTTTCAAAATGTTCTTAGGTCAGATGGTCTAAAAACAGAACATATTCCATTTAATGTTTTACTATTTCTAGTAGATAAGACTATATCATTAGGAACTACATATTGATTTTAATTAAAATAGGCACTACACCATTAACATGAGTTGTGATGGCACCTGGCAGTTGTCAAGGGGCGATTAATTAATTAATTAATTGTAAATTAATTAATTGAGAATGAATCAAATCAACCTAGGAAAATAAATATAGAACTTGGGAAAGGGGATTAAACTCACAAAACAGATTGAAAACCCAAAGCAATCTGAATTGTTAATAAAGGCCAGAGAAAATTAAGCAACTCATTAAAAGAAAGTACCTATTGTTTTTAAGAAAGCAAAGTAATAACAATAGAAGCAATCAATTGTTTTCATCAAATATTTTCCTTAAAAATAGCATATGCAATTCAGGAAAATACTAAGATTGCTACTCTGTGTTCTAGGCCTAGAAGTATAATCTGTGGTAAAGGGTACTTAACACTCATTACAAATTTAATTACCTGTTCATGGCTAAGGAGGAAACTCACTGAGGTGCTTGAAGGGATATGCATACACTAAATTGAGGGAAAAGCTATTATAAAGACAGCAGTGCACCACTTTTTTAGGGTTTCTCTCTACTTACTGGATCCCATTGTTTATAAAACTCAATGCTTCTGGCTAACAAGTAAAGGTTATGTTTGAAGGAAAAAAACACTAAAATCAAACTTTAAAAATTCAACTATGAAAAATATACATGTAGGTGAGAAACACTGCTAAAAACATATTTCAATTTAAATATTTTATGAGGTGATGTTTTTATTAAAAATGTGTTAATATTTGTGTTTATAACAAAAGAAAAGAAAATCATAGAGGGCTTCCTAATGACCAAGGAAGATTTGTGCATCCATTATAACTTATTCATCAGGAAAGAGATAAAATATGGCAAAGGAACATTAAAGTAATATGTATATGAGACTCTGATATTTAACAGATATATGTTGCTCCAGTCATGCAATTGGTTAGTGCATAGTACTGATAATAGATATATATGTTCTAGATTTCCTCACTTTTAGACAGTGCCTTTCCAGAGGCAATGAACATCAGGAAAATAAATCTTGTTTTTCCCTGGCTATATCTTGCTTATAAACAGGCTATTACCACTACTAAAATATAAGTGAAAACTATTTTTGATAAGCAGTGCTACACTTTATTACATCTTTGTTAATTTATAAACACAAAGGAAAAATCTCAAGTGATGAGAAGAGGGCATACCTGCACATGCACCTAAAAGGCTTAGGTACTATTTGGTCAAATGAGCACACTGCTTTACAGTATAGATTTCTTGGACAGTATGATGCAGACCAGCCTAGAGTAACATCCTACAATCACAAAAAGTCAGTTGTGATTGGTAGTACAATACTTCACAATAAACTTGTAGTAACTGCAGAAAGATACTACAAATTCTCACATATAAATTCAGCTCTTTAGTTTTACTGTTACTTATTGTGCACATATTATGACTCATGCCTTGTTCCAGAATTTTGAGATATGTTGATAAATAAAAAGAAGTATCACTTCCCTTGTGGACTTTATATTCTAGTAGGTTGACACAGCCAAAAAACAAAAATAAGAATTAATCTATTATATTAGAAATAAGTTGTGTGGAAAAGCAGAAAAAGTAGATCAGGGGATGGGGATTAGGAGAAAGACTGCAATTTTGTGTGGGATAATCCAGCCTCATTGAGAAGGTTATATTTTGAATGTTCTAATTCCAGAGACAAGAGGCATCCAGAGGAAAGTCCGAAAGTGGACACTTGCTGAGAATATTCAAGTAACAACAAGGGAAACAAAAGTTGTCAAAAAAGATGTCAGAAGGGAAAAGAAGTGCCACGAAACACGAAGCCTTGTGTATCACTGTCCAGATAGACTTTTTCCCTAAGTGGAAAAGAACCATAAAATGATTTTTAAGTATAAAATTGATGTGATGTTACTTGTTTCAAAAGGACTGCTACAGCTGCTGTACTGATTGTAAGGATCATGGGTAGAAGTAGAGAGACCACTTAGGAGAAGCCAAATAATGGAAACTCAAACTAGGGTAGCAACAGAGGCAATAAGAATGGGACCAGTAATCCACTTCTAGATATATTTAGATAGTAATGCCAACAGGATTTGACAGTGTAGTGGATGATAATGGATGAGAGAGAGAGTGAGAGAGAGAGAGGTGTCAAGGATGGCATCAAGGATTTTGGCCTCAGCATTTAGGAAGATCATGTTTGTTAAATGAGACAGAGCAAGTTCAGGAGGAACAATATGATGTTCAGATTAGGACATGTTGAATACGAGATGCCTAGTGGATGTCCAAAGAGAAATACAACATAAGCAAGCTACATTTATGAATCTGAGGTTAAGAAACAGGTCTTGGCTAGACATAGAAATGTGGGAATCTAGATATAAAAATGGATTTAACATCATGATACTGGATGATGCCACCAAGGCAGTGAATGTTCATAGAGAGTGAAGAGGACCAAGGATTAAGCATGTGGCACTCAACATTCTACTAAAAAGGAGAAGGAACCAGCAAAGGAGACAGAAGGATAGGCCAGAGAGGTAGGAGGAAACCCAAGAGAAGAGTGGGTCCTAAAACCCAAGTGAAGAAAGTAAGTCAAGAAAAAAAAAGAGTGATCAACTATGTTGATATATAGCTGTGGGTTACTGGAATAGGTTTATGACATTTGGATAAGAATCATGAGATTCTTGAGCAGTAATCAAATAAAGAGCATTTATCAGCATAGTTCCATATAATCATTAGCTCTAGAGTTAGATGAGGGTTCAAATTTCAACTCCACCACCACCATCTTCAGCTAGTTCCTTCATGGTATCTCTGAGCCTCATTTCCTAGATATTGACTTCACAGATCTTCTGCAAAAATTCAGGGAAATAATTTATGTAGAATCAGCTATGAAATGTTTGTGAAATAATAGTTTCTTTAAACAAGGTATGTAATACCAATAATACAAATGCCAACATAAACCCAGATAATTTCATTATATACTTATGTTATTTGTTGTAATATATATTATATGGTTTCTTCTCTTCATTATATTACTCATAATTAATGTACTCATTTGTTCTATTCATTCTTACAATTATGTATCAAATATTCTTTAGCCTTTATTCTTTGCCAGCCACTAGCACTCAAGTAAACAAAGATAAGACATAGAACTTATTCTTATAACTTAAAGTACACCAGACTCTGCAATAAATAGAGTTTATTTCTCCACTTCATGTGAGAAATTTGAGGAGTGGCTCTATCACCTACCAGTGATAGGTGCCCTTAAATAAGTTAAACAAATTCTTTGATTTTTAGAAAAATGTAATACATTTTCCCTATTTGTAAGGTGGTAGTGAAGATTAGCAAAGATAAAGAGTAAACCTTTTGGCTTTCAGAGAACTACAGGTCTTATTAGCAATACTAATTCTTCACATTCTGTCAAAGAGAATACAGACTATCTTGAGGTGAATAATTCATGCTTTTAACTTTTATTGGAAGTTGATTAGTCTTTATGACAATATAACTGATATTTTGACAAACAATATTTTATTTGCTTATAATTACTCATACTCTTTTCATAAAATATTTGAGACAGCTTAAAAGATTATCTACAGTGGTAATTAGAAAAACAGAAATCAAGAATGCAGATATGCAGAACATATATGCTATCATAACCTATTTGATATTTTATTGTGCAATTTTAAATTTAATCCACATCTTCTTGGCAGCCACAAGTAAAGGAATATATTCTCATTATAAAGAAGAAGATTCTAGTAACTGACAAAAAGCAAAGTTTTTTAACATAGAGCTCTAAAATATATTTCTAAGTAGAAACATCATAGGATACATAGAGTAATATAAACTATAACTTCAATATTACTTCAAGAAATTCAGGTATGCATTTCATCTGAATGTTTTTGGTAATACCTTTCAATTAAAAATTGAGTTTTAATGTAAAAAATAATTCATTCATGACAATTCTTTAGCAAACAGAACTAACATAGTCCAAATATGTAATAATCATACTGTTTGAAAATCTGAAAACACTCTCTAATTGTGTACATCTTATCACCCCCAATATATTTTTATGCTCATGTGTTTATATATGTATACACACACATATATATGCTACCACATTTAGAGCATTAGAATTTCTAGAGCAATCAGTGGCTTTAAATCATCTACAACAGGTTTAGTTTCTCTTCCCAGACTTTCAATGGGAACTGGGTGGCAAATAAAGACCTAAGAAACTGTGTTCTGTACCACCGGATGAGGACAGCAGAATATTTTTTAGAAATTAAACTACTAACGTAAATGAGACTTTTCCAGGATTTTCACCAGGTATTCTTACCACCATGGGCACTAATATTCAAGATGGCTTGAAGATAATACAGAAATTTCTTTCTCAAAGAGAATTTTTGGTCAACACTCAAATAAAAAAATACTCCTTTGAAGTCCCGATGATAAATCCTTAGGAATGTGTCTTTCTAAGAGGGCAGCACTGTAATTTTCTTTACATAAACATAATTCTTTACATAATTTTCTTTACCTCTCATGAAGGTCTCTTGGGACCCAAAAGATACCCAAGTCTTGCTGCTTTAGATTTTCATATTAATTTCTGCTGTTCTAGCTTGCAAAAATGTTTCTCTTTTGTTGTTGTCTTTTTTGTTTGTTTGTTTGTTTGTTTGTTTTGTTGCTGTTATTAGTTCCCCCTCCATTTTAAAAGTTAATGGAGAATCTTGATTTTTCTTTAAAGATGTTCTTGATGGTATTGGGGAAATGTCAGAAGTAATGAAGAAAAATCCTAACGTGTCATCCAGCTGAAGTCCATCTTTTGAGATAAAAAATATTCATAATGAAAATGAGTTGACAGCTTACTTGATGATATTTACAGCTGGATATGACGTCAATCGGAAGGATAGTACAGATCAATTTTAATGGCAAGCAGCTAAGCATGCTTATTGATCTGCAGCTCGCTCCTCTACAAATGGCAAAGACCATTAATATGCTAGCACCAGGGACATGGAAAAAGCATAAAACAACAAGTGACTTTGAGCCGTTAAAGAAGATAATTTAAGAGTGCCGATTTGATGATCACAAGGGAAAGTGTGAATTCATGATTTAACCTCCATTCACTACCTCCCAACTAAACATTGATTGCCATCCTAGAACTCATATTTCATTTGAGATAAATTTCAAATATTTCATAATTTCCTCTTTAAGCCCTTTGCTTAAAGGGACGCCATTTGCTGTCCAGCTAATCCTACAGTAGATTTTTTTTTTTTTCTGGAAGAAGAGTCATTTCTTCTAAAGCAGTGACCATGTAGGTAAAACATGAATCAAAAACATACAAGAATATCATGTACCCCCCTTGTCTGCTTCTATATTTCCTCTCTACTCTATGAGGACAATAGTATTAGTCCCTCCCTGGACTATAAAATGGATAAGATCATGTCTATTACATGCTGCTAGAAGACATTTATTTAGAAACCAGTAAAAGTCATGAGTAATACCCACAAAGTAGTCAATATTACAAATATATATCACTTGAATGTGCTGCTGCTGCTGCAGCTAAACTTTTCCCAGTCTGGAGAAGATGTGAATACCCCACTTGGTTCATCCAAATAAACTTTCCATTCAGACATCTTGCATTGTATTTTAATATACCTAATGGAGTCTCACCAAATTGATGTTAGGTGGGCTGTCTGTAATAATGAACTTCCTAATCTCTAGAGATGCAGTACATCTGCTCAGATTAAAATGTGTTGTTTATGAAGCTCCCACATTCTGGAGACATATGTATAGTACCAATGTGCAAATAACAAGTTTCAAACTCTTCAAATGGTTCTTAGCTAGTGAGGAAGTATTAACCCTCAAATGTGAAGAAATAAATCCTGCAAACTTACAAAAGATTTTGATCCTTAGTAACAATATCTGATGTACGAAGACATCTGATATACCTGGTCACTGCTGGAGGGGAAAAATGATAAATTTCACCTCAAGAGTTTTGCACTTTCCTGTATAAATCTGGCTGAACCATCAAGATAAGAGTAGAGAATTAAGTCAAGAATTCATGATATATGATCTCTTATAAGAAATCAAGACTTTTCTACTCTTAATGCTGACTGACTGATAGAAAGATTGAATTTAATTTCTTGCTTGTTCTTTTGAGAAATTAAAAAAAATCATTCACTTCATCAAATGTATATTCTCAATACCTTTCAGTTAGTGCTCAGTGATGACCTTTGTAAGACATTTGAATCTACCAAGTCCTTTATAAATTAATCTCATGGCTCAGCGCCCATAAGACAGTGGTTACAGCACCAGCCACATACACTAAGGGTGTGGGTTCAAACCCGGCCCAGGCCAGCTAAACAACTGTAACAAAAAAATAGCTGGGCATTGTGGCAGGCGCCTGTAGTCTCAGCTACTTCAGAGGCTGAGGCAGAGAATGGCTTAAGCCCAAGAGTTTGAGGGTACTGTGAGCTATGATGCCACAGCACTCCACTGAGGGTGAAATAGTGAGACTCTGTCTCAAATAAATAGATAAATAAAATAAAAATAAATTAATCTCCAAATGTAAAAAGGCATCCCCAGATACTATATTTATAATACTGTCACTATTCTTTTCTGAATGCCAGTTCCACTTTCTCCTGCATATTTTCCTATCCCTTTGTTTATTAGGATTATTACTTCACTTTCTGGCAAAGTTTGGGTAAAAAATTCTTTTATTGAAAGAACACATCCTAACAATACTTTCTGAGTGAATAGGAATGGGGAAAGAATCACAAAATACAGACATGCAATGTATTTCAAGCGTCTTTTGAAATAAGGTAACTCAATATTAAGATTTATTCATATTTATATTGCTCAACCAACACTCCAAAATTAAACACATCTAAAAAAATCTGTTGAACCTAGTTAATTCTAACAATGTATCAGAATATGAAATGCAGATTTCATATATTAAATATGAAAGACATTAAGATTATTAAATATATTAAAAATATCAGTTTAATGTTAAATTGACATTTTATTTAAATTTAGAATATTTTGTTACAATATTAAAGATGTTAAAAATGGAAAATTCTGAATAAGGGGAGTGCCGTTGGTGCCCTAAACAGATTCCCTTCAGGAGATCAGTGGGTCATTGAGCTGCTGTGAATGTTAAGAGGATTACCCTTGACATAATGAGAGCCACCTCGCAGGGGAAATCTTTTATATGAACAAACATACACATACACACTCACTAAAAACACAAGGTGATGTGAGTAGCTCACAGCCTATAGCTGATCAGTAGGTCAGCTCGTTACCTAACTGTAAGACATTATATTGTGGTATAATTTATGCTCCAGAATTCACTGAGGAACTCCTTGCTTAGCTCCTTTACCAACCACACCAACTTTTTCTTTGCCTTTCTCTTGAAAGCAGTCACTTAATAAACAATACACAGCCAAATTCTTGTCTTAGGCTCTGCTTCTCAAGGAACAAAACATACTGCTGAGATCCTTTCTTAATAAAGAAAATCTTAGCAACAAAAAACTACCTATTTTGTTTTAATAGGTAGTTTGGGGGAAATGTTGGCATAAGAAAATGAAACTATGGCAAGTAATTGAAAAATTCCAATCATCAGACCTAAATTTTCCAGCTTTAGAAACTTTAACCTTTGTAACTGGCCTCCTGCCATGCCCGATAAGAAAGTTCCAGGAGTGGCTGTGCTAATGGTTATTTCCAAACTCAGCCCATACTGATCGCTCACCATCCCCCTTCACTCTGCCTCTCTTCTTCTCTATTCACTATTTTGCATTGCTCTACCTATCTTTTCCAGGCCTAGGCCTTGAGCAGTTCCATAGACAGCAGACTTTTTAAACATTTATCTATTCAATTGACTATGTAAATTAATAATTGAGGTCTAAGAGAGAAAACAGGAAAAGAAATATCTACTCTGTAACTGTACATATAAACAGAGAAAGAATGGTAAAACAGGCATTCATTCCCACACCCATTCTAAGGCGAGAGAGACAGACCTATCCCTAATCATTGTCACTGGCTCTAGAGAGAGCCAGAGAGGAGGGGGGATGCCAACATTAAATTACTTATGACTCCTCTTGACCCTAAAAGAGAATATTTATTTCCCTTCAATTCACATACGCTGCTCAGAACTGAGCTTCCTGGAATTTCTATTAAGAAACCAGATTACACCATAATAATTTTCAGGTGCCACAGTCTCTGCTATAGTGAGGCTGCAAAGGAAGGCGGTACCCTGAGGACAGCAGAAAGAAGAAAAGTCAGAGTCAAGCCCAAAGCTGCAGGGATCTTGGGACGATTCGAATGGTTGTTAAGGAATGAAATAATTTACAACAGGTAGAAATCATAGTCCAAAAATTCAGGGTGCAAGAGATGTACATAAGCCAACTTCAGTTCTCTTTCAAGCGCTATTCTTGATTCTGCTTAGTTAGCAGAAAATTCAGTCTTAGTATTTGGGATACTTCCCCTCCCCTTCTCAAGGTTAGTGCTCTAGGAGATTTATGTAAGGCAGGTATTCTGAAAAGATTTCTGTGAATGCGAAGAGGGTCATGGTGTTTTGCAGTTGACCTATCTCTCATTCCTGTCTACCAGGATCCCTGGACAGGGGCGTCTACCTGCAAGGCCCTGCCTGATCACCTCTCTAAGGCTATTTTGTACATACTTAGCCATTTCTTCATTTGGGTCCAGGCTCTTGAGACTCCTTTCACAGAAGCCTACTTGCTTCTCTGTTCTTGTCACTCTCTTCCTCCTGGCCCAAGGAACATTTTCTAGGCTTAGGGAAAATCTTTCCCCTTTTTTTTCTTAAATATTTGCCTCAAAAGCACTTCTTTTTCAGGTGTCTATATGGCCTAAAGCTTGTTGGGAGCCTCAATTTTGTCTGCCACCTAGTAATAAATTTGTGCAGGGTAGTATTGTGTATTTTGGTCTTGGGGTCTATCTTCAGTTCTTTACTCAGTCATGTGCTATGGTCTGAATGTTTGTGTCCTCCCCAAAATTCATATGTTAAAACGCTAAGGGCCAAATGCAATGATATTAGGAGGCACGGCCTTTGTGATGTGATTAGAACCCTCCTTATGGGGATTAGCACCCTTGTGAGGGAGACCTTCCATCCTTACTGTGAGGACACAACAAGAAGGTACTGTGAGGAACAGGCCCTCACAGGACACCAACTCTGCCAAAACCTTGATCTTGAACTTCCCAGCATCCAGGAGTATGAGTAATAAATTTCTGTTGTTCATAAGGTACAAAGTTCAAGGTACTTATTATTCAGAGTAACCTGAATGGACCAACAACACACATAGTGACATACTATCTCCCATTAGTAAAGCTCTTGAAAATCAACATTTCTCAAAGTTGGAGAGTCAGGTGCATGATAAAAACCAAACCAAACAAACAAAAGTAGTTGATGGCCCAATTTGAAATTCATGGAAAAGTGTTCACATGTAATGTTCTTGCTCATAAAATGACCCCTTGTTCGAGCAGAGGCCTGTGAAATACTTCCTTTGAACATTCACCCAAATTATTCCTATATATTAAAAAAGTCTGTTAATGGTATATTTGTATATTTGTACATCTGTCATTCTATTTGACCAGTAGAGAGAGCCTGCCGAGTAAACCTTCAGTGTTTCCACCATAAACAAATGAGAATGGAAGGAGACATTCCTGGCACAGATTAGGAGGCAGCATATTCAAGAGATGCTGGTTTATCCCTCAGACAGAACCAGGGAGTGACTTTCAAATCAGTTTTAACAGTAACCAGGTCAGAAATTAAAAAAAATATATATATATATGCATCATGAGAAATAATCCTTTTACTATGTAAGAAATATAATTCTCCATCCCTGGGACAATAGGATTAAAGTATTTTTTTCAACTCTCAACTTGTAAAGTTTTTGAGAAATCCTGAGCAATGGAATGGAACCAAGTTGAAAGCCAGTCCCTTTTCTTTTTGATTTATTTCAATCTCCTTTCACAGAGACAGCCATTGAGACAAGTATTTTTTATGTCAACCCACTGAGGACGGACTGCAGTCTTTGGAAAGATACAATAATTGATTTCAATAATTAATTCCTGCTTGCCAAAGTAATGTAGCTTATGCACTCCTGCTCAGGTCCCAGTTAAAAGGAACTCAGAGGCAGGAGTGCATAAACAGTTACATTACTTCGGGGAGCTACAGTCCCCTAACATACTGTAGATTTGGGAAGAGCTTTTAGGCCCGGGGCTATCTGAAGTGAATTCCTATCAGGTCTCCTGTTACCCATGTTGTCTGTGATTTCCTAACCATTTCGGAGAAGTAGAACGCTGAGCAGACGGCTAAACATCTTCGCAGCAATTGATCTCAGTTCAGTCAGAAAACTCCATCTTCTCACTATATGAAAATTCCTCCCAAAACCAAGAGAGAGAGGAGGGAGGCTCTGGAACATAGGGTGTCAGGCACAAGGAGAGCTAGAGGTAGAAGAATAATCATAGGTAAATGTCAAGAGAAAAAAGTGGAACATGTTATTTGGGAAACCAAATGACCCTGGTCCCTTTTACTTAAATGATTTCTAAAACCCAAACCACTTCTAACTAAAGTCAAAAATGTTGAAGCAGAGTCACTTACTGGCACGTTTGAAAGGATTGAATAGCCTGTGCTATTTTGTATGCCTAATTCAAACAGAAACCGACTGACATCACGTAACCATGTTTTATTTTTTCCTCTAAGCTATTTTCATATGTTTAAAAAAAATATTTTGCATGCCCTAATGCAACCATAGAAAGGTAAAACTCAACTCAAGATACAATGTTTTAGAATATTTATCAGTAATAAAAAGGCCATTACACACCCAGATCTTTGCAAAGTGAATACTGAAAAATATCTTTATTTCCTTGACTCAAAATGTGTCGCAACAGAGACTTTTCACTAATTGGGGGATTTATGACCCCAAACTGATTGTGATGTCAATACTTTATTGTAAATTAAATCTGATAAAGGACTGGAGAGCATAAATGGGAAGCAGATCCTTATTAGGCAGCAGGCCACGCACAGTCCATGCCCAGGTACAAGAACAACCTCTTGTTACTACCTGGTCCCAGGGTGATAAAGTTCCTGATGTAAAGAACAGATTAAAAGTAAAACTAGACCAGATGTTTTTCCTATTAGATGGATTAAGTCAGACCAAACCTAAAATTAGGAAAACACACCGGGCTGATTTACTACTGTGCTGGGATGGGTGGCTGCGCCAGGAGCCGTAGCGGGTGGCTGTAGAGCCAGATCTCCATTTATTAATGGGACTGTGGGAGCAGGAAGGCCTCACCCCTGACTGCTCTAAAACTGCTGAACGAGGACTCCAGCCTGGTGATGAAAGCTGCTCTCTGAAGGTGAACCCTCAGTAAAAACCTTAAAATGTACTTCAAACACAGCTGACGATACAAGGGGTAGAGGAAAAGGCTACGTTTACTATCTTTCTTAGTAAAAATATCTTGGGAATGTAAGTATCATCTTAGCCAGGCTCAAAGGATTTTTTTTCCCTAAAACAAACTCTTGTTATGACTAAGAAAAACATCTTCATTTAGACTCATGTAGGCCAAACTTAGACAGTTCAACCCCAAAGTGTTTCTTTGCATGCTGAGCTTGGACAGCGTTCAGTGGAATATTGCTACTTTACCAGGGAGCCAATTTAACTACATTGGATAGGAGTGAGACCAATTTTTATAAAATTGAGGTGGGATATTCAGAAACCTTCATGCCTCTGCTAGTCCTTTGAATATAATGTGACAGCTGAGTGTAGGTCTGTGCCAGGAACTTGATGCAAGAATAAAGAAATATTTGAAGAATAGCCTCTTACCTTGTAATACAGGAAAACCTAAATAATGCTCTCTCAGGCAGAAGATCAAGTGTAATGTCAATAATCTTTTTGATAGGTGTATCCTTGGAAAATCTTCCTTAAAAAGTAAATTTCGTCCTAATTCTTGTAACTTGTCCAAATCTTTAGGTACTTTTCAGTTTCCTTACATTAGTTTTGTTTGGTTTTGTTCATGTTTATGTTTTGTATCCTCAGAATTAGTTTTAACACCATGGAAAAGATATGTAAATACAAATCCAGACCTGTACTGGAACTCCTGAGGTGTCACGTCAGATACGTCACACAGACTCACTGAGCTTCAATTACCTTCTTAGTAAAAATGAGGTCAAACATGCATCTCAGGGTGGTTATAAGAGTGAGATGAGGTAACACCCAGAGGACCACAGAACCATGTAGTAGAAACTCAGTAAGTTTGCACGAAATTAAATGCCTGCACAACTGCAGTGCATTTCCAAGAACATTCCAGTCATCATGAGGAAAAGTTTGGTGAAGATCCCAACACCAGCCACAAAGCTGGTAAGAGAGCAGACCTTAAATCTCCTAGTAAGACTATTCCACCCAGTATGGAGACTGCAGGGAAGACTAACTTTTTATTGGTTTTGCAGAAAGTATACTGATGAATTCTCAAAATTTAAATTTTTTCAGCAATATTTCTTTTTGCTGACCATGTCTAAGTTAAAACAGATTCCATGGATATGTAGCCAAACCTAAAGCCAGAACTGGGTTTCTTCAGACAATCAAAGGGGTCCAAATGGCATGGAGGCAAGAGAGAAAGAGATATGGACAATTCCCAGTTTAAACCAATAGCCATGGGATGACGTATACCCGGCTGGAAGCTGGATGCCTAGGCTGGACCTGATAGACAGGGAGGTAAGTCACACACACACACACTGATAAGGCGGTATTTCCACTTTTGCCTTTCCTGCTATAATAGGCACCTTCAGAGAGCCATCACTATAGGTAAAGTAAAATGACTCAGCGACTGAACACTCTGTACTGATGTACTGAAACTTCTAAACAAGCATTTGGGAAATATGCTGTTTGTATTCATAAGCCATTTGTCAGCAGATGGAAAAATATAACCCTTTTGAAGAAACACATGGTCACTTCTTATTACGGCACATATTGTCTCACTAATATAGCTCCTCTATTACTTATGGAAAGTATACTATACCAACAAGAGTATTATATTTGTTCTTCCTGAACATTTAGTTTCAGGATGCTGCACCAATGTGCAGGTACACCATTCCATAGTGTTTGACTTTAAAAATTATTTTCATAACATTGTTGGTGAGATTGCAAACTAATACAGGCTCTTTGGAAAGAAGTATGGGGAATCCTCAATGAGCTAAAAGTAGACCTTCCATTTAATCCTGCAAGCCTATTACTAGGTATCTACTCAGAAGAAAAAAAATCCTTTTGCCATAAGGACATTTGCACTAGAACCTTTATTGCAGCTCAATTCACAATAGCCAAGATGTGCAATCAACCCAAGTGCCCATCAACCCATGAATGGATTAATAAACTGTGGTATATTTATACCCTGGAATACTATTCAGCCATAAAAAGATGAAGACTTTACATCTTTTGTATTAACCTGGATGTAGCTGGAAAATGTTATCCTTAGTAAAGTATCTCAAGAACAGAAAATCAAGTATACAATATGAAACCAGTAATCAAGTCATAAATACTAATATGAAACCAGTAGAAGAACAAATATATGCCCACACAAGAGAAAAACACAAACTTAAGCAGGGGGGAGAGGGAAGGAGAGAGGGCGACTGGTATATTCTCACCTAGCAAGCACAATGTAAGTTAAGGGTATATGGCACACACCTCCTGAGTGAGGAGCATAACTACAACTTGTATTGTAACAAAGGCAAACAAGGTAACCTAATCAATTATACCCTAATATTAATTTGAAATTTTTTTTTAAAAGTAAAAAAAGTTATTTTGATCTGTAATACATCAGAAAGGCCATATATGACTTTTATCCCAATATAACACATGGTTAATTTATGGTTGGAGTGTAGTAAAATGACTACAACATAGGAATGTGCTGGTGGTGGTGTCATTTAATGAAACTTAAACTTTTGGGAGGGGCAAGATGGCCGACTGGATGTAGCCTCCAACATAGGCTCCTGTTCAGAGAGAGGGATAATGTCCAGAGGGTATCCAATTGAGCTGAAGACAGGAAGCCCAGCTGAGGGAGAAGAGAGATAATTACAGGCCACCCTTGCTGAGGCAAGCTGCGATTCCAAGACAACAATCCCCAGGTATAAAACTCAACTGAAAGGAAAAATGCCCGACCCTTCCCCCAAGAAAGCTGTGGGTTCTTTTTTTCCTTTTCCTTTCGCTCTTCGTTTGCTCCTGTGGGATTTCTACAGGCAAGTAGTGAACTATCTCTTGTCTCAACCCACGGGTGAGAACAGTAAGAAGTGGGGACTACTTCCTCCAGAGGGACCCTGGGGTGACTCTGAACATTCTCTTACCAGGCAGAAAAATTGAACTTACATTTTCCCTGCCATTCTGAACTTTCAGTCCACACTTCACCCCTGACCAGATAAACCAGATCCCTAACCCCTGCAGAGACTGAGGGAGGAGGCTCACAAGCAGCACGCCCCCTCCCAGCCTGCCTGACTGAGTACCTGGCCCTCTGCCTGGTCGGTCCCCGCTCCCTCCCTGTCTCCAAGCCGCCCCGTGCCCCAGTGCCCTCCTTGCCTCTGCACCACGTCCTGCCCACCCAGAGACCACCGAGGCCTCGTGCTGCACCCACGCCCTGCCCACTTGGAAACCGCTGAAGCCTCGCACAGCGCCCCACCTGCCCGGAGACCACCAAGGCTGCGCTGTGCCCCACCCGCCCAGATTGCCAAGGCTGTCACACCATGCCCCACCACATGGGAGAGCGCCGAGGCCACTCACTGCGCCATGTCCATCGGAGACCACTGAAGCTATGGGCCGTGCCTGCCCTGCCTCGGCGCCAGGCCCCCGCCTAACCAGAATCGCCAGGGGAGTAGTGTTCTTGCCGAAGTCACCGGGCACTAGATACTGTCAGAATCTGTGCAGTGTACCCCGCCCTGCTGCCAGATCCGTATGCAGCATGCTCCTAGAGCTACTCCTATAGCCAGAATTCTCTGGCTTTGGCAGTGGTAGTGGAATTGTGCAGGGGCACTTCCCACAAAGATCCAGCAACAATAGAGTGATCACACCAGGGTCTCTAATCTTGGAGAAACACCCTCCACCCCAACACTGTGCACTGCCAGAGGAAACCAGAGTCACTCTATAGGGATACTGGTGCTGCAGAGTGGCAGGGACAAAGGCGCAGTGGCTGTGGGAGATAAGCATTTGCAGGCCTGGTAACCCCAGGATTAGACTGAGCCCAAGTGGAACACTCACCAGTGGAAATTGAACACCCGAGGCAGGCAGGCCTCACCTCCCCCAGCTGGCTGGTAGCTGAGGACAGTGGCTGGGCCTTGGGGGCATTGATCTTCCTTTGACTTGACAGGCGCTAAGCCCTGGCACTTTGCATTATTGGAGGAAACAGGACTGCAGCCCTGTGGGGTCACCAGTGATTAGGCATGAAAAAGGAACAAAGTAGAGAAAGAAACTCAGCCCCCTGGTCCTACTGTGCTACCGTGCGGGCCTTTCTGACTCCATAGAGACCAGAGAGAGCCAAATCTGATCAGCCAGTAGACCTCTGCTATCTAGCTACTGGAGACCTTTCAAATTCTTCCACCTGAGAGTTTGTACTGACAGGGTCAATTGGTTCGGAACCCCTACCATGGGACAATCACCCAAGGACCCTCTAGGGGGATACCCTGGTTGTGTAGTAACAGGAAGGGTTGATTTTCCCATTCCAGTTGTTGTCTGGGGAGGCAGGGTTTCTTAATTGCTTATATTTCTTCACAGCTAAGACTTCACCAGAGTCACTGATCCACCAGGATCGGACAAGAACCAATTGAATACAAGACTGAGCCACCTAACCCCACAACACCAAGCAGGATTCCCCAGCCTCAGACTGTAATACTGTATAGGTCCTTTGCAAAGCTAAAGGGGAAAAAGCTGCAGTCATCAGTCCCAGATCTTTAACAAAGGGCTGTTTAACCACAACCCCAGGAAACCCCAATCCAATCTCACCTTACCAGACCACCTAGCCAACAGTGAAAAACAATCATGAGGCGGAATCAGCAGAAAAGCTCTGGCAACGTGAACAATCAGAGCAGATCAACTTCCCCAAGAAACTATAAAGCAGATACAGCATAAGATCCTATTCCCAAATGGCTGAGATGACAGAAATTGAGTTCAGAATTTGGATAGCAAATAGGATCAACAAAATGGAGGAAATGATGAAATTAGAATTTAAAGCAGAAATTCAAAAGATGTCTCAAGAATTTAATGAATTTAAAGACAAAATGACCAAATATTTTGACACATTAAAGCAAGAATTTGCAGCCCTCAAAGATCCAAAAAATACAGTAGAATCCCTCAGTACAGAATGGAGCAGGCAGAAGAAAGGATCTCCGATACTGAAGACAAAGTTTTGAACGCTACCAACCATTCAAAGAGGAAAAAAAGTGGAGAACAAAAATGGATCATTCTCTCAGAGAGCTCTGGGATAATTCAAAGTGGTCTAATATTCGCCTTATACGGATACTTGAAAGTGATGAGGTTGCTGCAAAGGATACAGATGCTTCGCTTCATGAAATAATTAAAGAGAATTTTCCAGACATGCCCAGAGATTCTGAAATTCAGATAGCAGACAGTTTCAGAACACCAGCACGACTCAACCTGAATAAAAATTCTCATAGACACATTAGAATTAATTTTGCTAAAGTTAATATGAAGGAGAAAATTCTGAAAGCTGTAAGACATAAGAAAACCATTGTGAACAAGGAGAAGAGCATTAGAATGACTGCAGATCTCTGCACTGAAACCTTTCAAGCAAGAAGAGGGTGGTCATCAATCTTTAATCCCCTTAAACAAAATAACTTTCAACCCAGGATCCTGTATCCAGCTAAACTGAGTTTCATCTATGATGGAAAAATTAAATATTTTAATGACATTTACATGTTGAAGAAATATGCCATAACTAAACCAGCTCTTCAGGAAATTCTCAGACCTATCCTCCATAATGAACAACACAATCCTCCACCACCAAAGTAAAAATCACTCAGAAACTTTTGATCAAATTCTAACTTCCATAGTGGCAAAAGGATTAAAAATGTCCACTGGACTTTTGAAAAACTCAATGCCCAAAACTCTGTCAGGTTTATCATTATTCTCAATTAATGTGAATGACTTAAATTGCCCTCTAAAGAGACACAGGTTGGCTGACTGGATACAAAAATTCAGGCTAGACATCTACTGAATTCAAGAATCTCACCTTACCTTAAAGGATAAACATACACTCAGGGTGAAAGGATGGTCATCTATAATTCAGGCAAATGGAAATCACAAAAAAGCAAGTGTTGCAATGTTATTTACAGATACAATAGGCTTTAAACCAATCAAAGTAATAAAAGACAATGATGGTCACTTCTTATTTGTTAAGGGAAACACTCAACATGATGAGATTTCAATTATCAACATCTATGCACCCAAACAGAATGTGCCTTAATTTATAAGAGAAACTCTAGCTGACATGAGCAATTTTATTTCCCCCAGCACCATAACTGTTGGAGACTTTACCACTCCTCTGGCAGTGTTGGATAGATCCTCAAAAAATAAGCTAAGCAAAGAAATTTTAGAATTAAACTTAACCATTCAACATTTGCATCTAATAGACATCTATAGAATATTTCATCCTAACAAAACCGAATACAAATTCTTTTCATCAGCCCATGGATCATGCTCCAAAATTGATCACATCTTAGGTCACAAGTATAACCTCAGTAAATTGAAAAGAATAGAAATCATTCCTTGTATTTTCTTGGACCACCATGAAATAAAACTTGAACGCAGTAACAACAGGAATCTCCACATGCATACAAAAACATGCAAACTAAATAACCTCATGCTGAATGATAGCTGGCTCATAGATGAGATTAAGAAGGAAATTACCAAATTTTTGGAACAAAGCAATAATGAAGAAACAAACTATCAGAACCTCTGGGATACAGCAAAGGCAGTCCTAAGAAGAAAATTTATAGTGCTGCAAGCCTTCCTCAGAGAACTTAATGGGTCATCTCAAGCAACTGGAAAAGGAAGAACTTTCCAACCCTAAACCCAGCAGAATAAAAGAAATAACTAAAATTAGAGCAGAACATAATGAAATTGAAAACAAAAGAATCATACAACAGATCAACCAATCAAACAGTTGGTTTTTGAAAAGGTCAATAAAATAGATAAACCATTGGCTAACCTAAGCAGAAATAGAAGAATAAAAATCCCTAATTTCATCAACAGAAATGATAAAGGCCAAATAACAACAGCCTCCTCAGAAATTCAGCAAATTGTTAATGAATACTACATAAAACTCTACTCTCAGAGGAATGAAAATCTGAAGAAAATAGATCAATACTTAGAAACATGTCACCCTCCCAGACTTAGCCAGAAAGAAGTGGAAATGTTGAACAAGCCTATAACAAGCTCTGAAATTAACATCAACTACAAGAAATCTCCCCCAAAAGAAAAGCCCTGGACCAGATGGCTTCACATCAGAATTCTACCAAAACTTTAAAGAGGAACTAGTACCTATATTACTTAATCTTTTCCAAAACATTGAAAAAGAAGGAATATTTCCCAACTCATTCTATGAACCAAATATCACCCTGATAACCAAACCAGGAAAAGACCCAACAAGAAAGGAAAATTATAGACCAATATCTCTAATGAATATTGAAGCAAAAATATTCAATAAGATCCTAGCAAACAGAATCCAGCAACACATCAAACAAATTAAACATCATGACCAAGTCGGTTTTATCCCAGGGTCTCAAGGCTGGTTCAATATACGTAAATCTATAAGTATAATTTAGCACATAAACAAATTAAAAAACAAAGACCATGTGATTCTCTCAATTGATGCAGAAAAAGCTTTTGACAATATCCAGCATCCTTTCTTGATCAGAACACTTAAGAAAATAGATAAAGAAGGAACATTTCTTAAACTGATAGAGGCCATCTACAGCAAACCCACAGCCAATATCATAGTGAATGGAGTAAAATTGAAATCATTTCCACTCAGATCAGGAACCAGGCAAGGATGCCCACTACCCCACTGCTTTTTAACATTGTAATGGAAGTTTTAGCCACTGCAATCAGGCAAGAGAAGGCAATCAAGGGCATCCAAATAGGACCAGAGGAGATCAAATTGTCACTCTTCGCAGACGATATGATTATATATCTGGAAAACCCCAGGGAATCAACCACAAAACTCCTAGAAGTGAGCAAGGAATATAGTAATGTCTCAGGATACGAAATTAACACTCATAAATCTGTAGCCTTTATATACACCAACAATAGTCAAGGGGAAAAAAACAATCAAAGATTCTATTCCCTTTACAATAGTGCCAAAGAAGATGAAATATCTGGGAGTGTATCTAACTAAGGATGTGAAAGATCTCTATAAAGAGAACTATGAAACTCTGAGAAAAGAAATAGCTGAAGATGTTAGCAAATGGAAAAAAATACCATGCTCATGGCTGGGAAGAATCAGCATTGTTAAAATGACTATACAACCTAAAGCAATTTACAGATTTAACATGATCCCTATAAAAGCACTTCTCTCATATTTTAAAGACCTGGAAAAATTAGTACTTCGTTTTATATGGAAACAGAAAAAAACCTCAAATAGCCAAGACATTACTCAGAAATACAAACAAATCAGGAGGAATCACGCTTCCAGACTTCAGACTATATTATAAAACGACAATGATCAAAACAGCATGGTACTGGCACAAAAATAGAGAGGCAGATGTACAGAAAAGAATTGAAGACCAAGAGGTGAACCCAGACACTTATCGTCATTTGATTTTCTTTCTTTATTTATTTTTATTGTTAAATCATAGCTGTGTACATTAGTGCAATCAAGGGGTACAATGTGCTGGTTTCATATACAATCTGAAATATTCTCATCAAACTGTTTAACATAGCCTTCGTGGCATTTTCTTAGTTACTGTATGTAGGCATTTTTATTCTGCATTTAGTAAGTTTCGCCTGTACCCATTATAAGATGCACCGTAGGTGTGGCCCCATCCATTACCCTCCCTCCACCATAATCTCCCCCCTCCCTTCACCTTCCTTGGCCCTTTCCCCATAGTCTGGAGCTATAGTTCGGTTATAGCCTTCATGTGAGAGTTATAATATAGCTTCATAGTAGGGCCGAGTACATTGGCTACATTTTCTTCCATTCCTGAGATACTTTGCTAAGAAGAATATGTTCCAGCTCCATCCATGTAAACATGAAAGAGGTAAAGTCTCCACCTTTCTTTAAGGCTGCATAATATTCCATGGTATACATGTACCACAATTTGCTAGTCCATTCATGGGTCAATGGACACTTGGGCTTCTTCCATGACTTAGCAATTATGAATTGGGCTGCAATAAACATTCTGGTACAGATGTCTTTGTTATATTGTGATTTTTGGTCTTCTGGGTATAAACCTAGTAAAGGAATTATAGGATCGGATGGCAGGTCTATTTTTAGCTCTCTAAGTATTCTCCAAACATCCTTCCAGAAGGAACATATTAGTGTGCATTCCCACCAGCAGTGTAGAAGTGTGCCCTTTTCTCCGCATCCACGCCAATATCTCTGGTTTTGGGATTTTGTTATGTGGGCTACTCTTACTGGGGTTAGGTGACATCTCAAAGTAGTTTTGATTTGCATTTCTCTGATGAATAAGGATGATGAGCTTTTTTCATGTGTTTGTAGATCGTCCATCTGTCTTCTTTAGAGAAGTTTCTCTTCAAGTCCATTGCCCACCCTGAGATGGGGTCACGTGTTCTTTTCTTGCTAATACATTTGAGTTCTCCATAGATTCTGGTTATTAGACCTTCATCAGAGGTATAACCTGCAAATATTTTCTCCCATTCTGAGGGCTGTCTGCTTGCTTTACTTACCATGTTCTTGGCTGTGCAGAAGATTTTTAGTTTGATCAGGTCCCAGTAGTGTATTTTTGATACTGCTTCAATTGCCTGGGGAGCCCTCCTCATAAAATATTCCACCCAGGCCGATTGCTTCAAGAGTTTTCCCTGCACTTTCTTCAAGTATTTTTATAGTTTCATGTGTTAAGTTTACATCTTTAATCCAGTAAGAGTCTATCTTAGTTAATGGTGAAAGATGTGGGTCCAGTTTCAATCTTCTACAGGTTGCCAGCTACTTAAGAAAATTGGTATAGAAGGGACATTTCTTAAACTAATAGAGGCCATCTACAGCAAACCCACAGCCAATATCATATTGAATGGAGTTAAATTGAAATCATTTCCACTTAGATCGGGAACCAGGCAAGGTTGCCCATTGTCTCCATTGCTCTTTAACATTGTAATGGAAGTTTTAGCCATTGCAATTAGGGAAGAAAAGGCGATCAAGGGTATCCACATAGGGTCAGAAGAGATCAAACTTTCACTCTTCACAGATGATATGATAATATATCTGGAAAACACTAGGGATTCTACTACAAAACTGTTAGAAGTGATCAAGGAATACAGCAATGCCTCAGGCTACAAAATCAACACCCATAAATCTGTAGCCTTTATATATACCAACAATAACCAAGCCAAAAAAACAGTCAAGGACTCTATTCTTTTCACAGTAGTGCCAAAGAAGATGAAATATTTGGGAGTATACCTAACAAAGGACGTGAAAGATCTCTACAAAGAGAACTATGAAACTTTAAGAAAAGAAATAGCTGAAGATGTTAACAAATGGAAAAACATCCCATGCTCACGGCTGGGAAGAATCAACATTGTTAAAATGTCTATACTACCCAAAGCAATATATAATTTTAATGCAATTCTTATTAAAGCTCCATTGTCATATTTTAAAGATCTTGAAAAAATAATACTTTGTTTTATATGGAATCAGAAAAAAACTCGAATAGCCAAAACATTACTCAGCAATAAAAACAAAGCTAGAGGAATCACGCTACCAGACATGAGACTGTACTATAAATCAACAGTGATCAAAACAGCATGGTATTGGCACAAAAACAGAGAAGTAGATGTCTGGAACAGAATAGAGAACCAAGAGATGAATCCAGCTACTTACCATTATTTGATCTTTGACAAGCCAATTAAAAACATTTAGTGGGCCGGGCGCAGTGGCTCACGCCTGTAATCCCAGCACTGTGGGAGGCTGAGGAGGGAGAATGGCTTGAGCTCAGGAGTTCAAGACTCGCCTGAGCGACAGTGAGACCCCAACTCGTGAAAAAAATGGAAAAACCCAGCCGGGCGCAGCGGCGAGCGCCTGTAATCCCAGCGGCTTCCGGAGGCTGAGGCAGCGGGGTGCCTGCAGCCCGAGTCTGAGGTTGTGGTGAGCTACCACACCCACTGCACTCTGCTCAGGGGCATAGGGTGGGACCCTGTCTCAACAACAAAAAAAAAACATTTAGTGGGGAAAAGATTCCCTATTTAACAAATGGTGCTGGGTGAACTGGCTGGCAACCTGTAGAAGATTGAAACTGGACCCACATCTTTCACCATTAACTAAGATAGACTCTCACTGGATAAAAGATTTAAACTTAAGACATGAAACTATAAAAATACTTGAAGAAAGTGCAGGGAAAACTCTTGAAGCAATCGGCCTGGGTGGAATATTTTATGAGGAGGGCTCCCCAGGCAATTGAAGCAGTATCAAAAATACACTACTGGGACCTGATCAAACTAAAAATCTTCTGCACAGCCAAGAACATGGTAAGTAAAGCAAGCAGACAGCCCTCAGAATGGGAGAAAATATTTGCAGGTTATACCTCTGATGAAGGTCTAATAACCAGAATCTATGGAGAACTCAAATGTATTAGCAAGAAAAGAACACGTGACCCCATCTCAGGGTGGGCAATGGACTTGAAGAGAAACTTCTCTAAAGAAGACAGATGGACGATCTACAAACACATGAAAAAAGCTCATCATCCTTATTCATCAGAGAAATGCAAATCAAAACTACTTTGAGATGTCACCTAACCCCAGTAAGAGTAGCCCACATAACAAAATCCCAAAACCAGAGATATTGGCGTGGATGCGGAGAAAAGGGCACACTTCTACACTGCTGGTGGGAATGCACACTAATACGTTCCTTCTGGAAGGATGTTTGGAGAATACTTAGAGAGCTAAAAATAGACCTGCCATCCGATCCTATAATTCCTTTACTAGGTTTATACCCAGAAGACCAAAAATCACAATATAACATAGACATCTGTACCAGAATATTTATTGCAGCCCAATTCATAATTGCTAAGACATGGAGGAAGCCCAAGTGCCCATCAACCCACAAATGGACTAGCAAATTGTGGTACATGTATACCATGGAATATTATGCAGCCTTAAAGAAAGATGGAGACTTTACCTCGTTCATGTTTACATGGATGGAGCTGGAACATATTCTTCTTAGCAAAGTATCTCAGGAATGGAAGAAAATGTAGCCAATGTACTCGGCCCTACTATGAAGCTAAATTATAGCTTTCACATGAAGGCTATAACCGAACTATAGCTCAAGACTATGGGGAAAGGGCCAAGGAAGGGGAAGACAGTGGGGAGGTTAGGGTGGAGGGAGTGTAATGGGTGGATCCACACCAATTGTGCATCTTATAATGGGTACAGGCAAAACTTACTAAAAGCAGAATACAAATGTCTACATACAATAACTAAGAAAATGCCATGAAGGCTACATTGAAAATTTTGATGAGAATATTTCAGATTGTATATGAAACCAGCACATTGTACCCCTTGATTACACTAATGTACACAGCTATGATTCAACAATAAAGAAAAAAAGAGAAAAATTGACTCTCACTAGTTAAAGGACTTAAACCTAAGACATGAACCTATAAATATTCTTAGAGACAATGCAGGGGAAATACTTGAAAAAATTGGGCTTGGAGAATATTTCCTGAGGAAGACACCCCAGGCAATTGAAGTAACATCAAAAATACATTACTGGGATCTGATCAAATTAAAAAGCTCTGCACTGCCAAGAACACACTAAATAAAGCAAATAGACAGCCCTCAGAATGGGAGAGGATTTTTGCAAGTTATACTACTGACAAAGGTCTAATAACCAGAATCCACAGAGAACTCAAACTTATTACTAAGCAAAAAACAAGTGATCCCATTTCATTGTGGGCAAGAGACATGAATAGAAGCTTTTCTGAAGATGAGTGGTGCATGGCCTACAGACACATGAAAAAATGCTCATCATCTTTAATCATCAGAGAAATGCAAACCAAAACTACTCTGAGATACCATCTAACTCCAGGAAGAGTAGCCCACATCACAAAATCCCAAAACAACAGATGTTGGTGTGGATGTGGAGAAAAGGGAACACTTCTGCACTGCTGGTGGGAATGCAAGCTAGTACGTTCCTTTTGTAAGGAAGTTTGGAGAACACTCGGGGATCTAAATGTAGACCTGCCATTTGATCCTGCAATTCCTCTTCTAGGTGTATACCCAAAGGACCAAAAATCATTTGGCAATAAAGATATTTACACCAGATTGTTCATTGCAGCTCAATTCACAATTGCCAAATCATGGAAGAAGTCCAAGTGCCCATCGACCCATGAATGGATTAATAAATTGTGATATATTTATACATGAAATATTATGCAGCAGTAAACAAATGGAGACTTTACCTCCCTTATGTTTACATGGATGGAGGTGGAAAATATTCTTCTTAGCAAAATATCTCAGGAATGGGAAAAAATGTATCCGATGTACTCAGTACTACTGTGAAACCAATTTATAATAACTCACACTTGTATATGAAAAATAAAACACAACTTTAGGCTATGATGAAGGAGGGAAGGGGAGGGTGAGGGATGGGAAGGTGGTGGAAGGGATAGTAGGGGATAGTAGGGGGACCACAAGTATGGAGCACATTGCAAGTACAAGTTGGTTCTATCATGTGTAGAACACAAATGTCCTAATGCTATAATTGGGTAAATGAGATGAAAGCTATTCTGATTAGTATGATGTAAACACTCCAATTTGTACAAATAATCAACACACTGAAATGGGCATAAATGTATTTATAATCTATGTACAAAATACTTAATTAAAAAAACTTAAACTTTTGTCTTTTCAGTTGGGTTCTTGACATTTAGTACAATTCTGTAGACTTTGGAGAATGATATCTAATTCTCCCAGAAAGAAAGGATATGTCAATAGACATTCCATGTTAGAATAAACATATACTAAAATCATCATAATTTGTGACGTGGCTTGTACTTAATATTTCCTTCTTAGGTCTAAAAATTCATGCAGCCTTTTCTAGCCAATGGAGTTCAGTGCAAATTTATAACTACTGTTGAAATACCTAATCCAGCATTCCACTACGGCATACACAAATATGCTTGTCAAGTTTGAAGAGGCAACGGGATTGGAGGAGAGATGGGCCACGACTGTCATCACTCAAAACTACAGTGACCTTGAAGATAAGAGTTATTCCATCCTGAAGAAAACTGATCTTTAATTTACAAATATTTCCAAAGGTAGCTACCCTAAATGTAATGTAGCTAAGAAGGGCATTTGTAAACCACTTCTCTCACAAACCACATTTTCAGTGACAAATGCTGAGTTTTCTATTGTTTGATATAATAACAGGCTTAAATAATATGGACATCTGATTTCTACACATAGCAGTATATGTTCCAGGTTTTAAAGAACAATTACGAAAAATCAGCAATTGATGGATCATATTCTGATGACACATTCTTTTCAAGAACATTTAGTGGAGACATATGTTTACCCTTAAACGCAAATCATTTTAACTGATGAAATGTATTTGGTATCCATCTTTATCAAAATTCCAAATTATATATCAAGTTCTACAAAGGATAAAGCTTCTGTATTCTTTTCATAACTATTGGTACCGTAATCACATGGCTGAACAGGATCTTAGGAGTGATCCAAACATTCCACTAGAAACAAGACTATACTTAACCCAGAAAGATGGCTGTTCGTGAGGTTTCTTAAAATCTCAGAGGAAGCATACAGTCATTAGATTATCACGGTAACTATGCAATATCTGTGAGTAATATATACAACTGTCTTTTTATGGCTACTGCATTAAGAGTATTTCTGTTCATTCCATTTTAAATTCTACTCAGATGTAACTGTGAATTCACTCTTAAACAGATGCATAACCTACGTAACTAAAAGTAGAATAGAATGTCAGAGAATGAAAATTGTTCTACATGAAAATTTTCTTACATTACTTTGGCAGCATTAGACAGATAAATTAATAAAAATATTCAGGTGTAATTCTCTCTGTGCAGTAAAATACTCCAGAAAATGTCTGTAAAGAGAATCATATTGAAAGCTTTCTATTTAAAAGAAGCATATAGTAAATACTTTAACAAAATAAATAATTTATGCATTCAAGCATATATGTTCCTAATCTGACACTCACCTGTATTCAAATTTAATATTCAAATTAAGTGTCAAGCCAAATGGTATTAAGCTCTTTTCTGTTGGGCCAAGAAGTCAAACTTTCAGCCTGATATTTATTATAGGATCGTTTTTAAAGTTGTTTTTCACAAAGTATAATATCTCATGATACAAAGTTCAAAAGGGACACATGGGAATGCAGGAAAAGTAAGTTACTCTTCATTATGGGTGAAACTGTGTCCCTTCCAAAATTCAAATGTTGAAGCCCACTGCCTCAGAGTGTGACTGTAGTTGGGAAAAGGGCCTTGAAAGAAGTAAGTTAAAATGAGGCCTTTTGGGTTGGCCATAATCCAATCTGACTGGTGTTTTTATATATATAAAGAAGAGATTTGGACATACCAAAGAGATGCCAGAAATGCCTGTGAAAAAGGGAAGGACCGAGTGAGGACCAAGTAAGAGGCCAGACCACTGGAAGTCAGGGAGAGAGGCCTCAGAAGACAGCAAACCTGTGGACACCTGGACCTTGGAGCTCAGCCTCCAAACCTGGGAGAAAATTAATTTCTGCTGTTTCAGCCACCCAAGCCACTTTATTGTGGCAGTCCTAGAAAACTAATACACCCTTCCACCATTCCTCAGCTATGCAGTTGGCTGGAGGCAACAGCTTTTAACAGTTTCTTAAGTATTGTTTCAGGAGATTTTATGCAATATCCAGACAAATGTGACATGTATGTATATGTAATGCTATACTCTCTATTTTTGATCTTCCTTTTTCACTTAGTATTATTTCTTCATGATCATTTCATGTCAAAATGTGTTATTTTATGGCTATACAATGTTTCATTGCATGAATATCATTTATTTAACGACTTCTCTATTAATGGATAATTAGATTGTTTACATTATTCTGTTATAACTAACAGTAAAGTGGATATTCTTGTATATGTGGTTGCACTTGTGTCTATACATTTGTAGAAAACATTTCTAGAAGTAGAATTACATGGTCAAAACATATGTGTATTTTAAATTTATAACAAATTACCAAATATCCACCATAGAAATTATACCAGTTTAGGCTCATACAGAAGTTATACATGAGAATTTCTATTTCCTGACATTCTCCCCCAACTTTGGGATGTATCTGTCTTGGATCTCATCAGAGGTTTTAATACTATATATATTATGGATGAGATCAAGCTTTTTAAAAATCTTTTAAACACTTTTTGGATCATCTTTTCAGTAAACTGTTCATATTCCATTCACACTATACTCTTAAGTTGTTGGTAATTTTATCACTAATTTGGTGAATTCCTTACGTATTAAGAACATTAGCCCTTGTTCTATAAACTTGTTTACAAATTATTATTTTTACATTTTATTATTTGGCTTGTAAATGTGTTTGTGATGCCTTTCCCATACACATTTTAATGCAAATTTGTCAAATTTCTTAGCCTCCTAAGTTATATATTACAATTAAAAAAGATTTTGCCACTCTGAAATTTTTAAATCCTTATTCTCTTCTAATAACTTAATGGTTTCAACTTTTTCCTTTAAATTTTTGATCTATCCAAAAAGTGTTTTATTGAAATAAAGGACATAGGGCATAATAATTTTAAAGATGCTTACCTCAGTGCCCCTGCAGCTGTCATTAAATAAGCCTCACTTTCCCCATTGATATGCAATGTTACATTTATTACATGTCTATTACATTTTATTCCATTTATGAATATTTCTTCTGCTCTATTGATCTATGTGTATATTCATTTCAATGCCTAAGAGTTTTACTTATTATAGCCTTATAATATGTTCCGACATCTAGCACAGCACAGACCTCCTCATGACTTTTTTGCTTTTGAATTTCTCCATTCATGCGTATTTATTATTCAAAACTGTCTTTTACATCAGCTTGTCTAGTTGCCAAGAAGTCATTTGCATGAAATTATAAAAATTATTTTAGAAATAACCAACACCTATAATATTGAGTCTTCTCTCTAAAACTGAAAAATTCCTTTCCAGTTACAGCGTTTTAACATTCCTGCTACTGGCACATTGTTTTCTTTATATCAGTCGAGCATATTTGTTCTCTTTACTGCTAGTACCTCATCATTTTGTTGCCTTTTAAGATGGACTGTGGCACATTAAGAAAATGATACTCAAATCTAAGTATAAATACAGAAATCATATATTATGACAGAAAAGAGATTACCAATAAATAAAATTTAATCACACAGGCATCAGAATTCTCATTTGCTGCATTTGAAACTACAAAATAGCACAGTTACTCCGTGTCAAAAATAAATAAGGACTCTAACCAAATACAAATGACCCAAAACTCAAACTTAATAATAAGGAAAGTGAAGAATAGACTAATAATATAATGAACAATGAACTTCAAATGATGGATACATAAATAGATACTATAGGGCAGCAGGAATGTTATGAATATTTTGAAACTGAAGATTGAACAAAAAAATATGTGATCCAGAAAAATAAAAAAAAACTCCATTAAACTGTTTAATTAAAATATAGACATTGGGGTGGGGATAAATTTTCTATAACTTGGTTGGGGTTGAGGGCGAAAAAAACAGGAGAAGTAAAATCACCTTAACAATTTTACTTTATGAAGGGGTGAGAAATGTAAAGTCTACATCCTCTTACTGAATAAAATAGTAGCTTATTTTCAGGTAATAGTAGAAAAATATGTCTGAATATGAGAGCTCGAAGATGAATGTAACCATAGAATACATGGAAAATTATAGAAGAATTTTGCAATTAATCATGGGGAACAAGCAGAATAACAACTTAATCAAATCAACAAATAAGGAAAAGGGGAATAAACTGGATAAATTAATATATAAACAAGAGGTGAGGAAAAAAATGAATCAAACTGGTCACTGCCGTAAATAGACCAAATCTCCATTAAAAGATAAAAATTGTCAAATTTGGTCTACATGACAAAATCCAGTTCTGAAATTCAGGTGTGGCCAATGTGATGGTACACGTGTTAAGATACAGGTCCATAGAGAGATAATTATGCCATGGGGGCTCCTCCCTCATTAATGGGATTAAGGCTCTTATAAAAGAAGTTTCCATAGTATTTAGCTAGCTTGCTCTTCTACCTTCGCCATATGAGGACAGAGTTCCTCCCCTCCGGAGAAGGTAACCTTCACCAGACAACCAAAGCTGTCAGCACCTTGAGATTGAACTTCCCAGCCTCCAGACTTATGAGAAAATAAATTTCTATTCGAGCAAATGACCCACTCTTTCAGGTATTCTGTTATAGCAGCACAGATGAACTAGGACAAATAGAAATGGTAATATTCTGAGAGACACTGGAATTTAAGGAATTGACTAGTTGCAAGACACACAAGTTTGGTTCACAGTAATATGGCAGTGGGCCAACTAAAGTTAAGCATGTTTTAGCTGCAGGATGTCTCTCTCAGAATCTAGAATATGCTGAAGTACCTAGTGTATGTACCTGGGAGTACAGTATTAAGCATTAGTCAAACTTACTTGATTACTTTTGTGGAGCAAAGACAAGTGTACTATAGAATTTCCTAGTGTGTGTTAGGGGTGGGGTAGTGGGTGATGGTGATGGAGGGATGATGTTTTCCACATGCAACATGTATGAAACTGCAAGGTCCATCACCATGTTCTGTTCATTGACTCTTGGATCTTGGTAAGAGAACTACCAGGAGGCCATGTCTGAGTTTTAAATTATTTTGCCCCTCTCGGGTTGGGTGAAAATCACTTGACAGAGTATAGAAAATGTTAACTACTGGATATTTAATGTTTTGCTGGTGGTCCTGAAAGGAAATATTGGAATAGGTAACAGAAAAATGAATACGGACATGCACATTGAGTAAAAGTAGAAGCAATTAGTTAGGCACCAAAAACAAAGAAATCCAAATTCCAAAGGTACTTGCCACCAAGTTAAAACTGAGCTACTTTAGTTTGGTACTTTTTTTCCCACTGCTTTTAATGGTGAAGACAATTATCTTCTAGGAGCAGGATCTCTTAAGAACTCTGGCTTGATGAAGCACAGGCATATCATCAACCAGGTAGCAAAGATCTCAAGAATATATGTGGGAATAGGCTAAAATGGGGGTTGGGAGTGGAGGACAAATGAAAGGCAAATGGCTCATATAAAACAGTAGATTATTTTTTAATCAGATGACAGTTTAAGGCATGCCTATTTCTAGTGAACAGGGAGCTCTCTACCATGTGATGATTCTTGGCACAAGGTGCCTTCACTTAGTGGCTCCACAATCCTCTAAATTCTTCTAGTTATTTGATCTAGCCAACAGAAAAAGGAAGAAGAGCATGAAGAATGCATCATTTCTACTCACTGTTTACTTATCACACCTCCATCAAATGGCTTCATCTAACTTCATAGGAGGATGGGAAGTGTATTCTAGTTGGGAGCCTGGAAAGATGAGAAACACATAGATTTTGGTAAGTGGCTAGCAGTTTTTTCTACAAAAAGCAATGAATCTTCTAAGAAGCAAAGTCTGACATGGTAAACTGCAAGATCTAAGTGAAATAGCACAAACTAGTGCTTGTAGGATGATAAAATGAAGATCCACATGGAAATGACAAGTATACTTTCTCTATTTTTTTCTTCAAATATTTTCCCCAGAAAAACATCTTTACTTTTTTCTTATTTATTGTAATTGATAAAAATTATATATGTACACACACATATATACATATGTATATTATGTATATGTATATTATATATGTATATGAAATACGTATATGTATATTATATATGTATATGATTGAAATATGTATACATTGTAGGATGGCTAATTAACATATGCATTACCTCACATACTTCCATTTACACATACTTATGGGGAGACACTTAAAATCTACTGTTAGCAATTTTCCCCAACATAATACATTGATATTGACTATAGTCGGCCTGTTTTACCATAGATCTCTTACATTTATTCATCCTCTCTAACTGGAATTTTGTATCCTTTAATCAACATCTCCCCACCCAGCTCCCTACTCCCTGGAAACCATCATTCTACTTTCCACTTCTCAGTGTTTGACATTTTAAGATTCCACTTTCAATGACCAAATAAACCAAAATAAGAGTAATTCCACCATGAATAATAAGTAAACCACCCAGATTTAACAACACAGATGAGGAGTTGCCGCCAAAATCTTCAAGAGAGCCTCCAATCAGAGCCAGAAGCTACATAAGTACTAACAAGCACCATGTCTTTCATGCATTGAGGTCCACATTCTATAACATAAAGCAAGACCCAGGGTGCCCTCTGCAAAATCAGTTCAGACAAAGGCCAAGAGAAAGGATAGACACAGATATTTAATACCTTTAGTTTTATGTTCACATTTCCAACAAATATATCAACATGTGATATCCTATTTCCTCAACAATAGCTGATGCAAAGAAGATCAAGGATCACTGAAGCATTCATTTGTTGTCAGATTTCCTGAAGATAAAAAAAAAATTTCCACCTTTTCCAAAAAGTTCCTAGTGAAGTGTGTGACTCAAAGAGAATTTAGATCTCAGAATCTAGCCAAGAAGAAAGAATCTGGGAACTATGCTCACTGGTATTAGTGTAGGTATTGGGCATAAATAAGTTATCTTCCTGACAGAGCAAGGCATCTAGGAGCTGCAGAACTGGATCAGTATGGTTGGTCGTACACCCATAGAAGTTTCTTTGAGCCAGGATGTGGTGGAGCTCTCCCATGAAAGCCCAGAACTTATGTAGAAACATGGGGTTTGCTGACACTTCTAGGTAAAGAGGAGTGCCTAAATCCTTGCAAGATCCCAAAAAAGGATGGCCAAGATACCTTGGTTTGTGGTCATGTTTTAGAAAGAGAGTTACTACTTTTTGCACCAGTTCAAGTCTCTTCAATCCCTTCCTAACAACCTGGCTAGTCCTCCATCATGCTTGTGGGCCTCTGTCTCCACCAGATAAGCCAGATCAGGAGATGACACGGTCCCTGTCTCTCTCAGCAGCCTGTGTTGTTACCACTTCCTCTTGGAATCTGTAGTAGGCCAGCCTGTTTTCTTCCCAAAGCCTTGTGATATTTTTCTCCAAATTTTCTATTCTCAGTATTGTGTATAACAAAATGAAGTGTGATGAAGGGTGGGGAGAGTTAAAAGAAATGGGCAATTAAAATGAGTGTACACAGCCCCTAACTTATTGACCCTAGGGACAAAAAGTTCTATCTATTTATTATATCTTTGCCCTAAACTCAAGTTATTATTATATGCACAACATTGTTTGCTAACTAGATATGAACTATAAAATTTGTCAAAGAACAAATCCAATCTATCAAAACACAGCATGACTTAGTTGGATTGATTTGATCATTCAAATCATTTGATGAATATAAATAGCACTTCAAAAAACACATAAGGTGAGTAGCGTATAAATGTCTTCACACAACAATTAAGTGAGGTGAAAGCTATTTAACCAGTTTGATGTAAGCATACCTAATTGTATATAAAATCAGCACATTGTACTCCATAAGTGCATTAATGCACACAGTTAGGATTTAATAAAAAAAAATTGTTAAGATTAGAAAAAAAAACACACAAGGCTTCCAGTTTTAACTCACTGATGTGGAGAACTGGAAAGAGTTATTTCCACTTTTACAACAAGAAAAAAGCTAAAACAGTCTGCATCAACTAACTTCAAACCTAAAGAGAGACCTGTGCTTGCAGAAAGAAATGAGAACAAAGCCTTTGTTTACCTGAGAAAGACACTCCTGACACCATATCAGCTGGTAAAAAGATTAAGCCAGAGAGTTTCTAGCAAAGGCTAAGGATCTAGTGTGTGCTAGTATGAGAGAGCAAAACTTTAGATGGGTCACAGATAGAAAGGACTTTATACCATCTTGCAAGTTTTTATTCTAGAAATGTCATTAAGGAAAGTAGGCAAGAATACTGAGAAATCTTGTCGAATGGTACTGGCTGGGGGAAAAGAGAAGCCAGTATAAAATTTCCCAAAGCCATCTCCCTTAAGGAACAAAATCTTCAATACACAATAAGAAGGCATCAAAATTGTAACAGAAAATACTGATAGAAACCCACAGCAACTACAGAAGATGAGAAGCCTGGCAGAATCCTCCTTCTTGGGAAATGTGTATGGATGTTTACTAGGCCCAGCATTACATCTGGACCTCCCTAAAACTGAAGTTTAATCAAAACATTAAAAAATGTCCTTCCACCACACCTACTACCATCATACCAAGTATTGAGGAAAAAGTAACAATGGAGTAAAGTTGAGAGAGATGAAAGAGAAAAATTATCCCTGGGAAACAGCATAAAGGGAAGACCCAAAGCCAATAGGGGAAACAAACACAGGAATCACAGAAACGTTTGATGCACTGAGGATAACCCGAGCCATAAGGAACTCTGGACCCAGTCTAAATCTGGAATAGATGAATACAAACATTCACATTAAATTCCTAGCAAAAGAAAAGGCAGGCTTATCTCTAAGCATAAAAATAAAATGATCTAAGTATTTATTCTATATATATTTTTTTCTTTTTTTGAGACAGAGTCTCGCTTCATCACCTTGGGTAGGGTGCCATGGAGTCATAGCTCACAGCAACCTCAAACTCTTGGGCTCAAGCAATCCTCCTGCCTCAGCTTTCTCAGCAGCTGGAACTACAGGCACCCACCACCAGCTTGTTTTTGTATTTTTAATAGAGACGGGGTCTCACTCTTGCTCAGGCTGGTCTCGAACTCCAGAGCTCAAGCAATCTATCTACTGTGCCTTCCCAAAGTGATAGGATTAGAGGCCTGAGCCACCGCACCTGGCCCTATTCTATATTTTGCTACAAAGATTATGAAACATTATAACTTTAAAAACCAAAAAATAAACCAAAAGAGACAATTGAATCATCAGGACCAGACTCAGTTATGATCAGGTGTTGCATGGGAAATATGACATATCTATAACTGATATATGAAAACCTTTAATGGGAAAGATAGACAACATGAAAAATTGGATAGGTAATTGCAGCAGATAGATAGAAACTCAGAAAAAAGTCAAGTGAGAATGCTACAAGTTGAATACACAATAACGGAGATAAAGAATTTCCTGGATGGTCTGATAAGCAGACTGATGCAGCCAACAAAAGATTCAGTGAGCTTGAAGTTAGGTCAGTAGAAATTATCCAAACAGAAATACAAATTTAATACAATAATGGGGAAACACAACTGAGAATCCATGGTCTATCAAATAATTACAAAGTTTAACATATGCACATTTGGAATCCCAGGGGAAGAAGGAACAAGAGAGTGAATGGGACAAAGAAAAATATGATGATATTGTGGCCAAGATCTGTTTAAAATGAACAAATAACATCAAACCACAGATCTAAAAAGCTCAGAATACATCAACGAGGATAAAAAATAAATAAATAAAAACACAATCAGGTGTGTTATATTTAAACTTCTGAAAACCTAAGTCAAAGAGAAAAATCTTAAGGGCAGAGAAAAAAGAACATTATCTATAAAGTAATAGGATAAGAATTACATAAAGTTTCAGAAAAAAAGGAGATGATGAAGTTGTACATTTGAAAGAACTGTCAACCTAGAATTTTATACTCAGTAAAAATATCCTTCAGAAGTTCAGAATTTCTGACAAAGAATTTCTCAAAAAACAAAATGAAACAAAACACCAAGGAGTTCCTATTCACGAGACCTTTCCATAAGAAATGTTAAAATAAATTATTTAAGCAAAAGAATATGATATAGGACAGAAATTTAAATCGACACCAAGAAATTTAAAATGTCAGAAATGAAATAAATGAAGGTAAAACGTATTTTTCTTTTTTCTTACTTTTGTTTGCAATAAAAGTTAAATGACTATTTAAATTGTGACAAGATTTGAGTTTGTATCATATGTGAAATAAAACTTATAACAGCAATGGCACAAAAAGTGGAAAGAAGAAATTGTGAAAATACTGATACAAGGGTCTAGTGATAAATACAAGGGCTGTCCAGAAAGTATCCAGCTAGATATGACTCTGTTTTTGATACTTTCTGGACCACCCTCATATGAAGCAGTATATTATTATTTGAGGATTGATTTATAAATTTAAATTTTATACAAGCATCATTAAAAGTCTTTTAAAGAGATATAAATAGTAAATAGAGTAGAAAAAATGGAATTATAAAAAAATGTGTAATTAAACCCTAGAATATAAAATAAGAGGTGAAGGAAGGAAGAACCAATAGAACAGTAAAACAGCTAGCAAGATGGTAGATTTTATTTCATTTTGTATTTTTTTTTCTTTTTTTTTTTGGCTGGGGCTGGGTTTGAACTCGCCACCTCCAGCATATGGGACCTGCGCCCTACCCGCTGAGCCACAGGCGCCGCCCTCATTTTGTATTTTTTAAGATGGTAGATTTTAATTCAACTTTATCAGTATTCATGTTAAATTAGTATGATCCAAACATACCAAATTAAATAATGGAGGTTATCAGATTGGACAAAAATGTAATACCAAATTAAATGCTATCTCAAAGCAACCTGCTGTAAGTGTAAAGATATTTTGGTTAAAGAAAAAAAAAATGGAATAGATTATAGCATAGAGCTACTAACTAAAATTAAATTGAGGTGACTACATTAATTTCAGATAAAATAGACTTCAGAACAAGAGGTACTGTTAAGTATAAAGAGGGACATTACATAATAAGGGAATTAATTCTAAAAAAAGACATAAAAACCCAAATTTGTATTAACAGCAGAACTTCAAAATACAAAGCAGTTACTGATATATGTAGGGGAAAAGAGAAATAAATAGTAGATGAATCCACAGTTAGAACTGTCAACATTTTTCTCTCAGTAATTGATAAAATAAGTTGGCAGAAAATCAGCAAGGAAGTTCTTGACTTGACCAATGCTATCAGCCAATTCAATCTAATAGATGTTTATAAAATATTGCACCCAACACATTTTTTTCTCATGCACATGAAAAATTCACCAACATAAACATTTTCTGAGCAATAAAACAAACTAATAAATTTGAAAGATTAGAAGCTGCACAAAGTATGGTTTCATAATATAATAGAATTAAATAAATAATGAATAATTGAAATATATCTGAAAGTGACCAAATATTTGTAAATTAAACAGTATACTTCCAAATGATCTATGATACAAAGAAGACTCAAGGAAAATTAAAAACGTTCCATAAAAAAATAAAAATACAAACATGAAGGTGATGGTTATGTTAATCAGTTTGATTTAAGCATTCCTCATTGTATACCAAATCATCACATTGTACCCCATAAATGCATACAGTTATGATTTGATAAAAACTAAATTTAAAAAATACAAATACGTCAAAGTTTGTCCAATGCAGCTAATGCAGTGCTTAGAGGGAAATTTACAGCATCAAATGCTCATGTTAGAAAGAATAAAGATTTAAAATAAATAATTGAGTATCAATCCTAATGCAAGTAAAGAGAAAAGAAATATCATAGAATTGTTTTTCATTTCATTATACTATTTTTCAATATCAAGTAGAATGCCAAGGGATTCAGGATGAAATGCAGATGTAACAATTGACTCTAACTATCTTACAAATGTTAGATATAAATTAACTGAAAAGTCAAGGGAAAAAGGAGCTGACCTAAGTAACTGAAAATCAGTAATTTTACTGGATACTATATTGGTAAAGATAAAAAGAACTGCCCATAAGCACTGTTCTCCAGTTAGTACGTTTTTTTCTCCCAGGGGAATAACTAAGCAATACTGAAACTACTTTATATATGTACCATAGGTGTTACTTATTTGAATTTATTTAATTATTTGGAGGATTAAGTAAATAAATTATAGAAAACAGGAGCCAGATTTCTCCCTGTAGAAGAAAGAGATTACAAATAAACAAATGGGGTGGGGGATTTGAATGAACTCTGTTATGCTGCATTGGTTATCTACATCAGCACAAATTCATGTTTATTTTAACATATCAGAATATATATGTGTGTGTTTTAATGTATAAAAAATATTCCCCATCACTATCCACTTAAAACAGTCTAGACACAGAGACACCCAGTAACAATGAGCATAACCAGCACTTAGATCTCGATTTCCAAATAGAATTCTCCAATAGGAAAATCCAGGACTCTGCCGAGAAATAGCTGCTTCTAGAACTAGAACAGAGAAACACAAGTGAATCTGGAGCAACTTGTACTGCCAAAAGGTAAGAAAGGGCTCAAAAATTTTAAAATGAGAAGGGATGAAGACCTGTCAGAAGAACATCAGTGCCAAACTTAAAGAGTTCCTGCACGCCTCAGCTGTTGTTTAAGCGTTGAAATTAACAAAAATACTATTGAGCTATAACCAAAAGAATAAAATAAATACACTTGAGTCAATACTGAGATAGATACATGATGTAATCAATCAATAAATTAATAATTGATAAATCTTAAGTGCCCATTAAGACATGAGTGGATTAACTAAATGTGGTATACTGTGTGTACACCAGGTAGTACTACTCAGCCATTTAAAAAAAAAAAAACTATATATATATATATATATAGTGAACTAATACCTTTCATAATACCTGGATGGAACTGGAGACCATCCTTCTAAGTGAAATATGGTACAAATGGAAAAACGCCCCATGTACTCACTATTAAATTGGAGCTAACTGACTCATGTGCACATATGGCACAGATGGTGGAGGGAACAGGTAAACTGACACCTAATGGGTACTATGCACTGTCTGAGTGATGGGCACACTTATAACATTGACTCAAATAGTACAAAAGCAATTTATGTAATCAAACCTTTGACCCCTATAATATTCTGAAATTAGAAAAAAAGAAGCAATAAATCTTTACAGAAGACTTCCAGATATTATCTATGGATAACGCTCTCTAAGAGGTGGAGTTTAACTTTCTTCCCCTTGACAACAGATTGAACTTAGTGGTTTCCTTACCAATGATTAGCATAAAACAGGAGAATTAGTACCTTTAGAATGGAGAAACTGAGCTTAACCAAGTGATTGAGGCTAAAATTACCACTGGTAAATTATGGTGCTGTCTTATATGATGAGAAGGGCACGTCCCCTCTGTAGTATTCTTCTAGAAACCCATACACTGGTGTAATTGTGAGGAAACAGATAAATTCAAATGGAAGGACATTCTACAGCATACATGAGCACTACTCTTCAAAACTATCAATGCCGTGAAAACAAGACAAGCCATGAGGATCAAATAAAAAGACATGAGGACTCAGTACCACACGGTGCCCATGATTCAATGCTAAAATAGAAAAGGGGCATGAAGAATTCTGAATAAAGTATATTAATTAAATTGTACCTATGTCAATTTCTTAATTTTGTCAAACATAAAATGCTTATGTAAGGTATTACGATTAAGGGAAACTAAAGGGAGGGTATACCAGACCTCTCTGTACTATCAGCAACTTCTCTGTAAATGTAAAATTTTTGAGGCTATTTTAAAAATATCTACCAACCATGACTCTGTAATCTCTGAGTAGGATTTTATATAATAAAAATGCGAATACTATATTAAAGCATATGTACACATGTGTACACAGAAAACCACAGAAAGAAACATTAATTTTTTGATAGGATGTCCATTCTTCAAAGTTACTTTTAAACTTACAGAAGTATCGATGTAGTGTGTTATTTAAACCTAAAGTTTGTTGTTCTTACACTGATAAGCTCCCCAACGTCTACCAGGGGTCCTCAAACTATGGCCCTCAGGCCACATGCGGCGGTGTGATTGTATTTGTTCCCATTTTGTTTTTTTACTTCAAAATAAGATATGTGCAGTGCGCACAGGAATTTGTTCATAGTTTTTTTTTTTAAACTATAGTCTGGCCTTCCAACGGTCTGAGGGACAGTGAACTGGCCCCCTGTTTAAAAAGTTTGACGACCCCTGGACACAATAAGAGAAATGGCTGGGTTTTCTTAAACCTTTTTGGAATCGCATGCAGTGATAGAGATGCCTTTAAGAATGTTGCACAGATGCTTCAAATCATTCGTTTCTCATAAACATATGGGAGCTATTCTTCCCTCCCTGTGCGTAATTCCTACTGACATTAACGAGAACAGTGCATGCATTTCACTATAATTCGTCCCCAAACAAAATTAAAATCATCACTGTTGAGATGAGAAGCAAAGCAACCAAAGAGAGGAACTGATTCCCTAGAACTCATATTCTGGAATCTCCTGATTCAACTATAGTTATCAATAGCTAAACACTTTTAGTACGACTGAAGAAAAACACCCAGTGTAATAGCTACTAGTTAGTAACTCTATGTGTTATGCATTTTCAAGACTTTTATTTGGATCTCTATAAATTGCTCATTTTTTCAAATGTCATTTTATATAAGATTATATTCCCATTTATAAACATTAAATTAAATGTAGTTTTTTTCCTATTTAAAATTTAAGATTATAACATGTATCCACAAAAAAAAAAAAAGAAAAGAAAAAGAAAGAAATCTCAAATTAAGGAGATTTGTTCACTGTTCCATTGTCCCATTTCCACATCAAAAAACATAACAAAGTTCCTACTTATGTATCTCAGCAGTGTCATTTTGGCCAGGTTCCAAGATGTAGGGGGCTGCTTCAGATCTCAGTGGGAGGCAGCCATTATGTGTTTGGGGGAAGCTGTTTGAAGTTGGCAGGTGAGCCAATTCTATCACGGGGGAGAAAGTACTGCTAGTAAAGTCACCTTGTGACAAGTGTCTCCCTGCTGTGGGTTAACTTCCAGAAAGAAGGTTTAGAGAACACATAACAGTTCACAACAAGGAAATCAAACAAAATAAATTGGGCATAATTTGACACTGTTAAAATAAGAAGTGTCACTAGCGCTGCTATGAAGTGGGAGTTATGAAGAGCTTCTGCAGAGATTAAACATTTAGTTAGACAATAAAATAGCTTGCTGGTCAAGCCAAAGACATTATTCTTAATGCTTAAGCTGATGGAAACTAGTGAATAAGTCTTCGTGACAAGCAGGGCTGCCAGAGAGTAGCAACTATCTTAAGAGGCATGCATGTGTTCACATAATTGATAAGTTCCTCACAGAGAGAAATAGCAATATTATAAAAGATAAAAAATAGAATGTGGTATTTTTTGTAAAAATAAAATTTCCAATCAATTGCAGAGGATGGACCAGAAGTATTATTGTACAGAAACACGATTTTCCACTCCAAGTCCACCTGCCTCTTGGTAGACTAAACAGAAATATTTTCACATTATAGTTTTTCTCGTACCAAAATACTGTCATTCTATTTTCTAACAAATACTTTCTCAGCACGTTCTGAAATGGTTTAAACTATATGTAAGGAATTTCCAGTGGAAAGAAGATAGAAATCATATTAAATAGCAGAAATTTGGTACAAGTTAGCAAAAAATATAGCCATAAGTAGTCAAAGGATCTTCAGTGATTTTTATTTTCACCTCTGTTCATCCCCCCTTCCCTTACTGACAAGAAGATTACATGCAAGCTTTTGTTGGCAGATGCCCCGTATTCTAACATATACCTACTTTTGATGAAGCCTTATATCTTACCCCTTATCTTTATTTATTCAATTCTGTTGATTTGAAACTTCTATTAGAAAAGAATGGTTTAATTAAATAAATTCACACTAAGGTAAGAAACCACTAGCCCCACAAATTGTTTCCCTCTGAGACAGTGTTTCTCCAAGTCTGGTCCTCCTGAATCCCTGCACCTTCCGAAACACTTACATTTCTGGTCCCAATTAAGGAATTAGAAATGCTGCATATTAAATAATTTCCTCCAAGTGGCTGCATGGCACAAAAGTTGAAAAATCAGTGCTGATCACTGTGAAAGCAAATATGGATAACTCCAAAAACTAGCTTCTAGAATTTCAAGAAAAGCAATGGGAGAAAGGTATTTCTTGAAAGAGAGATCTTTGTTATTGTTGTTTTTTTGTTGTTGTTGTTTCCTTTCCTGGCTTTACTATCAAGGTGATGCTGGCTTCACAGAACAAGCTTGGAAGGATTGATTCCTTCTTGAAGATAGATAATAGCCAATATAAACACATGAAAAAATGCTCAAGGTCGCTAATCGTCAGGGAAATGCCAATCAACATCTAATTCCAGTGAGAATGGCTTTTATCAAAAATTCCCCAAACAACAGATGCTGGCATAGACACAGAAAGAAAAGAATACTTACACACTGTTGGTGGGACTGCAAACTAGTACAACTCTACCGAAAGTCATGTGGAGATCACTGCGAGAACTAAAAGTAAACCTACTATTTGATTCAGTAATCCCACTATTGGGTATTTATCCAAAGGGGAAAAGAAAGTCATTTTATAAAAAAGACACAGGTACTCAAATATTTATTGCAGCACAATTCACTTGCAGTGGCAAAGATGTGGAAACAACCCAAATGTCCATCAATATATGAGTTGTATTAATAAAATATGGTATGTCTATACCATGGAGTACTACTTACCCATTTAAAAAAATGGTGAACTAGTATCTTTTATAACAACCTAGATGAAACTGGAGACCCTTCTTCTAAATGAATTTTTGCAACAATGAAAAAATAAAAAGCACATGCACTCACAATTAAATTGGAACTAATCTCATGTGCACATTTAATAGTAAAATTAAGTGGAAAGCAAGCAGGTGGGAAGGAGCAAAAGGGGAGGGGTACATTCACACCCAATGAGTACAATGCACACTATTGAGTGAGGGGCACATTTACAACTTTGACTCAAACTGTGCAAAAGCAATTCATTTAATCAAAACATTTATACCCCCACAATATTCTGAAATTTAAAAATAAATAAATGAAAATTAAAAAACTTGAAGAGAAACTTCTCTGAAGAAGACAGGCACGCGGCCTTCAGACATATGAAAAAATGCTCATCATCTTTAATCATCAGAGAAATGCAAATCAAAACTACTTTGAGATATCATCTAACTCCAGTGAGACTAGCCTATATCACAAAATCCCAAGACCAGAGATGTTGGCGTGGACGTGGAGAAAAGGGAACACTTTTGCACTGCTGGTGGGAATGCAAATTAATACATCCCTTTTGGAAAGAGATATGGAGAACACTTAGAGATCTAAAAATAGATCTGCCATTCAATCCTGTAATCCCCCTACTGGGCATATACCCAGAAGACCAAAAATCACACCATAACAAAGATATTTGTATCAGAATATTTATTGCAGCCCTATTCATAATTGCTAAGTCATGGAAAAAGCCCAAGTGCCCATCGATCCACGAATGGATTAATAAATTGTGGTATATGTACACCATGGAATATTATGCAGCCTTAAAGAAAGATGGAGACTTTACCTCTTTCATGTTTACATGGATGGAGCTGGAACATATTCTTCTTAGTAAAGTGTCTCAAGAATGGAAGAAAAAGTACCCAATGTACTCACCCTTATTATGAAACTAATGTAGGACCTTCACATGAAAGCTATAACCCAGTTATAACCTAAGAATAGGGAGAAAGGGGAAAGGGAGGGGAGGGAGGGGGATTAATGGGATTACACCTGCGGTGCATCTTACAAGGGTATATGTGAATCCTAGTAAATGTGGAATGTAAAGGTCTTAGCAAAATAACTAAGAAAATGCTACAAAAGCTATGTTAACTAATGTGATGAAAATGTGTCAAACGATCTATGAACCAAGTGTATGGTGCCCCACGATCATACTAATGTACACAGCTATGGTTTAATAAAAAAAAAAAAGAAAGAAAATTAAAAAACAAAGAGATCTTCGGCACTTTTCAAATCACACCAGAATTCCCCATCCTGGGTATGACCTTGGATCTGGGTGATACTGATAATAGTATTAATAAACTACAGCTAGTATAATTCCTTCAGCACAGAATATAAATGGCCCTTGAAACCAGGGAATAACAGAAAATCAAGATTTACATGTGGCCTGGTCATTTAGCTTGTGGATTTGAAGCACCAATTTTCTTTTTTTTTTTTTTTTTTTGTAGAGACAGAGTCTCACTTTATGGCCCTTGGTAGAGTGCCGTGGCCTCACACAGCTCACAGCAACCTCCAACTCCTGGGCTTAAGCGATTTTCTTGCCTCAGCCTCCCGAGGAGCTGGGACTACAGGCGCCCGCCACAACGCCTGGCTATTTTTTGGTTGCAGTTTGGCCGGGGCCGGGTTTGAACCCGCCACCCTCGGTATATGGGAACGGCGCCTTACCAACTGAGCCACAGGCGCCGCCCTACAGCACCAATTTTCAAATACATATAGGCTAATTAAAATCATAGCCTTTCACCACATAATAATACTGTAAGATATTTATATAATAAAAATAATTTATATTTCATCTTTTTACATGTAAAGAAAAAGTGAACAAGAGCTAAGCATGTTGAAATGTCAATATCAGAACTCTTCGATTATGATTTGGTCAGACATGAATGTTTTCCAAAAACGTATCCTGTGCTCTATCTCCTTGCAGGTACGTGACCATGCTTTCTCCTTCTCTGCCTCACGAAAATCCTGGCTTCACATCAGGACCCAGCTTGGACTCCTCCCTTCCTTAAATCTCAGCTCAGATTCACCCTTCAGATGCTCATGATATTGATGAGGGCTATGAAGACATGGAATACTTTCTAACTTGTACTTTTTGTGTGTACGTACATCTATGTGTACATTGTGTGTATGTATACACATGTATGTAACTATAGGTATTATCACAAAAAACCTTCCATACTTGAACATAAGCCACTGAAGCGGAGGAAGGATTGTGCTCTGCTAGATGAATCAGACACTCTGAAATGAAGCAGACCCCAAAATACACCTAAAGAGAGAGGAGACTAGGAAATAAGGAAGGAAAAGAGGGTGGGAAGGAGAATTCTCACCAGAGAGGCTGAAAGGAATTTTAAAGCTTTCATAATGCAACTAACTTGTGCTTTTAAGCAGAATGTTCACTAAAGAAGAAAAGTGGGCTGCCATGGACTTCCTTACCATCATTTTGTGAATCACATACAGTGCTTATATTCATCCTGTCTCTGAATCTAGTATCGTATTTACGCTGTATTTGAGAAATGAAAAATGCCTAACTCATTCAACATTTATTGGGCACCTACTGTACGCCAGTTCCTCTTCTGAGTATTAGAGTTGCAGCATTGAATAAGACAGGCTGAGATGCTTCATCGTGGAGTTTATGGAGATATATGGTAAAATTTACAAGCTGATAAATGTAATAAAGAATTAATTAGGACAAGAGAACAGAGCCTGTGAGGGTAAGAGGGGTTGGATAATTTTGCAGTAACTTTTGAGCTAAATCTTGAATAGAGGGAAACAAGGCAAGTGTGATGTAGGAGGGAAGGGCGCTTCATAAAGGGAACAGGGAGCACAGAGGTGCGAAGGTGCAGCAGCCACCTTCAAGGAACAGCTGGAGGCTGGCGTAGCTGGAGCTGAGAATGAGAAGGTGGAGAGGTATTTAGGGATGTCATGTGGAAGTTTAGAAGCCACTCTCAGGACTTCGGATTTTACTCCATAATAGGAAGTCCCTAGACAGTTTGAGCTCAGGGTGTGATATGATCTGGCCTTTGATTCAAAAGTAGCACTCTCTTGCAGGGTCAGGGCAAGAGGGGAAGCAGGGAGGCCTGTCTGTAATCTATTGACAGACAGATCCAGAGGAGAGATGACTTGGGCACAGCAGTAGCACCAAACAGTATAATCCAGACAAAAGCCAATAGAAGACATTGGCCATGTGAAGACAAAGCCAATACAATTTGCCGATGGATGGGATGTAAGGAGCAGGAGAGAAATCTAGGAACTAGGTGAAGAGTGGTGCCATTGAGACAGGGAACACTACAAAAAGATCAAATGAGCATGCTGGTGGTTAAAAACATTTCTATTTTAAACATCTAAGATGTGAAGCTAAATAATCAGATGTAATATGAGATGATGGTTAAAATTAAGAATCTAGAATAGAGGGGGAAGTTCAGAGCTAAAGAAATAAATATAGTTAATCACATGAATATAAATATATATCGCATGAATATATATTTATATTATATGGGACATGACGTAGGAAGTAAGAATACATAGAAAAGAGAGAAAGGCTAAAGAAGGAGCAGGGAAATCATCTTTATCATTCTCACACACAACCTTCTCTTCATCTGTACTTCCATTTATCCATCAAGACTCAAATAGTAGCTTCTATCAAGCCTTCCCTGTGCTCTCTGCTTCCACAGCATCCTATATAGAGCTTGCAATAGCACAAAAGGCACTATCAGGTTGTTTTAGCATGCCACTGGGCTGGAAACCTCTTGGGATTGGGCCGTTTTCATTATTATCATATCTTCAATACCTTCTATGATCACTGAAACATAGAACATGACCATTAAATCTTTTGTTGGCCAAAATGAATGAATCATAATTTATTATCCCCATTAGTTATACAACATATATGTATCATTTATTTGAAGATTCTCTAGAGTAAGGTAGAATCCATTATCTTTTTTTTTTTTTATTTAGCTGTGTTCAAGATCCAGAAAAAAGAGTTTCACATTATGAATCTGGAGATTAGTAACATCCCAAGAAAGTACATATAATTTTTAAAAAATTGAGCACAAAGCCCTTACAGGAAGAATTAAAAACATCAGAAATCTAAAACAAATCTGTCTGAATTTATTGTCACAAATCCTGAGCACATTGAGTGGTAGAAGTTGTAGGCAATGAGAGTAAAAAAATCTTTAAAACCATGTGAAACTTGGTAAACGGTCTGTGAAGCTAGTGAATGATGCCCCATGATCATATCAATGTACACAGCTATGATTTAATAAAAAAAAAAATCTTTAAAACCATTTCTTGAAACACTTTAAAAAACTGAAAACGATCTGACATATATTTTTTCTTTTGTTGTAGGTTTTTTTTCCTTGTTAATCAAAAAATCTGAGTTATGCTGAACTACTGTGGAAACAAAATAAATATATAGAATTGTCTATCATTTAGGAGAAACTATAAAAGTTGTAATTCACCCAAAACCATTTTTAAAAATAACATATTTTATCCTAGGACTAGTTTTGATCTAAAGCTGTTAGGTGGTGATTTATCAATTATTGACTTATAATGTCAATGAAAAACTTTTTGCAAAGGAATTATAAAAACCTGAATTTATATCTAATCTATTAAAAAAATGGTTTCTATTGATACAACATTTTTCCAAGGAAATTTCTCTCTTACACATTAACATACTCACTCAGATTTGTGTGTCGATTCTATCATACTCTTGAGCAGTTTTGGATAAGCAGCATTAGATCACTTTTAATTTGCTTTGGGATCAAGGAAAGCAAAAAAACATGATTGTAGTTCATCTATCTTGGCAAACTTCATCCCCTTTTTCCCAAACCCAATTTAAGCTGTTCACATTGTTGATCCTTCCACATTTCTATACTTTGGATAAAAGGGAGAAGAGAAATAAAACAGACAAATAAGAGTAGAAACGGAGGCTCCTGAAGGGCACGAGCAGATGAAGGAAAATCAGAGAATGGTATCTCTTGCTTTCCCTACCAGAAGTATGGGTTTGAAAGCTTTATTTGAAATCTTGGGGAAGAAAAGTAATTGAAGTATCTTTAGACAATGTAGTGAACTTTTAAGAATTACATCGATAGCACTAACTTTCCAAGTACAAAGCTTTAATCCATTAGGATGATTATTGCTTAATTACTGCCGCATATTACAAAACCAAAAATAGATTAACAGGTCTTCTGCCATCTCAGACCTCTTCCTCCACTTGCCTTCTTTGGGTCATACTTCTGACACCCTTTCCCATCCCAAGCCCCACTGCTCAAATTAAAATAAAACAACTGCAGAGTTGTGGGGAAAGCAAGTCATAAGCTCCTCCTGTGGACTGTGTGATTCTCCACAGGCCAGTACTTCACAGTCTGTTCATCCCAGAATATTCTCAGATTTTTGTAGGTGTTCTTTAAAAGTAAAAGGGTAGAAAATACTGAAGTAAACAAAGTCAAACAGGTGGGTATTTATTTATTATACAATAAAATATTAACTCTAATACTATCTAAGATATTTTGAGTCTATGCTTTATTTAAAATGTTTTATTAATATTTAATATTCACAAAAAAAACCCTAGGAAGGCAGGTTTATACTCTCTATTTTATTTGAGAAAGTCAAGGATAGAGCCGTCTTAATTATTGTTTTCATAGGTTAAGTAGCTTGCCTAGTTTGGGGAAGGGCTGAGGTTCAAACTAGGACTATTTACCTCCAAAGCCAAGCAATACGTTTATCCGGTTTGATATATAGTCTCCCTGCAGGCTTTTATCAGAGCATTTAATAGGCTAATGTGATTGTGAATCTCCAAGAGGGAGAAGCAATAAACAGCATTTCCTCTTATTTGATTATAACCCCCCCCCTTTTTTCTACAGAATCCTGAGCCACCTGCAGAACCCTGTTTCCTATTCTATCCCTTAGGTGAGAAAAAGACTTCCTTTTCTTCCTCATCCATTCCTCTTTGTTCTACTCATTTCAGGAAGGGTGCTACGACTGTGCATTTTATACTCGTCTAGGATCTAATTCCCAATCACAGGAAGATTTCTCTCTGCCTCCACAGCCAAAATGTTCATATTTCTTAAAGTCTTAGTCCTGAGATAGTGTGTCTCGTGCCTCTGAATATTTCTCAGAATCACAGAAGCTTCTCACGAAGTTTTTATTATAGGTCCATTGCCCGAGAGCACAGGAGAAGCCAGAGACTTCACCTTTTGTCATTAGTTAATATTTTCTGTGTCTGTGTCAAGTCTTCTACAGGGACAGATACTGTCTGTTAGTGCATTTCACAATTCACACAGTAGGCATTCAAGGGTAATGACGGCCATGACCCCCACATCCTTTCCTGCTCTGGGAATTTATGTTCATATCTGAAATACAAATTTTCATGCATTCTATCTCATTCTTTTTATTCTGAAAGCATACTAAGTGGATCAGTATTTAGTTATGTTTTAATCAGTTATCTCTCTAAATTATCAAAAGAGAGCAGGATAAAACTTTCCAGTAGCTCACTGTGATCACATTAAAATCCAGAAATCAAAGCCCTACTGAAACATGACACAGACGGGTTCTCCTGCACTTCCTACGTGAAGTCTGACCCAAGGATGCAGAGCATGTTTTTTGTATTTGTCATCCCTTTAAACCCCATCTTTCCAAAATCTATTAATGGACAACAGGCTAGACGGGAACTTCATAGGGTTCCTTTCCTTCTTATCCCACTACCCATGTACCTCTTAAAATAGATTTTTACATAGGCCTAATTGGTAATATACATGCAGATGCCTAGTTGCCCAATCGCCCAAGCAACTGGGGTGCAATGGGTATAGATGTATTTTTCTTAGGATATCTGCTGGCAAATAGCTTCAGTGATTTAGCCCATGGAAAACGAGCCCTGTTTTGCTTAATGTTTTAGGTTAGGGAGTGGCTGGCAGCATTCTGTGAAAAAGTGACACTTTCAACACTGAAAGTGATTTGCTGACTTTATTTAACAATATCTAAACCATTTTAACCAACAGTATCATATAGCTTGGCACATTATAACACTACAGATCTTCCGGAAAGTATAAAATGGCCAAATATTTACATGCATTCCGTTTTCTTTACATATTTGTATTTCTACCATTTTGAAAATTAGAATATAAACATTCTGTTTAAAAATCTGTTCTCCCCCACGTACTACATATTCAAAGAGCAAACACACTTTTTCCCTTTGGTATGTGTGTGTGTACATATATACATATATACATAAATGTAGGTATATCTAGGTTTTCACACTTTAAACATCTATGTCCACTTAATAGCCCCAACCCTTTGTTTTATGATGTGGAGCAAAATTATAAAATCTGCTGTCCCTATAATTACATTGCCCTTTGCCGTCTTTAAAAAAAAAGGGGGGGGGGAAGGTTGTGTTCAGATTTCCCCCCTGTTTTATTTGCACCCTATTAACAACTGTTACTGGAGCTTTAATTATGCCCCGGTGATTGCAGAGTTGTGGCTGACTTGTGTCATTTTCCTCCCAGGGGATGCTTTATAATTACCAGCATCCATCGTGGCTGCCTGTAAGCTGATGCTTTTTTATTACCAGTTCAATAATCACTGCATCCTTGTGAACATCTGCTCTGCAAGCCATGCATCGGGGGTCCCAGTGCCTGTCACTTGATGTTCCCTCACCACGGTGACCTTGCTGCCCTCGCCTTCGGTTTATATCTAATTTGTTTACCAGAAGCTCTGTCCAGAAAGTCTCCCAGGAATGCAATTAATACACTAGATTTGCAAACAAAAGAAAATTTTGCCCTTTCTCTTTTTCTAGATTATTGTTTTACTCTTAGATTCCATAATTTCTATTCCTAGGAGAATGAGTCCATTTAAGACATGCCAGAACCGAGCAAAGAGACCAGAGTGTATTTGGGAGCTACCCTCCTGCCTGCATTGAAAGCAGGTGAATGTTGTAGTGGTACGTTCTCTCTTGAAAATAGAGCATGTTGACTAGTGAGTTATAGAACGATGTTTTATATAAATATTTCCACTCATGAGATGGAAGAGACGATTCATTTGGTCCCATTCTGATTTCACTTTTTCCCTGACCTCTTCTTTCATTTTCTTTCTTATCCTAAATACACCTCTCTGCTCTCTTTTTGTGAAGTAATTCCTTCTTCTACAACTATTCTCCTTTGGGGGGGGTCTCTTTTTTCTGTTATTTCTTGCTTGCCTCCCTATTATACCAAAACAGTATAAGTCAAAGATAAAAATGGGTAAAAATAACTCATCTTGGGCACAGAAGCTGGTGCTCCTGATGGTGTTTCTCCTTCATGACTCACTACCTATTGCTAATAAAGCTAATCTAGGCACTGCTTACTAATCCTGGTTAGGTTTGATTTATTAAAATAAAAACCAAGTTTCAAAGTTTCAGTTATTTTGATCAGTACATCAAAAGCTATGCTGATGTATTTGGAGTAGACAAGAAAGGGCTGACCAAACCTATGGCATCACTGGACATGTACCCATGGCCTGGCCCTTGCATGTTTGTAGTAAGGGACATCACAGGTCTGGTGATACCATTTCACCTATGTCCATTAAAACACATGTATTTGCTGAACCCACCTAAAATCTCAAAATTAAGAAATATCATGCAAAGTCAGAAGGAAGGGAAGTTATTTATTCTGCTTCTGCTACTGATCTACAAGACAACTGAAGAAAAAACCTGACCTTGTTCTTGTGTGTATACACAAGACATCGTCTTCTACTTTGTTCATTGTATGCGCTGATTTGAGTGATTGAATTACTCAATTTACAGCTGAAAATCTGTTGTAGAGTTATTAACATGCCACTTAGTCCCAACCTGGGATGAAAAGTACATTCACACATCTGTGTGCATACACACAGGCACATTAGATGAATATTATAACCAGACCTTGAGACTACTTACTGATCAAGACCACCATTCGAAATCTGTGCTTTAAGGCAGTGGTTCTCAACCTTCCTAATTCCATGGCCCTTTAATACAGTTCTTGTGGGTCGTGACCCACAAGTTGAGAACCACTGCTTTAAGGCATCCCTCAGATACAGAGTTTAGTTGAACTTCTGCAAAGAAAGAGAAACGAAAATTGTACCTCAAGGAGGCAAAAGATCTAAACAAGGCCCTCTGCTTAAGAAAAAGTACTTCATAGGACTGTCTTCTTCTCCCCTCAGCCCCCATATTACCAAATCCCCACTCAATAAAAGAGTCTGAATAATGCTGCTATTGACTACAGCCAAGGGTTACATTTTTGAGAGAGAAAGAGAGAGTAAAGCAGACAGATTCATGCATCCTAGACCTGGGCCAACTCACCATGGCTTGGTGACCAAATCTAAGAACTGTCTAAAGGAACTATGATATATCAGCCCTGATTTCTAGTGTAATCCTAAGATCTGGGAGATAAAGTGAAGACAGTTACAAGTAAGTCAGAGGAGAAGACCACAGAGGAAGAAGGGAGGAATGGACAGAGGGAGTAAAGGAGGAGAAGAAGAAGGGAGGGAGGGTGAGAGGCAGGGAGAGAAGGAGGGAGGGAGAGAGGAAAGATAGGTGGCCAGGCAGGAAAGCAGGGCACAGCCAACACAATCTACAGTTGGGAGATTAATTCACTACAGATAAATTGAAAATAAGAGCATAATCTGGACATTCGTTTTTAAAAGATTATGGATAGGATTCAAAGAAAAAAATTTTAAAACTGTTCTTTTAAAAAGAAAAGATCATAGGGCGGCACCTGTGGCTCAAGGAGTAGCGCGCGGGTCCCATATGCCAGAGGTGGCGGGTTCAAACCCAGCCCCGGCCAAAATAAATAAATAAATAAATAAACTTTTAAAAAAAAAGAAAGAAAAACAACATCAAAAAATAAAAATAAAAAAATAAAAAAAGAAAGAAAAGATCATAAAAGAAAAAAGTGAACAAGGTTAAGTAGATGATAAAAAGAACCAATTAGAAATCCAGAAAATGGAAAACTATCTAAAATAATTAAAATATAAAATCTCACAAATTAAACTTTTAACTGAACATAGTTGAATACAGAATGGATAAATGGGAGGAAAGGACTGAGAAATTCTCCAGAATGCAATGCCAAAAGATGAAAACATTAAATTGAATTGGATAAGTAAACTAACTTGTAAGGATTCAATGTACATTTAATAGAAATAGAAATAATTAGTGGAATAGAAGAGAAGTGAAATTTAAATTGATAATGCTTGAGAATATTTCAAGTCTGAGGAATGACAAGTGCAATACAGCTAAAAGAAAATGTTAAAGGCTGGAAAAATGAACTGTCTAAAATACAGTATGTATCAAAATTAACATTATTTTGAAGTTTCAAAATGTTCCAACAATAGAAAAACCATGAATAATAAATGTGAAATTCCTCGTGTAACCCTTTTAGCCCATCACTCAATATATGTGTTCAATTTTATTTTTTCCTATTCAAAAGTTTTTTCTTACTATTTGTTTGTTAGATTGTCTTTACTATGCTAAATTTGAAGAGAATTTGAAAGACCAACTTAAAAGTAAAGACCAATATATATCTATCCCAATTTTCAATGTATTTAGCATAGAACTTTGCTGATGGTGTAAACTTTAAATTTCAGAGATTCTATCACACATACTGACATTTAAGATGAAAAATTACAAGGGAAAGCAAATTTTCACATCCATGGATTATGATGGAGAGAAGATAGAAATCCAGTCACTCTGTACTATTAAATAATATTAATTGCTAAAGCTCTCAAGATGTTTCCAATGCATGTGAAACTGTCCCACACCAAATTTTTATAGAGAGGAAAAACAGCTAGAAGAGATTGATATTGGTATCTATTTTGAAAAACTGGGGCTATAAAACTCAGTTAATACAAGTATAAAATATGTCAACATGCTTGAGTCAAGGGAATCATGAATTATAGGAAGTGATTAGTTTCTCAGTAATCAGCATTTTATTTCAGCTCATCTGAGAGTCTGGGGATTTTATCTGATGTTGTTGCTTACCCATGAAGGCAGAGCCGGCAGCATAGAGTTACCCTCTGTCCAGGATATGTGGGAGGGGAAAAGGAACAGAGACGACAGGACAACCAGAAGAGTCAGTTCTGATGCCAGTATGTGAATGGCTGGAAAAAAAAAAAAAAAATGAAGGGCCCATTCTGTTCTTTAAAGTGAGGCAAAATCAAATATTAATAGCTGACATATTAATAGCTGACATAGGGGGATCGAACATGCCCCCCACTTCAGCCCTGAATGGCCGGCTCCCCAGCCTTCCCTACCATTGATTCCTGACTGCTCCTGACCCCATGGCATTCTCTCTCTGCTTCTTCCCTTTATTCTCCAGTTCCCTGCTTTGCCCTCTCTTTGTAGGACTGCTTGATGTCTCCTGCCTCAGGGTAAATCTGTAGGGAGCGCTGCCACCTGAGTTGTCAAGCCCAGTGCCAAAAGAGGGTTTGATATCCTCAGGTGAAGCCTAGGTCAGAGGAGGATGAGCCAGAAAATACTTCAAATCCAGGGTGCTGGAGAAAGCTACTTAAGGTCGAGGTATGCTATAAAATGGCCCAGGAGTGTAGTGGTAAAACTGTTGGACACAGGGTCCTGGACACAATGCCCGGTAGGATCCAGTGCTAGGGAAGCTGTCCTTGCTGCATGAGCTTGCACTAGGGAAGCTACTCTGAGAGGAAGGCAGAACTAGCTACATAACTTTTGGGTTCTAGTTCAAAGTGAAGTGTGGAATCCCTTATTCAAAAAGTATTAAGAATTTTAAGATGGCGACAACAGAGCAGTGGCCAATCACAGGGTTTGAAGTGAGTGCACAGGTGCATGCCCATGAAGGTGGCCCTGGATGCAGGAAATGGGTGCTAGAGAAGACACCTGTCTTCTGCAGGAGTCATCCGCACCATAGGAGTCAGCCAATAGCAGCATTTGGAAATGAGGACCAGGGAGCTGTCTCTTCCTACAATGTCTTCTCAGGGCCCTCAATGAAAATAGCTTATCATGGTGCAAGCAAGAAAAGAGAAAATATTTAGAGGGCCTGCTTTATTTTTGCACATCAGTCAATAATGAGTAGTTTTGAGCTGAGGAAAATAAATTGATAACTGGTATAAGCAGTACATGTCAGGGCCCTTATCAAACTCAAACCTGCAAATTTGACATCATTAACTTTTCTCTATTTACTTTTTGCTAAGGAAAAAAATGACATTTAAGACTGTTAGTTGGTTCATTCTGGTTTCCACTTGGAGTAGTGAAAATACTGCTAAGACTCTAACACACAATTTTCTTGACCAGAACAAATACAGCCCTAGGCCCAGCTGTCGAATCCTTCCATTAGTCTAATAACCATACCTGGACTGTGAAGCTCTGCCAATTTAATATCCTGTCCCTTATTCCATTAGAGCATATTTCTATCTCTAAGAATTTCTTCTTTTTTTTTTTTTAAGAGAAAAAAAGTCAAGTCATTCATTTTGTAGTGGTTATTATTTGACTCAAAACATTTTACTGAAACAGAGGATTAAGATGCATTTGACAGACAAACCCATTATGTCTTTTCCTGCCCTGGGCAGATTCTTGGCTTCTGGTTCTGTTACCTGATTGGCAAGTGATTGAAATTGATTGACAGATATGGCAGTGAAAACCCCAGTGCATCAAACCCAGAATGTGTGGTTTTACAAATGCAATGCTTACACTAAAAGAAGGGATTCACCAGAAACTGACTGTGACCAGTCGGAAGGGGTGCTGCCCTACCTGCTAGCTCCCCACAGGCCCGCACAGGTATGTAGAGCTCATGAGGGAGAGGCTGGTAGTAAGGCTCAGAGGCCCTGCTCTAGCCACAGTCACACAGCTTCAGCCCAGGGAACCTTTCCCATGCTGCACTATTTACAATGATGATGAGATCCTCCTCGGAATAGCAGGGAGATAAATCAACTTCACAGTCTCTTTCCTCCTCACCTCACCTTTGGGGACTGTGCATCAGAGGAGCACCCAAGGCCATTCCCTTTCTTCTGCTTTCCTTTCATCCTTGGCAGTTGACTCTAAACTCCATGAAGGCAGAGGGACTACATCTCTTTTCCTTTGTTGGCATGTCCCCAGCTGCTGGAACAATGCCAAGTACTGTTACATGGTGCTATACATTGCACTCTTTAAACACTGGACCTTAGCATGGTGCTTTTATGAGGACCGAGATTTTAATCTGTTTTGTTGGTTGCTACATTCTTAGCACCTAAAGAGTCGATGCTCCAGTGAATGGTAGTAATTACCTTTTCCTCTTCCCCTGTCTTAAGAATACTCTTTTCTTTCTTTCTTTCTTTCTTTCTTTCTTTCTTTCTTTCTTTCTTTCTTTCTTTCTTTCTTTCTTTCTTTCTTTCTTTCTTTCTTTCTTTCTTTCTTTCTTTTCTTTCATTTCTTTCTTTCATTCTTTCTCTCTCTCTCTCTCTCTCTCTCTCTCTTTCTTTCTTTCGTACTGACAGTATGGGTTTTCCTATTTGGTCCCCTACCTCTTAATTCTCCTTGGATCTATACTGGTACCTCCAAACCCTCAGTATCAATAAGATGACACTATGAGCCCATGACAAGAATTGTTTAGTTCAGGTTAGTCCCATGTGTGTGTGTATTTATTTAAGCAGAACATTGGAACATGTGAAGACAAAACATCAGTGGGGCAATCTGTGTCCTTCCCATTGGTATATGTTGTGTAATCCCTTCTGGTGGTGGAAGCCAGGAAGATCTGTTATAAAACTCAGGATTTAACTGTAGCCACGTTGCCTCACAAGAGAGAAGTTGTACCATCTGGATTAAGAAAACAAAGTTTAGAAAAAAAATATAAAATACAAAGATAGAGTGATTCCTCGCAGTATTTAAGCCTCTGGTTTTCAGTTGTGCCTGAAACCAATTGCATCCCTGCCCTTACTGTGGGCTGGATCTTCAACTGTTCCTGGGTTTCTGCCTATTCTAGAGGATCTATCCGTAGATCCTCTTTTGTCCAAGCCAGCTCAAAGTTTAACCAAAAGAAACTGTTGCTCTTGACCTCCAGAATTTATTTCTACATAGCAGGCAGGGTTAACTAGTTCATTAAAATTCTCCACTCGTTTCCTACCGCATTTAGAATAAATTCCAAACTAAAGACGGTTTACAAAGCCTCTACCCTCATCTTCAACCCCATCCTGCCCCACTCCATCCTCTGCCCCTGGCCCTCTTTAAACTCTTTAAACAGTCTAAATCCCCTCCTCTTCAGGATCTTTGCATAAGTAAGTAAGTAAGTAAGCAGGATAATATTTGTATTTGTATTTCTAACACAAGAGGTTTGTGTCCCTTTTCTAGGAATGCCCTTCCCTTCTTCTTCACTTGCCTGAAGTCTTTGTCATTCAAAGCTCAGATTAAGTGTCACTTCCTCAGAAAGGCCCTCCCTGACCCACCTGCCATAAATGGCTCCTCGACCATCCTAAATTTCAGTACATTCTTTTATTTTTGATGGCAGGAATTTATCTTGTATATAGTTATTTTTCTTATTGTTTCATTTTTACTTTTCTTATCTACCCTTCCCACCCAAGTCTCCACAAGCACAGAGACTTTATGTGTTGTGTTCACCTGCATATATCCTCAATGCCTAGAACTGTGCCTGGCACATAGTCAGTGCTCAATAATTATGTCCCAGTGAATAAATTCTGAACACACCTTGTCATCTCAATACCAGCTGTCCACCAGGTTACAGATGAAAAGCAGAGTAGCTCCTCATAAATAACACCAAGTTTGGGGACCTATTCATGGTATGAAAGTACATGTTGGAAAAACACTTCACCTTAAACACACAGTACACCGTGTGTTTGGTATTTCATCATGTAGAAGGACCCAGAGTAATTATATTATAACTACATACATAATTGCCTAACTTAGTCAGTTGGGCGTTGAGTATTAGAAACACAAACACAAATATTATCCTGCTTACTTACTTCAAAAGAATGCTCAGTGAACACTTAATGACATCATGAAAGTGATATATAAAATAAAACAGGTTATGTTTGCTAAGTCGTTACTAAGTGCTGGGCATGGCTGTTTATATGAATTAACTTATTTAAACCTCATAAAGGTATTATTTAAAGATGAGGAAACTTGCTCAAAGTCTCAGGCCTAGTTAGTAGGAGCTCCAGGAAACAAACATAGGCAGATAGCTTCATGCTCTTAGTATCATGGGGAACCATTCACATATGCTCTGAGTCCACCAGAGCTATCAGCTACATTTGGGAAACACTAAAAAAGCTGTCATCTAATTACTTGGTTGGTGATTCCAAGTAGCCCATAACTACATATGTGAGGGCTTGCTGAGATCTGGTCTCATGTATGCCCAACAAGCAGTAAAAGTCCCTAGAATAAGGATAATTCTATTTTTAAAAGGTATGAATATTACTGATAAACACCACACAGCCAGACATTGGGTATGGAGGGGTGCAGGGATCCTTCTTCACTCCCATTCTCCTTATTTTATTTCAGCTCACGAATAACTGGATAGAGTTTTTTGGTCTTCTTTCCAAATCAATGATATGATTTTCAAGTTAGAAGGATAATTTAAATTTACTATCCATATATCCATGTCATTTCTACCCCTCCTTTAAACCTGATATATGTGATTATTTAAGAATGCTTCAAGTTTAAAACTAGTGTCTATATGATGAATATGCAGGTCCTCAATCAAACACCCCAATTCATGATAATGTGATCATTTGTCAATGTTAAGTTACCAACATTCACAGAAGGCCAAGCAAGCTGCTCTCCACCCACAACTCCAATCAAAGCTGGCTGGGTCTCCACCCCCAAGAAAAACATCAGCCCTTTAACACAGCGTGTCACATCACATGCTGACAGAGTCAAAAGAATAAGAAAAATAGTATATGTATTTGTCCTTAAATGCTGCCTATTTAAAATGGTTTCCTTTGTTTCTAAGTATTGAAAGGAACACTCACTGTGGACAGCAGGTTTTATTAATAAGAAACTAATTTTTGAAAATCCTGTTGTTGCTCAATTCCTCCTCTGAGGGACTGATGTTTTGTCCAATAATGTACTTTTGAGCTAGAGTAGCTAAAACAGTAGGCAGAGTTTCTCCTTTTCTATCTATAGATAGAATCTAGGGTGGGCGGGGGAGTGAACATAGCTTTTCTGTATACATCAATTATTGACCAACTTTGCCTTCATACTGGTCCAAATATAGTTGTTTGGTGAAGAATTTAATTTTATAAGATCATCGCTGGTTATCCTAAATAATTTTCTGAGGACAATTATAATTCATTTAATTTTATTTATTTATCTCAGTAAATACTGCTTTGAAAATATTCACTACATATCACTGTAATGACTGCATTACAGGGCTCTGAAATGCCTAAGGACAATAAATTCAAGAGTCTTGCCCAAGTACAAAGATGGAAAGCAAGCAATACAGATTTGATGTATACAGCCATGAATGGATTCATTTCTCTCACTGAGCTTCAGTTTCTTCATCTATAATACGATCTGAATAACACCTAACATTTGTGTGTATTGTATATTATACATAAACATCAATGTAAATCACCTAGCATAGTACTTAACATTGGCAGATACCCCATAAATGGTAGCCATTTTTTATAATTAATAATAAATTATACTATTATTATAATTTATAACCATTGTGAGAAATTAAACTGTCAATGGGAACAAAAATTATTTATAATTGGCTAGGTATGCCTGTAATCCTAGCACTCCGGGAGTCTGAGATAGGAGAATTGCTTGATCTCAGGAGGTCAAGACCAGCCTAAGCAAGAAACCCCATCTCTATAAAAAATAAAAAAATTAGCCGGGTGTTATGGCAAGCACCTGTAGTCCCAGCTACTTAGGAGGCTGAGCCAGGAGGATTGCTGGAGCCCAGGAGTTTGAGGATACTGTGAGTTAGGTTGAGCGCGGGACACTCTAGCCTGGGAAACAGAGTAAGACTCTGTGTGAAGAAAAGAAAGAGGTTTGGCTGGTGGGTTCGAATCAGCTAAACAATGACAACTGCAATGAAAAATAGCCAGGCATTGTGGTGGGTGCCTGTAGTCCCAGCTACTTGGGAGGCTAAGGCAAGAGAATCGCTTATGCCCAGAGTTGGAGGTTGCTGTGAGCTGTGACACAACAGCATTCTACAGAGGGCGACATAGTGAGACTCTGTCTCAAAAAAAAGAAAGAAAGGAGGAAGAGAAGGAAGGAAGGGAGGAAAAGAAGGAAAGGAAGGAAGGAAGGAAGGAAGGAAGGAAGGAGGGAGGGAGGGAGGGAGAGAGGGAGGGAGGGAGGAAGGAAGGAAAGGATTTAAATTAAACTTCAGTGTTGTCTTTGATAATAAGGCATTTTTTCTCTGCAGCAATTTCATCTATTCTTATTTTTAAACACATTACATATTTAAATTGCACTGCCCAGTTGTAAATACAAATACAAGATGGCCATAAAGTTCATGTGCAATTTTACATTGTGCACCATTTTAAATCGCACATGAACTTTATGGCCACCCTATATATTTGTCCTATTGAAGCATGTACATAAATGTAAGCAGAATTAACCCTTGGGATATGTGTTCAGGAAGAGAAGAAAGCTGTTAAGTAAATATCACTCAAGTAAACATATGCAACTTTTATTTTTCTATTATCTTCCACGAATCTTTTTTTTTTTTTTTTTTTTTTTGTGGTTTTTTTGGCCGGGGCTGGGTTTGAACCCGCCACCTCCGGCATATGGGACCAGCGCGCTACCCCTTTGAGCCACAGGCGCTGCCCCCTTCCACGAATCTTTTACAGGGGAAAAAAAAAAGGGCTCACCAATAGTAAACTGAATAATTGAGTTGAAGACTAGTATTTCCACACTTAGCTATCTCTTCTCATTTACAGCAGTCCCTCCTCATCATTTACTTACCTTTCCCTTCCAACTTCTTTGTCTTGATTCTTTTCCAGGTCATCAAAATGTCTGCAATTAATGTGATTTTCTAACATGTCTACCATTTTGTTTGCTTAATCCTTGTTTAGTTTGAGTTTCTACAACTCAGAAAAATTGGGATGTGCTCATACCTGTTTTCAGTTAACCATGTCTTTTCATAATCTTGCATAATGGCTAAGAAATTGGGTTTCAATGCAGTGCTGTCTGGGCTTAAATTTCAGCTTCATGCTTTGCTACTCACTAGCTCTTTACTACTAGACAATAGACTTCACAATCTATGCCTAAGATATTTCATCTCTAAAGTTATAACATTAATCTCTATCCCAAAAAGGTTGTTATGAGGAGTAAAGGAGTTAATCTTTGTTCTTAGTGGACACCACATAAAAATTACTCAATGAATGTTTGTCATTATTATGACATCTCTGACATGTTTTAGCTTTAAGATATTTTTTAAGCATAGCAAAATGATTTGATGCTTTTAATTAGTGCTCTCCTTTTCCCCCCAATTTAATAGTCTGGACATTTCCATAAAACATGCCTACTTAAAATACAATCTTAAAAGTTTAAAATATTTCCCACAACTAATATTTTCCAACTATTGAATATCCAACAGCATTAATTTAGCAAACTAATTCTACTTTGACAGTTTTTTTTTCACCATGTTTTATTTAACTAATGGATATTGTTTTGGAGGGGTAGGGTTTATTAGCACATCAATGCACAAACTTCAAGCTTGCAAGGGGAAAAATGATATGCTTATGACTTACTTTTTGCCCTACATAATTAACTGTTAGCAGCAGAAACACCTTTAGCTGTCCTAATTGGAGAGAAGTAAGCCACAAATGAAAGAGAAATATTTACAATCTAGAATGTTGCCCTTGTCATTTCTTCAATTGCTTCCACCTTTAGAAATGCATCACAAAATAAAAATTTCAAATTGCCTATGAGGGCTCTCAAAACAAGTTCTGTTAGTTTATGGAGTTTTAAAAAGTGTTTGTAACCATAAAAAAAGATTTGAAGCATCTTTATGAGTCTAAGATGCAATGTTTAGAGCTAACAAACTAGACACCTGGGTAAAGTCTAACAATCTAAAACTTCTGTGAGACTTATGAAATCTGCATAACATAGGAATACCATCTGCAGTCCTGTCATGAAAGTTCCCACTGAGTGTTGTTGGAATACCGGTAAGAGGCCCTTATGATCCTCAAACGGTTTGCAAAGTATCATCACATGCAGTTTCTTTGGTATCAAGGGACAGACTTTGCCTGTCTTACCTTTCATCCTAGCACAAACCAGGTTTCTTACGAATCTGTGTATGAGACAGTCATTTATCAGCCTCGACGTCTTTCTTCCAGCTTGGGCAGCCACTGGAGTTAGGGTCTGTGACTTTCATTAATGCCTTACTGACTGACTTTATACATAGAAAGACACCTAGATTATATTAATTCTCACTGTTTACTAATTAACTTCTGTTTATTCTTCTTGCATTCACTTTTTTTTTGGTTGTTATATTAATTTTTGCTATTTTTATTCATCACTGCAAAATGACCTGACTTGTTTCTTCCTATAGGCCTGCTATGTGTCAAAATAGAAGATGACTCCATAGAAGGGGTATACTTCTCTCCATGAATGCCACCTTTTTAACTTAGGTGCCAAACTCTTAGAGAACATAGCACAAAATAAAACAAAACAGATTTCCTTAAATAAAGAACATTTTATATCAGTGAAAAAGAAAGGCAGCATTTTTAGATCATTTATGCCTAACATTAAAAATCTTAATACCACAGAGAAAAAAAGGAATGTCATTATTTTTATTACAATGATGTCCTTCTCCAAGTAAAAACAGAAGGAATTAAAAATGCAACTTTTGCTTATTTGCAGTACCTTAAGTAATGCAAGTATTTTCCAAAATTGGTTATTTATTGTCATGGATGGTAAGGAGGCATATTCTTCACAAATAAACATTTTGTGTTATCTGCTTAAAGGCATGACTTCCTTGAAATTGTAGTATCATTAACCCTTTACAAGGAGCTGTCAATTTTTTTCCTATTGAGACAGAGTCTCACTTTGTCTCCCCTGGTAGAGTGCTATGGCATCACAGCTCACAACAACCTCAAACTTGGGCTCAAGTGATCTTCTTGCCTCAGCCTCCCGAGTAGCTGGGACTACAGGCACCTGCCACAACACCCAGCTACTTTTTAGAGATGAGAGCTTGCTCTTGCTCAGGATGGTCTTGAACTCCTGAGCTCAAGCAATCCACCCACCCTGACCTAAAGCCTAGAAAAGATTTTGCTTTGCAGCAGAAATATTATGTTAGAAAAAAACATTTTCATGAAGGAAGTTAGGTCATAGCCAGTATTCCTCCAGCTTTTACAAGCTTATCCTCTTATTCTTTCTTCATCCCAAACCCCACATTTACTATGGACTTTGGTTTGAGATTCATGTAAATAATCCCATGTTTCCATTGTTTTTCAAGGTAAATGTGAAAACTGCTCCTGACTCATAAGACTAGTTTGTTCCAAATTGATTAAGGGATATTATGTTCAATTTTTTAAGAGATTGCCAGTTTTTTTCTAATTTATTTTCAGAAATTTCCTTTTCCAAGACTTTAGGCTAGAAAACACTTTAAGTTAAGTCTCCACCTAATGTCATTGGTGAATAATTGATCAAGGACAGACCTATAATCTGTTCTAAGCTTAAGAACTGTCATTAAAGACAACTCAGACCAGTATTCACTTTGCTTTTACTCTGGTTCACAGTTGCACCAGCAAGTATGTACTGTAAATATATACGAAAACAAGGAAATGAGCAAATGTGCATAGCTCCCCAGTGCCTCTGTGGCTCCTCACGGAGATGCCCCTAAAGTTACAATGACTAAAGGAACATGGACAACACACAGTGAGAAGCCCATGATCAGCGCTCACTGGCCTTTCTATGAGTGCCACATCCACACACCTAAAGCACCATAGTCTACTCAACTACCATGTAAGGATTCCTTGCCATGATTACATCCTGCTGATTCTATTATACCTGAGTAGGCAGTCCAATAGCAGGCTGGCCATTGCCTATTGCTCTGCTCCCTGAAGGACTTCATAATTTAGGACCTCCAATATATGCAAATATCTATCCCCTCTCTGCAGTCCTCACAACTTCAGTTTAGTCATCTCTACCTCTATTTTTTACTCACACAATTCCTACTTCATAGAACAGCCCCTGCTACCTGGAAAGATCTCTCTTTTCTCCCTGGATTCAAATCCTGCCCACGTCTTTACTTAACCATGAAGTCTTTCCTAACAAAACAAACTCACCCCCAATTCTCATCTCTACTTATCTTAATCTGACTCTCCAGCATTTATTGCTTTTAGCAGAGTTACCCAAATTAGGAACAAAGAAAAGCAAAATAAAGAGAGCGCATGAAGTCTTTAGGAGGAAAGAATGCCCCTTATAATTACACAATAGATATTCAATATTTCCTGCTGTCATTTCTCTTAAGAATGATTATTATTATTTTTTATTATTTTTTGTTGTTGTTGTTACCCTTGGTAGAGTGCTGTGGTGTCCCAGCTCATAGCAACCTCCAGCTCTTGGGCTTAGGCGATTCTCTTGCCTCAACCTCCCGAATAGCTGGGACTACAGGCACCTGCCACAACGCCAGCTACTTTTTTGTTGCAGTTTGGCGGGGGCTGGGTTTGAACCCGCCACCCTCGGTATAGGGGCCAGCACCCCACTCACTGAACCACAGGTGCCGCCCAATGATTATTTTGCATATTGGTTGCTCTTCCTCCAGATCCACCTTACATCCTTCCACCTTCTCTACCCTACTCTATGACTTGGGCTCTATGGAATGCAGCAATCTGGCTCTTATCTATACTTATTGCCCAAGCTCCCTCCCTGTTGGCCTGCAGATCAGCAGAGACTGTGTTTCTCCACCAAAGTCCACAGCTCTTGTTGGTCACCACTCTTCTATAATTTCAGTTGCCACACCCCTCCAGACTCTGGGAGATACTGCTTCTTCTTGCTCCTCAGGCTTAGCAGCAGTGATGGTGCCTTGCCTTTGCCATCCGGGCATGCTTCACTATCTCTTGTTGGTTTCCCTTAGCCCCGCCCATGTTTACTGACTCCCTTTGCTGAATTGTCTGTCACGCCATTTAAGTTTCATCTATTTCCTGAAGGGTCCCTGAGTAATACATGAGCAGGAGGATTATGTTTTATAATCCCTAACAAAACTTTGCCAATCTGCTTTGATCATAGGAGCAATTCTAAAATATTTCAGTCTCAGGACCCCTTTACATTTCTAAAAGTTATCAGTGATTCCAAAGACTTGTGTTTATACAGTTATATATATGGATATTCACTGTATAATAAATAAAAATTGAGAATGTATTAAAAATGTGTACTTAATAATTCATTTAAAAGAACAAGAATAAAGTCATAGTATACTAAAACAAATAGCATAATAATGAAAGCTATGGTTTTTAAACAAGAGTGGCATTTTGTATATATTTTTTATATCTGGCTTAATAAAAACAGATACCTGCTAATACATTCCATCGGCTGTCATATGTTGTTTTGGTTGGAGACACATCATACAGATGCAGCCTCATACAGACACATAAATGGAAAAGGAGTCATAATTTTTCAGATAACTACAAATACTCTTCTTTGATAATACATCAAAACTCAACACTTGGTCGTTTCTTAAAGGCATTATGGAATCTGAAACTTATCAATAAGCTTTTCATACTGCATTACATCAAAACCCTCTCATCTATCTTGCACTTACATGAACTGTTTATGCATGCATAATTTTATAACATCATAAACTGGCCATTTTGAGAATATTGTTTGACCAAATTGACAGATCTTCTAAATGTTGGTGCATTTTATTGTACAACATAAAAAATCAAATTTTACTACATCACCACCAATCTAATGAGAAAGTACATAAACATTGGAAAGCTACAAAGCTCATTGTAGAGAATACAAATTTTCCAGAATCACACAACAATCACACGAGTGCTTTTTCTCAAGATAACCATGTATGTGACAAACAGTAGAAGTGTTCTAAGCATTATTTCCCATAGATTACTTAAAAAAAAACTCAAAGATTAAAATTTAGTAAAATTAATCAGTTACCACTACACAAAGTACATTATTAAATGGAACATATTTATTTTACTGAGTGCATGATGGTGATAAATAAAATGACTGTCAGCATAATTTGGCGCCACTGTGTTAATTCCTGCTAAGTTCCCAGCAGATTTACCCAGCAATGTTTTTGTCCTATCAGTGCACATGACAAAAAACAATGTTGGTCCAGGTCAAACCACAAGACTCAGAACAGTTCTTTAGTACCACTAGTTGAATTAACTGCAATACTTTGAATATTTGGGCCACTTGTTTACTTGCCAAGCACTCACCAAAAAAAAAAAAAAAATCTTTTGGGGGATGATTAGTTGATATTGAGATCTCCTAAGCTCATATGCAAAACAGAAAGAAAACATAAGGAAAACAGCAAGTCCAGCCATGGCTGTAGGATCTCCCTTTTGTGAGGCAAAAGTATAATTCTGTCAAAGAGATATTAACTCAGCCTCAGTCTACAGCTATCTCTTTAACTCTGTGAGCCAGTTGGCAGTGTCGTGGTTTTTGTAAACTTATTTCTAATCCAGCAGGCATTCAGCAACGTCTACTACACAAGCTATTAGACGAGCTTTGCTAGCCAAGATAGTGTGATAACCTACCCTATGAAGTGATTGATTGTTCATTTCTAGTTTTAAAAACTGTACTAAATAATTTTTTTGCTTTTTAATGAGCTTATCATGTCTACATTCAGTATCTGAAAATGATGCTGCAACTAACTGGTACTTAATAATATTGAAAATATTCTAGCACATAATATATAATAATATAAATTTCTAACATCTAGGAAGCCAAGAATAGAATAACTTTCATCATATTTTCATTTCTTTTCTACATTTTTTCCCAAGTGATTTGGAGTATATTCTTCCTTCCATGACATTTTATCTTTCTCAGAACTTTAGACAAAACATGCAACTGTGTTGAGAAGGCAAGTTTTCTAATTTCTTTTTCTTTAAGCCAATAATCCAGCTTTAAATACAAAATATAGATTATCTTTAAAAGATTCTCAGCTTTGTTAAGATGTAATTGGCAAAACTTGTATGTTTTAACTGTACATGTTTCAATATATGTATACATTATGAAATGATTACTACTGTCAAGCTAATTAACATATTCATTACACCACATAGTCATGTGTATGTGGAAGGGGGTTAAGGATACCTAAGATCTACTTCTTAGCAAATCTCAAAATATACAACACATATTATTAACTATAGTCACCACACTGTACATCAATGTACAAAACCTATTCATCCTGCATAACTGAAACTTTTTAACATCTCAAATTGACCAAATTTTTTAAATTTTACAAGAAATAGTACTACATACAGTTAAATCCAGTTTATTTTAATTATATATTTACATAGTTAAATCCAAATATATAGTTATTTAAACTATAAAAATATATAGTTAAAATAAATGTTAACATTTATAAAATATTTTAGAACCTTTTACTTAACATTAGTGCAAAACAAGACATAAACTACTTAGGTCTTGTGTCTCTATCTAGGTACCAAGAAAATTTCTTCATTTAAAAGTAACAATTCATTTAACAACAATGAGTTACACAGATTACAAAAAGCATAACCCAAAATAACTGGTGAAAACACCATAGAAATGATTAAGAACAAACAGTTAATTTCTAAAACCACACAGATATTTATACTTTCAAACCACTACCTTAGAAAATTCTATTAAATGTAAGAATTCATCCAAAAGAGAAAAAACTATTAGTTGTTAGATCACTAACACCAACACAAGTCATTTGGCATCTGGAAAGCTTTACTGTACACTCATAGGAGAATAGAAGTAAAAAAAAAAAATCAAATAACATCTTAGTATTATTATTAAAATAGTTTTCTCCATACAGTTATGCTGAAAGAGTCTCAAAGACCTCTAGGGGCCACTGAGCCACATTTTGAGAATAACTGCATATATATTATAATAGGCAGAATTATTATATCATTTGCTTATGAGTTACAAATTTTGAACAGTGAAATAGCTTGAACTCTAGCTCTGCAAACTAGATCTGGCAACACTAAAAACAAGGTTAGAGGTTAAAAACCTAATTAATCTCACCTGGAGAGTGAGACTCTTTTAAAAACATATTATACTGCAAATTATCTAGCAATTTTGTAGCCTCATGTGATAAGTGTGCATGAATAAGGTTATTACTTCCCAGTTTTCAAGTATGGCATGTTTTTCTGAGAATCAAAAAATATTTGCAAATATCCCAATAGCAAATGTACTCTTTTTTAGGTTTCATTCATTGAAAAAGGAAATGGCTATTATGGAGAGTACATAGGATAACATATGTAAATTGCCTAGCATAATGCCAGGCCCACAGTAAACACTAAATCACAATCAATTCCTTCCCACTCCAAGAATGTCTTTCTTCAAACTAATAAATAACAGAAAGCTTACCAAAAAATTCCAGGCAAGAATTCAAACTGAATAAGCGCCACAAAATGTCTGGAGTGCAAAATTTCAAGAGATATATATGTTTATTGTAGCAAGAAGTTGCAAATTATTTAGAAAGATTCAAGCTGGTTCCAGATGAGGCAGAGATAACCTTGGATTGGCAGCAAACATCAGGATGATTTGTATGTCACTGGGTAATGAATCTTAAAAAGTTCCATTTGTGAAGTTCTTTGAGGGCTTAGCACTTCAGTATTTTCAGTACTGGAGAGCCTTTATGTCTATAGGTAGTCATGAATTAAAACCCCCAGGTGTGGAGCATTAGCTTCCATAGACTGACATGATTTCTGGCATGTAAATGATATTGGTAAAACAAGACATTCTTTCAGCTATTTCCCAAAGGGCAGTAAATAATAAAATATGCTCTGAATTTATTAATTTTCTATTTGTATTTCTCAGTGAAGCCATCCCCACTACCCTTAGGCAGACTTATAAAAGAAATTCTTAACACAATTAAATCAAAACATGCCATGCAAGTGATCAGAAAGACAAGCAAACAATAAAACAAATATCAAACCATTCTCAAAACTAACATCACCTTTTAAAACAAACTTCTCTGTCTCAGCATCGAGTTCCCTGTAGCATATGCTTCGGTGAATTGATTGGTCTTGGCTATGAAATTAAAATGCCTGGAATCTGTTAAAACAATATGAGAAACTGGTTCCATAAAGGATTATCTTCTATTTCAAATGGAATATGTATCTTACACTCTAGATTTTAAATCCATGGCAAGCAAGATGTGTGGTCTAATGGATGGCTTCGGGGTCAGAACAAACTGTGTTTATAGTTTGGTCCTATCACTAGTAGTTGGTTCTTCATAATACTTATTAAACGAATTAGAAAAAATATTGAGATACACGCATAAAAGTCCATCAAATAATTATGGAAAGAAATTTAAATCAAAACATCAGCACTGAGGAGAAAGAAAAAAACTTATACTGGTAAACATGATGTAAAGTGCTTTGAACTGAAGAGTCCTGCCTAGAGAGTTTCTGCTTTGTACAGGAGGCCAGAAATATATACAAATCCCCATTTCAGCAGAACAGCTCACATAGAGGGTAAACTACTACCACAATGGTGGTAGGCATGTTTGCAGAAACTGGAAGATTTAACAATTCTTGGAGTCTCACTATCTGCAAGAATTTGGCAATAGCAAATCAGAACTGAAAGAACTAACCTATAGAAATGCATGCAAACTGTAGCCCAACTATAGCTTCCTGCCATATTGGAGAAGAATAAGATTTGTTATAAACCACTAGTATTATTTTACTAATCATCAAATAATTCACCAAAAGTTAGTTTTTGTTCCATGATAATATTTTCAAATTTTATTTAAATACAACATGGATATTTTGTATTTTGTGTGCAGTACTTTCTTTTTTTTTTGAAAGGTAAGGTTTATACTCTTTCTTTTCTTCTTTTTTTTATTAAATCATAGCTGTGTACATTGATATGATCATGGGGCATCATTCACTAGCTTTACAGACAGTTTACCAAGTTTCACATATACTCGAAACAGCTTCTATCTACACCACTGCCTTTCTCATGCAAGAAGCCTCATTTTAAAAAACTGAACTGATTCTTAATCTTTAGCTTACAAATGATATGTATCATTTGTGCTTGTGTTACATCAAATTAAAGCAAATCATATCTCTTAAAAAAATTCACTTTTACATGTAGGCAACATTGTGTTTGTAATTTGGAGTAAAACTTCTGTATATTTTTCAATATTTTAATGATGTATATTATTCAGTGCACATGAAAATATATGTTATTTCAAATTAGTGCTGAGATGACAATGAAAATTGTTTAATTTTTATAAAAACTATATAAAGAACTTTCAAGGTAAATTAAAAATTTAACATGTAATAAAAAAAAGAAATGCATGCAAACACTGAAATCATTGGCTATAAACTCTGAATTTTGAATAACTACAAAAATGGAGAATTATGTATGATGTAACTAGTGAATCATTGCAAGTACAAAAAAAAAAAAAACATGGTATAACACAGAACTACATAGGCACTGATGGAGATGGCTTAACAGGTAAGAGTCGACAAGTGATTTTTTTGTATCTAAACACAGAGGATCAGAACTCAGACTAGAAGCAAGATGTAGTCACCTTTTTTTACTAGTTCTTGTTAAGATTTTAATATATATCTTCTCAGAGGATCAGTCTACTATATGTGAATACTACACATTTTAGGTTTAATGAACCTTAACAAATAGAACTGAGATCTACGGTACATCAGAATATATTCATGAAATATGTCCAGTTATTTCAGTTGAACCTATCTCTTTAACATGTACTACCCTATGTGACATTTTCCATCCTTTGTAAACTTCACCTTTGTTACTTTACAGACATAACTCATTTTCAAAGTATTTATACACTTAGATGTAGTTGTTTGGAGGACTTCGTGGATGTTGTATGTGGTCTTGCTTTTTCTGTTTTTTTTTTTTCTTAAAGATTACTCATTACACTCAAGTTTGTTTTGTTTCGTAGACTAAATTCCTATGGATTCTTCATATTGCTTACTGTTTCCCATCTTCTTTATTTTTGGAAATTTTGCACTTCTTTAACTCTTCAGGAAGAGTCAAGGTAGACAAAAAGAGGATAAGTAACAGTCTGCACTATTGGTTTGCTCATTGGCAGTGTGGTATGTAGATTAAAATATTAAAATCAGTAATTAACCTAGTTTTTTTAATTTTGCGCATTGTTATTGATCTTATTTTCTTTCTTTCTTTTTATCTCTTTTTCCTCCAAAAAGTTGGCCTTATAAATAATTACCTTTGTCCCTAGTCTGTACACCTTTGTTTAGCTATGGATAAATGCTTTTTTAATGTCTTTTGCAAATATTTCAGCCCTCATCAGTAACAGCCAAAATTAAAAACAACCTAAGTGGTACTTTGGTCTTAACCTCTCTAGTGAGTTTTCATCATCTCTTTGGACTTAAGAAACAAATTACAGCCAGTTGTAGTCTGCAACAGAGCAGAGGAGCTTACAACAGCTAAGGAAATAACAGCTGGAGCTTGTTTTTCCAATCTGTTTCCCTTGAAAACTTGGTCCTGCCTCTACACCACCATTTTGAACAAGCAATCTTCATTTCTTAAAAGTCTGTGCTCCTGAATTTGAACTTAGGGAAAAAAACTCTGCTGGTCTTTTTAAACTGGTGGTCTGTCCCCCCCAGACATTTTTATGCCCCTACATGAACTAGATCAGCGTGGGGAAGTGAGATGGAAGGCAGGCAAGTTGAGAAAGTGGTGAGCTTTGTAAGCCCTAGACAGTAGACATAGGATGAGAGTACCCTTAAGTCTTTCAGTAGTACAAGGTGCTCATCATATCCAAACATAAATGACTATTAAAATGTCCCTTCAAATCAGTGTAACCTCATTCTTTGTGTGCTTAATGAATCCCAAACAATAAAAAATTAAAATAAAAAACACACACACACAAATAAAATAAACTAAAAAACATTTTTTTTAAAGTTTCTTTGGAGATAAATCCTTATGGGATTATCTTTCTTCTCTTTGGGTAGATATGGAGGGATTTACAGTACCTTACTTGTAGGGCTACTAACCCAAAGTCCTCCATTCTCAAAATAGCTAGACCAGATATGCCAAGCTCTGTTCCACAGAGCACCAGAGATGTCACTTGGCAAATAAAAGTCATTCCCTAAAAGCACTGTTATGGTCAGATTTCTAAATTAAACAAAACAATTGCATTTTTAAATGTGACATGGGTTTCTAATCTATGGTTTCTACTCTTTGCAGATAGAACTGTTCCAAGGGTTTTGGTATCTAAACACAGATCATGAAATAAGTCATACAAATGAAGTATGTTCACTTTTAGAGGATAGTCATTGGTCTCTTGGAGATGCCCCAATCTTCAGTTTCCTTCTACTCTTTTAACCATATCTTCAGTGGAAACAGTGGCTGCATTTAATCTAACTCAGAAACCTATCCTGATTAACTGGAAAGGAAAATGTTACCGCTGGGCCAGATTCCATGGTGCGTATTTTGGGCATTGTGTGTTTTTGTGTGTTTGTACATATGTGTATTTGTTCATTTATGTTTAATGAGCACCTGTGGAGAGACATCATAAATAAGTCAATATTTATTCTCTCCTGTGCTTTTAAGAACAGTTGGCAGGTTATTTGTTAATGGATAGGAGCAAAGGAGAGGGGAGAACATGTCCAAAGCTTGTTAGTTTGTCCTGCCATTTTTGTACATAAAGCACTGAGCAGATGGCTGTGGCTTCACAAAATTCCTCTTTTAAAGTTGATCACTCTTAAAGGGCCTTGGGTAACCCTTACAAACTCTGCTTACTTTAAACCAAACTTCCTTTATTCTCCATTATACAGAGTAAATCCAGCTCCCAGTATGCTTTTGTCATTAACAAAAACTCTTAGGGTGGTTTCTCAGAGATTTTTATGCATTGTTCTATGTTCTTTGTTTGATTTATAAACTGCTGAGGGGAAATGGGGTTGTAAACCTAATCCAGGTTTATGATATAAAAGGGCAGCACATTTTAGAAACACCTTGTGGTCTTACAAATAGAGTTAACTTTAAGCAATTTATTTAGTTAAATAACTGACTCAACTATGTATTAAATTGCTGCCAGTTGGAAATAATGGAGCTTGGCAGTTTTACTGTCAAATATAGTGGGTATAGGAAAATATGTGGAGACGGGAGACTTGCAAAAGACTGAGCTGCTGCAGCATTTAGTGATGGAAAAATCAAGTAATTCACCTTGACTACACTCAAAGGGAAAAAATTGAAAAGCAAGCTTCCACTATTAAACAGTTAATTACAGCGTGTTTATGTGTATAGGGCTTGATTGTTAATTGCTTAAACCAAGTTGTTCTATAAAGACAAGTGCTTGCTCCCTAGATTCCTGTGTGCTTAGAGATTGATCTAAGTGGTGAACTGGTCTGTTTTCTACGGTGTAAATTGATTGACATAAATTTGAAGTCTGGATTTTAGAAAAGAGGTTTTATAGAACATCTTGATCAAAAGATAAACTATGAGGAAAACCCACAACTTTAATAGTAAAAGTGAAAATACTACATGCTCTGTTTTACCATGACTTTTGAAGGAGCATTTCTTTGTCTCTTTAATCCTACCAGTAAGAAAAGGAAAGAAAAGATAGGTAGAAGAAAAGAAGGAAGGAAGGAAGGAAGGAAAGAAGGAAAGAAGGGATTGATTGAGGATTATAAGATTTTATAGATTCAGAAGCTTTGTGACCAGTTATGAAAAACAGCATCTGTGAGAAAAGATCAAGGAACATGGAATTATTTGAGCTGGAGCAAGGAAAGTTGAGGACAACAAGTCTTCAAACTTATGCAAGTCATTATAAGAAGTAGGCAACCAGCTATTCTATTTGCACATGAACATGGCACTTAACTGACCAAAGTTACAATAGAAATAATTTTAAATGGAAATTACATATATAAGAATCAACAGGTTTCTGTTCTTTAAAATTAGACATGAGGATTCTATAAATGGCAGAATGGCATTTCACAGAGACTATAAACCTATACTTAAAATTTCATATTAAAAGTGCATGTAAACTTTGGCTATCAAGTCTTTGAATTTAATCAGAAGTATAAGCTTCGGGAAAATTATTGCTATGATCTGTAATTGCTTAAATTGTGTTAATTAACTATAGTGTATGTTTTGCTGTAGGCTTATAAATACTAAGAAAAGAAAAAGTAATGACAAAAAGTAAGCCCAGGTCAAGTAAGACCCTGCAAACCTTTACATTTAGTTAAAATTAGATGAAGGTCCCTGGTCCCTTGAAATGTCCATGACAGCAGATATCTCCAAGGATTTCCCAAGGCCAAGAGCCCTTTTGTTTCAAGTTCCTTTGAACTTGGAATTCTTCATCTCATTAGGGTCCCTTTATAGCAGTTTAAAAATAAAAAATAATAATAATAAACACTCTTCTAGTGTTATAAGACATTCTACTTCTAGTGGACTTGTATACCAAGGCAAATTTTCATTCTTTTTAGAATATGTGTGGAGATGTACTAGTGCTGTCAGACATAAAGTTCTATTAAGCCAGTGAGCTTTGACTATGCTGAGGAAGGATGGTCTATGGAAAAGTATAGTCAGTTTCTGTAAAAAATCCTAGAAAAATATACCAAGTCAATCCATAAAGTAAGTCACCAAAAGCAAGTTTCAACATGCCTTTCTTCTATTGCAGACACTCTGTAACTTGTAGAAAAAGGGACATCTGATAGAACTCAGAAGGAGAGTAATTAGCTGAAGGACAGCATGCAGTTTTGAAGTGAGTTGTGTCTGGTTCAAATCAGGGTAGAGAACAGACCTTTTTGTTCTTTTCTTCTGTGAACTTCAAGCTCAATGGTGTAAAATCTGTTCAAAAAGGGAGTCGTTCAGTTTGATGGATTAAGCTAAGAGAAGAGCATGATCTTAAAATGATATACTACCTCGAGAAAGTCATTCTTTCTTTCCCATTAGTAATGAAAGTAAACAAAGAGTGTTCCAACATATCTTATTTGTAACAGTGCCTGCTTATTTTCTTTTATCAAAGTTGGGGCTTTCCCCCATTATTCTTACTAGCTTTCTTTGAGTTAAAAGTATGGCTCTATAAAAAAGGGATGAAATCATCTGCTCATTAACTTTCTAGTCAAGTAAACGTTTTCTTTTTATTTTCTTCAACTACAACTCTCATAATTTTTCTAGTCACCATTTTTTCTCATCAATTTTCACATTCCTTAGTTTTCATGTCAGCCACAAATGCCGTAACCCATCAGTTAAATTAGTTATATTTTTACAACAAACAGCTCACAAAAGGGTTTACAACTGAAACTCTTCCTCTAATCTCCTTCTCTTGCTGCATGTACGATTTCTTTATTGACCTTAGGTTGGAGAGCTTTAAAAATAATACATATCAGGAAAGGTTGCCTGCTTTCTAATCATATGTTTTCTCCTGCTAATCATTCAGTTACCTGATTAGAAACAGATGCAACCTATTTGAAATGTGAACTTAAGAGTGAACTGCTAGTAATGGCTGTATGTTTTCTAGATATACTATGTACATGTTATGAAATGCCCTAGAAGGTTTTCAATAGTATGCATTCAAAGATTGTATTTTATAGTTACATTTTTCCTGCCAAATGACCCATTCTAATCAAAATAAACTGACAAAAAAAATAAGCAACAACAAAGATTCAACCAACATTGAAAGCCACAACATTTATTAGTAATCTGCAAATAAGAGTAATAGAGCTATGTGAATACAAAGTTTAAAGCAGAAAAATCCCCTGTTCTCAAAGAGTTTATGACATTGGAAGTACACACATCACCCACTATTGGTAACCTGAAAAAGAATATGGCAATTAATTAAAGTACATGTAATGTGTTATGGAAAAAGAGAGGGGAAAAAAACACTTCTATCCAAGGAGAATTAGTGAGGGCTTGATGGAAAATGTAATGTTTGTGCTGGATCTTGAAGAAGGAGTAGGATTTCAAGGGGCAGAAATTGAGAGGAATTCTAGGTTTCACCTACAGCATTGGTTCTCTGCCTTCCTAATGCCATGACCCTTTAATACAGTTCCTCGTGTTGTGGTGACCCCCAACCATAAAATTATTTTTGTTGCTACTTCATAACTATAATTTTGCTACTGTTATGAATCATATGAATTGACCCCATGGAAGGGTCATTTGACCCCCAAAGGGTCATGACCCACAGATTGAGAACCTCTGACCTACAGCATCAGCAACATGCAAAAACTCCTTACAAGGTATGCCAATATGGCCATCCCCAATTTTACTGACAAAGGTTAAATTACCGATTTGAAAGAGGTCAATATTTTATTGAAATGATCCATATCAATAGCACAGGCCAATCAAAGAAAGTCGAACTGAGCCATGTATCAAACTACTTTTATAAAATTACCAACATAAATATTTAATTATTCTGCAAACTGAACTGAAATTTTCTTAAAAAGAGAAAAAAAAAAGTCCAGTGAACTTCTTCATATTGGAACTGAATCCATGTGGGGTTCTTTCCCCTACTTTTATAAACATAAAACAATCACAGAAATCAGAATATTCTCCAAATCCAAACTGAGCTAAACCAACATTCATTACACCTCACACGTATCTATGATTATCAATTAGACACCAGTTTAGTTACAAAAATTTGAGCACCAAATTCTAAGTCTTACTAAACTGAAGTTTTTGCAACTATTATTTGAAAATTTGGAGAATTTTTATTTAGAACATTTCTCATTATGGGCAAAACAAGTGCAGAAAGTCTTTAAGCTTAAATTTCTCATTCATCATTTAAATTACATATTTTCATTTGTTGTTAAATAATTCATACAAACTCTTCAAAGTAGACATGGAAGTAAGTGGGAAGATATTTTTGCTGAGGGCTATTTGCTAATAATAATAACTAGATACCTCAAAATTTGCTTCAGCTTAATAAATAAATACTTATCAAGGGACTACTATGTTCATCCCAAGACATGCTTTTCATGCACATACTCCTTTCAGTAACCAGGAGAAGCACAGAGGTAGGGATCTGATGACTACCCCTTTCCCCGAAAATAAGACATCCTCCGAAAATAAGACCTACTTACAGGACTGATAAGACATCCCCTGAAAATAAGGCCTAGCGCATCTTTGGGAGCACACCTTAAAATAAGACACTGTCTTATTTTCGGGGAAACAGGGTAAAAGGACCTTTGTTCATTGCTTTGATCTACTACCAATTCTATTTAGTCATCTCTGCTCTGCAAACCAAGTTCCCTGTAACTCTGAGGGCATACGATGGCTTATTTTGGTACTAACTCTGTAGAGCTAAAACTCTGGGCTACAGAAGCAGAAAGATTTAAGAGCCTCTCACCTCACAAACTTGAGTTTCAGGTCAGGGCAGTGACAACCTGTCAGAATCTCGTTTGTGACACCCAAGCAAACCAAGTACATGGACAGCGGAAATGGCTAGAAAAATCCTCAGACCCTGGTTCTCTTGGTCATTAATTCCATTGATTATTTTGGTGTTTAAATACTGAGACAGGCCCTGGTGCCAGCCCAAAATACAACTAGTCAACTTACATTTCCTTTGTCCTTTTAGAAAATGCAGATGTACCAAAATACTTAAACACAGCTGAGTTAAAAATTGAAAAAAAAGAAAGAAGAAGAAGAAGAAAGAAAAAAGAAAGAAGCAGCAGGGAAAAGTGTTCCAAACAAACGAAAGGTTGATCTGCCTTTTATTAATTTCATTTTTTATCTTCTTGTGTACAGACGTTTGACAGCTGTGACATTCATGGGCAATGCATTTGAAAAAGAAGACATAAATATTCAGAGACATATTAGAATGCTGTTCAATGTAAGCACCTGTCTACTTAGTGTTGACAGAAAATCATTTACTTTGCTTTATGCATGTTCCCTCCAGAGACCACAGAGGTCCTATTTTATTTAAAGAGCTGGTCCCAACACCAGTGCTTGCTCTTGAAACTGCAGTATATACAGCTAATTATATTTATTGAGGAAACAATTTTGCTTTATATTTTCAATAATACTTAAACAATTTTGTCAATCTTGACCTCAGAAACGATTTTCCCCATGGATTCAGCTAACGGAAGACTTCATACAAGTCCTGAAACCAATGTTCTTACGCTACACTGTTTCCATTATCACGTAGTGAAGTTTTTCAAGCATAACTTTCAGAGAGGAGACGTGTACAAGATGAGACTACAAGATGTCTGTGGGCCTTACAAAATGCACTGCAGTCAATAAAATCCATGCTAGTATCTTTTTATGCATTTATTATGCATCATATTATTTACTAAAGCAATGCACTATTTAAAGGCACATGAATCATCCCTTTTAAATTAGATACATCCAATTTTGGTAAATCTGTGTTTCTTTTTTACTCTGGCCAAATCTGAAAAGTAATCATGTGACTTAACCAAAGTGAACAGGTGAGCTCACAAAGAGAAAGGGAAGGGAGAGAGGTAGGGCAGGGAGGGAAGAAGGAAGGAAGGAAAGAAAGAAGAGAAGAAAAGAGAGAGGGAGACTGTGGGTTAACCTTTACTAGGGACATTGAGGTTGCTGTTAGGACCTTGAGGTTCTTCTGATACGAACTCTAGAAACCTTCTAATTTGTTCGCAAGAGATTAAAATGGGAATGCTTAAGTTCGTTATTCATCCAAAGTAATTTCCCTTTCTATATTTGATAAAATGCCTATCTTCCAGGCATATGGTTTGCAATGGGTTGACACCTGACTACTAAGAAATCTACAGCTGAATCACAGGTCAGAATGAGAAATGTACCGCATGATCAGAAATATAATGCAATGCAGACCGAACTGAACAAAACCTAATTTGGGGGGTTAAGACTTTTCTCTCAGTTTCTGTTTTACCTGCTAAGAGTGTGTAATGATGTTAGCTCTGCCTGACGAGGTGGTGGGGGGTGGATGAGGCGTTGGTCTCAGTTCGACCTCCAAAACCTTACAATGCTGCCACCTACAGGCCAAAACTTTCAAGGCGGATTCCCTCAATACTGTTGCTTCCTACCTTTAACAATGAAAAACATACAAGATCGTGGTACAAGACCAGAGCTCAAAACCCAGAATCCTGCAAAGAGTTAAGTCACCAGGTGATATTAAAGAACAGGCCCTTTAGCTTAGCTAGTTCGGTGCCGTTACATAATTTAATTAGGATCATCACACAGCAACCAAAGCTGTCTTGAGGAATTATGAGCCACAAGTTCAGATCACATGTGAATCCTTTTGCTCAATTAAAGCTAAGCAATTTTTAAGGTTTTTTTCTTCTCTCTCTTTACAGTATATGCAAAGAACAGTGGAGCGTGGTCTGCATATTTTTCACATTAAAATTATTACATAAAGCCCGTAGCATTTGAAATACCTACGGAAATCAAAATGTTACACTCTGACCTTGGGCATTTAAACTTCATCATTTTTAAAGCTATTGTTGCCATGCTCTCCTTTGTTCTAAGAAAATTACTGTAGTTAGTTATAATAGCTGAATGAATAATTACTGGTGGAAGAAAAAAATATATAATAGTGCCAAAATGATTCTTGAGCCTATATACTACTAAACAGTGTTTTACCTCTGTTTTGAAGTCCCGGCATTGTGACTAAAGGCATTATCCTACTTTTCTCTTCTCTACTGTATCTGTCAGTAAAAAGGATTGCCTTTCTTTGCAGTAGACTACCCAATCTCCTTATCTTTATCAGGAAAAAACTCTGCTAACAACTGGATGAGGGAAAAACTTCTGCAGGACACTGATTCCAGGCTGATCTACTTTTTATGATGTAAGGACATGTGGCACCAACCATATTAGGCTAATGCTCACTGTTGAGCTTTTTTCTAAACTTCTAAACTTCTCTGAGGCTTTTAGCTTTCTTTATCACTAATTATAAGAAAACACAGAGGATGGAAATATGTCCTATTTTTAACTGTGCTTTAAACTTATATAATGAGACACAGAATTATAAGTTCAGTAATTTAAAATTATAGCTTTGGGTGACATTTGTTATTTGTACTTATTAAAGTTACTATTTTCAAATCCCACTACCTTAAATTTCTCAAACAATGGAAGTTCAAAGTTAAATTTTAAATATTTAGTTGGGGGAATAAGTAATACAAAGAAACATCCTTATAAAAATTTCAATAGGAAGATACAAAGAAATAAGTCAGTGCTAGAAAAGACATTACATTGAGCTGAGGACCTCTGCAACTTGAAATAGATATATTTATTTATTCATCTATTTGTTGATAGAATCCCCAGTATTTCCAAATGTATTGCTTATGATGCTTGAAAGTAGAATGAACAATAGAACTTCCAGTAAGTGGTGTGGGAAATTTTTCACTAAATCATAGATCAAAGAGAACAGTCAAAACTCATTTTATAGTATTATAGTATACTGAATATTTGCAACAGAAAAAATATTCTGGATTTTTTTTTCTGTAGTTTTTATTTTATTTTATTTTATTTTTTTGGTTTCTTTTTTTTTATTAAATCATAACTGTATACATTGATATGATCATGGGGCATCATACACTCGCTTCATAAACCATTTGACACATTTTTATCACAGTGGTTAACATAGCCTTTCTGGCGTTATCTCAGTTACTGTGCCAAAACATTTACATTCTACATTTACCAAGTTTCGCAAATACCCCTGTAAGATGCACCACAGGTGTGATCCCACCGATCCCCCTCCCTCTACCCACCCCCACCCTCCTTTTGGAAAGATATATGGAGAACACTCAGAGATCTAAAAATAGATCTGCCATTCAATCCTGTAATTCCTCTGCTGGGCATATACCCAGAAGACCAAAAATCACAACATAACAAAGATATTTGTACCAGAATGTTTATTGCAGCCCAATTCATAATAGCTAAGTCATGGAAAAAGCCCAAGTGCCCCTGGATCCACTAATGGATTAATAAATATTCTGGATTTTTAAGGACATACATAAACATTGTATCTGAATCTCATATTGGTTATTAATTTCTTGGATGAGAGATACACAAAAGGCAAAAATGATGCAACCTTTATTTTCAAAAAATCTGAAAAAATTAAATCTTACTACTTTTGCATCTAGATGTTTGCAGGATTAACAACTTCTTTAAACACTAGTTGGATTTAGCAGTAATAAGAATATAAATATAATAAGACATTCCTAAGGGGAATACAATTTTTTTTAAATTTCCATATTTGCTACAATAAATGTTATGCCTAGAAATTTTATAGCCAACAGACACACAGAAAATACTATACCCAGAGCTAGAAAACTGTTCCAGTACAAAACAAGTCTGATATATTACCTTCCAAATACACAGCATATCCCTGGTAAAGTTGTAAATTATGGTTGCAAATGAGTCCACAAACAAAATTTTGCTCAAGGCATGAATCATAAACTCAAACAATAATCATTTCCTACGTGAGACACAACTACTTTGTTTACTTCCTAGACACTGTTTCCTAAACATGAAGATGAAAGTAGGTCAAGAAAATTTAGCATGTTTTTCTCATGAAGTGTGCTGTGATATTGGGTGGCACTGCCTTATTTAAAATTGCACAAACCTTTTAAATATTAAAAATCTATTTCACAGTGCTGGGTCCTTAAGCTTATTAACTTAAGGATGACTCATGATGACACAATGTCATCAAAACTATAGTCATTTAGTGAGGAAAAATAAATGATTCACAATAGTTACTACTGGAATTCTGATGTGTTTTTCCATACTGAAAATAAAAGGATATTGTTATTGAAAATAAAGCTACTGTTAAATGGCACTTTTAATCTGTATGATGGGTCTGGATTGTTTTCTATTGTTTGCACATATCTGGGGAGTCAAATTTTTTCTCTTTAAAGCCTAATTCTACTTTTTAAAGCATGAGCTTAAGAAGACTGGCCTTTAATTAAATCTGTTCAAATTAGAAGGAATTGTGAAGTTAAATCACTTAAATGCCAGTTCTGAGAACTGCTTTGGATGAAAATACAATTGTATAGTAACATTTGAAATGCAGATTTTGAATGTTAAATGTTTTTATGTATAAAAAATAATGATATATAGTGGAATATTTGATCATCTATAAGGTCCTCAGGTGTCACATACATTGTCTTTCAGTGATGAATATCAATAATAATAATAATAGTCATATTGATTAAATGCTCACAATATACTAGAAACTGTACTATATGTTTTATATAGTTATCCCATTTAATTTCACAATATCTCTCTAAAGCAGAGACCATATCTATATCTGTTTTACAGATTATAAAACTGAGATTTAGAAAGAAAAGTAAAGTGTTTTGACAACAGTCACTCTGAGCTAGGTACTGAGCATTCAAATGTGAGCTATAGATCAGTCTGTATACAGAAGAAACCAGTTATCTATTTATTAAAACTTTGTATCAGTATATAAACCAAGAGTAAGACATACAATTTGATTTTAACCCTATTCAATTGAAATCAAACAACTTACAGATACTCCTACAGATCTAATAAGCTGGCACAATCAGCTGCATAAAGGAGTCATCCAAAAAGTGTTAATACTTTAGTACCACTCTCTACTGGGTGGTAGGAATTCGGTGGTGAGCAAAATGAAGGTATCTCTGCCCTCATGGAGACTTTATAGTAGTGGAAACATCAGGAAATTTTTTGGTCTACAAATAAAAGAATTAAAAATCAAGCTGAAGAGAATATAATGGAATTCAGAAGATGTTTCTGAATGGGTGACATTTAAACTGGGATGAAGACTTAAAACACCAGAGTATATGGGGTGTGGTCTAAGTCAAAAGGAAATGCCATGTGCAAAGAGCCTACGGAGAGATAAACCTAAGCGTGTTTATCTCAGAAACAGGTGCATGTAAGTCAATGGATGCAAAATGAAGGCTCTTTGTTTCCACGTCCACTTCCGCATTTTCTGTATCTCAGTCACCCACACCACATCACCTCCACCCAATTGTATAAACCAAAATAATATGCGTACTCAATTTTTCACGGTCCTCACACCCCACATCGCATCAATCAACAAGTTCTGCTGCTTTGGATTCATTATCCTGAATCTGTCCACTCCTTGTTATTCACCATTTCAATCCAACTTACAAGCATCTCTTTCCTAGACCACTGCTTCCACTTCTGTTGCCTTCAATTCCATTCTCCTCACAATCTGGAGTCATGTTTTAAAAATGTAAAACAGTTCACTTAACTCTTATACATAAAACTCTCAGATAGTTTCCTGTTGCATTTCTTTCCCACAGCTTGAGATTTTGGGTTTTTACGTAAGTGCCAACTTCTAAATGAGGCCTTCCTTCATGGCTCAATCCAAGTGGGAACCACTCAATCTAGTACATAATATATATTCCTTTTAACTCTCTTTATATGGTATAGCTTCATCTCCTGAAACATATTCTTTTTGAGGAAAAATCTAGTCTATCTTACTCATTGTGTCTTCATCACTTTGAATAGGATATAAGATTTGACTCAATTGAAAGGGGTGTAAAGATATGAAGAAGTCAAATCTTCCCTGGACCTTTTGGCCATCATAAAAAGTTGGTATTTTTACTCCAATTCAATGGGAAGTTTGGGGGAAATTCTGAGCAGAGGGACAAAACTTCATACTGCCTGTTGCTGTGTAAAGAATAGATCGAAGAAGAGCAACAACAGAAGCAAGAAGACAGATTAGAAGACCAATTCAAAAATCCAAATAAGAAATGTTTTTGGCTTGGGGTAGGGGAGTTATTATTGGCAATAGAGATGAAATAGATGAATTTGTAATGTAATTTCAACTTGCTGATGGATTAAATTTGTAAAGGAAAGAGAAAAAATGAGAATTATCTTAGATATATTTTATTATTTTATATGTGTGTATATGATATATATATAAATTTATACTTAAGTATATATTTACATATAATATCTATTTATATTTAAATACATACATGGCAGAGGGCTGAGATGGAGGGAAGAAAGAGTTAAAGGAATCCAGACCTAGAGGTAGGACAATGAATTCAAACTGGATTCATTTAATCATCTTGAGCCAGACCTAATTCTTTGGCAACACATTTTGGTCTGTTTCAGATCTGGTATTTCTCCACAGAGGGGCAATTCAAGCAAAGGTCAATCTACTAACAGAAACAAATATCTCCTTAGCAGACATCCTGCTTGATTAGATGGCAACCCTATAAGATACAAATAACAGCCCATGAAGGATAATGAAATTTACCTTTTCATTTTTTATGCTAGTTTTCTGAAGAAGACAAAAACAATTTTGTCAAGGAATTTCCAGCTCCAAATATAATATAAGGAAAAACACATGGATTGATAAGGATTCACACTGCATTTAATTGAATGATCATGATGCTATAGGTTTCAACATTCCTATTCCCACTTCACAGTCCTGCTGTACAGTCTGTAGCACCATGGGTATGGGACAGAGGAGAGCTGCCTGATGCCATTAGCAGCTGTGTGTTAGTCATTACTGCTCAGAGTGTGACCCATGCTACTGGAGCTGAAGGAGGAAGCTCACACAGCAGGGGAAGAATGGTAATGATCATGTAGGAAAGATGGTTAAAGGAAGATAGCAAAAGAATGAAAAGTTCTTGAGGTGTCTCTTGGTTCTAAGATGAAATGAAATGGTATGCTTCAAAAGGTTTCCTAGCCAACTTGATACTCCAGAAAGTATCAAATTATTAGGAAATTAAAAATCACTTTTTAGTGATATTTTATCTTTATGACAAATGTAGCCATTATATTCATCTTCATTCTTCTACTAATATTATTTATGAAACAAGAATTTATTAGGTTGTGATGTAATTCTAAATTTGTTAGAATCTAGTAAACAAAGACTTAGAGTGCATGGCAAAGGTTAAGAATGCACCCAACTGACAACAAAGGCATTGTTTTGTATATAAATTGTTATTAACATTCTTGCAGAAAAGAATAAAATAACCATTAGTTGATAATTTCCAAGGTAACAGAATACCATAGCCAATATTTTACTTGATTCTGATGATTATGAGAATTAAATTATTAATGTTTCTAATTATAATCTGACACTGTAAGAAAGGCAGGGAAGTAATACCAAAATTAATACAATTGTTGTGAGCATAAAACTGAATTTCAATAACATCTTTAACACATACCCAAATAAAATGTGGACAAACGAAAAATGTGCCTTGATGTAAAAATCAATAGAACAAACTAGAAATTTCATTCACAATATCCTAATATTGTTAAGTTCGAAATATGACCAGGAATGTTGACTTCCTGCTAACTCCAGCTGGGGATGGTTTGAGGTACTTGAGTCACAGGTATAAGGTACAAGGACAAAACTTTTTCCTTCCACTCTGCTGGATCCACTGGTCCATTAGGGATTCCAAGTCTCCTAAATTACAAATGAATACAGTAGAGCTTCCATACTTGACCACTCCTCTACACTGGCTGAAGCTGACCTAATTTTCATAGACTAGATATGCTATGTCCAGTATGTATCAATGTATCAGTACAGTGAGTGTAGTTCCTTATATTGACCAACTCCATACATTGGTCAGTTTGTTACATTCTCTTGGGTGGTCAACTTACAGAGGTTCTACTGTACATTCCTCAAGTGTCCAAAGATACGGCAAGCAAACAGTACTGCTCCCAATCAGTACTGATTCCTTCTCCGTAACGGCGGGACAATCTGCTGGTAGTATGAATCCTCTTTGGCCTCCATTTTGGAGCAGGTTTTGGTTTTCTGGTATATGCAGCTCCTGGGTCCTGGAGTGTTTAGCTTCACAGCAGTTCTAGTCATAGCACCTTTTGACCACAAGCTGCCTCACAAAAAACATCTGGGGACAGAGGATACATGTGTCCAAATGTTTAGCCTCCACTCTCCCCGCACCTGCTCAAGCTTCCTCTTTTTATTCCACCTCCTCTGTCCTTTTTCTTCATCCAGAAAAGGCTTTATCCCACTTATTTTCTCCCCATGGGACTTATTATCCTGTCAGAAAGAGGCTGTCAACAAGGGCCCTAGCATTTAGCACCATGTAATGCATTTACCCTCTCTGAAGTAGGCGCCAAATCCCCAATCTGCAACCTTGTTTCCCAGGAGAGAGAGAGGATATGTTTTTACCCCCTCTGGTGTCTCAGTCATTTTTAGAATGGATAAGATGGCTTGTAAAAAGAAAACATTAACAGGTAAACATACACACAGAAGGATGTGTGTTTTCATGGCTAATTATACACGCTGGCATTTAAAAAATTCTTTTTGGGAAACTGACTTCCTAAGTCTTTAGACACTATCTCTTTGATCCCGTAAAACAAAGACTGAGTCCCCTGACAATAATGATGATTTCAAGTATCAGGAGATCCTCAAAAAAGTATCTTGCTAGCCTGGAGGAAAGTGTGATTTTTAACTCTAAACCAAGAAAAAAAAAAAAAAGAAAAGAAAGAAAAAGGTTCTGCCAATGGTAATCTGATTCATTCTTCATACGGCAAAAATAGTATACAGAGTATACCTAGTTAGTCTCCTTAAGCATCTCCAAGAAAGGAGACACAACTTCTAAAAATTCATTCTGTCAAAAAAAAATAAAATGAAAATGTTCTTATTTCTCACATCAAGTAAATATGTATTTATTTATAGTGAAGCCATTTAGGCATATAATAAACCTGGAAAACAGAGATATACTTGCATAATTGAATAAAAGCCAGCATGGTTGAAAAGTCCAGGAGACCCTCCTAATAGAAGTGATGCCATCTACTTATTAGAATATATTTGAAAAGATATTTCTACAAACTATTAGTGTTAATGCAGGCTATTTCAAACTAGATTTTACTTCAATTTAGGTATAATTCATAGTAAACAGAGTTTGCTATTGCTTTTGAAAGTTTATACTAAGTTCACACTTCAGTACTGACTGAGACCTCAATTTCCAAGCTTCAGCCTGGAAGCAAATATTTTATACCCTAGTTGTAAACCCCTAAATATAGAAAGTAGTGATGAAAAGTAGAAGGCAAAAAGAAGAAGAAGAAAGAATAATAAATCTTTTTTGTCCTAGTTTTACCAACTACAGTAAAAAATATAAGCATAATAAATCCATACCATGTGTAAACAGAATGGTGGAGTAAAATTGGTTAGGAAATGCACATCAGAAATTGTAGCCTGAGTACTCAAGTATGATGAGCATAGTGAGCACTATTTCTCTGCCTCTCAAAATTTCATTCATGTGTACCATCTAGTTTTGCTAATGTTTGACATTCCCTTGTTTGAATGGGCTATGAACAATCCTGTGAGCTGTCTTAGCATGATTTCTACTTTACAAATAAGACAATGCGGGGAGGGGGAAATGGCCACACTGTTGGTCAAAGTAAGAAGGTAAGAAGTGCTTCCATGCTTTCTACTTGACTTCTCTGCACATTAGGAGTCAGTAAACCATGGAGTTCACAGTTACAAAGCAGCCAGAAGCCACCAAGTGTTTTGAAAGATGGGCTTCTGGACTCAACAGAAAATGCTGCCAAATGTTGACAAAATATGATTCTATCAACTTTTTTTTTTCAGAAAAATTTATCAATAACAGGTTCATGTGGTTTTTTCTCCCCTTACCTTTGTCACATTTTCCTGCAACCCTGTATTGAAAAATCATGGCCGCAAGCATAAACTGGTTTGCAAGGCTACAAAGACATTTGTATTAAACATATATTTAATTTACAAATAGCTATAAAGGCAATCCTTTGTGTCCTTAGACCACAGTCAAGATAAAAGTCCCGTATGCCAGAAGTCAACAGATTTGTGATATAAAAAATTGCAACAGTCATCCAATAAATGAGTATTGGTTAATTAAAAAGAGAGACGTATACAAGGAACAAAGGAACCAGAAGAGACAGCATAGCCCACCAAAAATCTTGGCTAGGCTCTGAGAAGCAAGATACCATTAGCTGTAAGAGGCTTAAAGAAGTTGAAGCACTGCTGTTATTCCAAAGAGGAATAAAATTCCACTGGGAGAAAAAATAGATGCTATAGGAGACAAAGTTAACTCAAAAGGCTCCAAAGCAATAAAATTAAGAATGAAAACAAAAGATAACTAGCTAATCCTCACAATGTGATAGCAAAATTGAAAGCAAAGATTTAGAGTAAGATCAACAGGGTTGCATCACTCAGGAAAGCTGTTAAATTCAAGGACTCTCATTTTCTTAACAGGCAGGATGATGACAATACTCGCAACCTTTACCACAAGTGTCATTTATATGGATTAAATTAGTTATTATGATCCAAAATGAGGTCAAGAGGGAACCTTACCAGAATAGCCTTGTAAGGTATCAAGTCTAAATTTGAATAGTTTATCTTCAAGATGTTTCCTTGTCTATATCCTGTTACCATATAGAACTCAGGAAATTCAAACATGGTGACTGGATAGAGAGATCTTAAGATACTTAAAAACAGAATTGAGTAGCTGAAAAATAATTTATAAAGCCATGGAAATTAAAGCATTGATGCAACCCATTACTTATCTAGACTTCTAATTGTATAAAATATATTTTAACTAAGATTCCCTTCTAATTCTTGACAATCCATGGTAACAGCAGGGACCTATGTGTGGAAGTATTTCTAAGACAAGGCTTGACAGCCCATCTTGTCACTGCAACAATCAATAATGTTTATTAAACATCTTTATGTCTTCCCAATGCCATATTACCAAGTGCTCTAAAGATTTTTCATTTAACATAGATCACATTTTTTTCTTCTTACCCTCCTCCAAAGTAACTGATCTCTGTGCCTCCAACAGCCTGAGGTCTGGAGGCCTGGCTCATATAAAGACTTACAATTGCTGGTTCTGTAGAGTCTCCAGGGTTTCTACAGTAGCAACATTTACATTTTCAATACTGAAACTTTCTAACCAGATAATGTCACTTCATGCACTTGTAGACCCTCTGTGTCTTCCAAATGGCTGGTATCTGATCCATAAGAGTCTGTTTTCATTAGGCAGTTTCTCTTCACTCTTTTTGCACTGAGCAGCTAAAGGTTCACCTTACCTTGTTTTGTGACCAATTTCTTTCAGGATTTTCCTCGGACAGCAAGATTTCTGAGGGAGTCTAATTATTCAAATCCCTGGGTGATTTCAGTTACACCTGTTTTACTCCTTACAAAGTCATTAGAATTTGGCTGAGCAGACTGACAGCTGGCAAGCACTGAGCCTCTAAAGGAGCAGCTCAGCCTGACATTTTCCTAAAGTGCAATGGAGTGCATCCTATAACAGAAACTTAGCTACAGCCAACCACCTTTTAGTTTCATAATTTGATCCTCTCACATAATATGTTCCTAGGATTTCTCTCTCTAGTCTTGATGCTTTAGGCAAACTCTGAAAAATTATAGGGAGGAGATAGAGAATGGAGAGTTGGGGAGAAAGTGTCAAGAACCCTCTACCAGAAAATGAAAATAAAAAAGGCTTGTGCAGTCTGTATTGGATACAGATGTATGCAAGACAGCAACTCTGTCCTGAAAAGTTGCCAAGAATGCACCAGCTGCATATGGCCTTGGGGTAGGATAGGAAACAGCAATAAGATAATCTAGTAAGCGCTCTGTTACTATTGGGAACAGAACTGTCTATTGAGCTATTGACCTGGACCAATCTGATACCTCAGCAGCTGATGAGTACCTTCTATGGGAAGGGGTTTGGGAGCATGTTCCTCCTATCTGCCCTTCTTTTCTGACCCATGCCCACAGCCATGGATCAGGCCCATTTTGGTTCTCAGCTGCATTATTAAAATCACTTTCTAGATCTCTACCTTCCAAACCAGCTTTCATACTACTGTGGGATTAACTTTTCTTTTTTTTTTTTTATAAAGTCATATACACATAGATAATGAATACATTTATGCATATATGAGGTACAATGTGTTGATTTTTGCATACAATTTGGAGTGCTTACATCAAACTAATTAATATAGCTTTTACCTCATTTACTTGATTATTGTGTTAAGACATTTATGTTCTATACTTAATAGATTTGACTTGTACCCTTCAATATGCTCCCTAGATGTGGTCCTACCACATACCCTTCCACTATCAAATCTCCCCCTTCCTCTCCCTTCTCATTTCATTTCTCTCCTTCATCCCAGGCTATAGTTGTGATCTATCTTTCATAAGAAAGTGTGAGTCAATATAAATTGGTTTCATAGAAGTACTGAGTACACTGGATACTTTTCCTTCCATTCTTGAGATACTTTACTTAAGAGAATTATGTTCCAGGTCCATCCATGTAAACGTAAAAGAGGTAAAGTCTCCATCTTTTTTAAGGCTGCACAGTATTCCATGGTATACATATACCACAATTTATTAATCCATTTATAGGTTGATGGGCACTTGGGCTTCTTCTGTGACTTGGCTATTACAAATTGAGCTACGATGAATAATCTGGTGCAAATATTTTTTTTGCAAAATCATTTCTGGTCTTTTGGATATACTCCTAGTAGAGGAATTGCAAGATCCAATGGCAGGTCTATTTTTAGATCTCTGAGTGTTCTCCAACTTCTTTCCAAAAGGAATGTATTAGCTGGTATTCCCACCAGCAGTGCAGAAGTGTTCCCTTTTCTCCACATCCACACCAACATCTGTAGTTTTGGGATTTTGTTATGTGGGCTACTGTTACTGGAGTTAGATGGTATCTCAAAGTGGTTTTGATTTGCATTTCTCTGATGATTAAAGATGATGAACATTTTTTTCATATGCCTGTACACCATACATCTGTCTTCTTCAGAGAAGCTTCTGTTCAAGTCTCTTGCCCATAGTGAAATGGAATCACTTGTTCTTTTCTTATTAATAAGTTTGAGTTCTCTGTGGATTCTGGTTATCAGACCTTTGCCAGAAACGTAACCTGCAAATATCCTCTCCCATTCTGAGGGCAGTCTACTTGCTTTACCTACTGTGTTCTTGGTAGTGCACAAGCTTTTTAGTTTGATCAGATCCCAGTAATGTAGGTTTGGCATTGCTTCAATTGCCCTGGGGGTCCTCATCATAAAGTTTGATGGCCTGGAGACCCAGGCCAATTTCTTCAAGCATTTCCCCTACACTCTCTCCAAGAATCTTTATGGTTTCATGCCTAAGTTTAGGTCTTTTATCCAGTGAGAGTCAATTTTTGTTAGAGATGAAAGGTGTGTGTCCAGTTTCAGTCTTCTACAAGTCGCCAGCCAATTCACCCAGCACCATTTGTTAAATAGGGACTCTTTCCCCCAATCTATATTTTTGATAGGCTTATCAAAGATCAAATGATGATAAATGTCTGGATTCATCTCTTAATTCTCAATTCTGTTCCATACCTCTACCTCTCTATTTTTGTCCCAGTACCATGCTGTTTTGATCACTATCAATTTATAGTATAGTCTGAAGTCTGGTAGCATGATTCTACCTGAGTTGTTTTTATTTCTGAGTAATGTCTTAGCTATTGGAGGTTTTTTCTGTTTCCATATAAAATGAAGTACTAGCTTTTCTAAATCTTTAAAGTATGACCGAGGGACTGCATTAAATCTGTAGATTGCTTTGGGTAGTATGGACATTTTAACAATGTTGATTCTTCCCAGCCATGAGCATGGTATGTTTTTCCATTTGTTGACATCTTTAGTTATTTCTTTTCTGAGAGTTTCACAGTTCTCTTTATAGAGATCTTTCACATCCTTTGTTAGTACATGCCCAAATATTTCATTTTCTCTGGCACTACTCTAAAGGGAATAGAGACCTTGACTATTTTTTCAGCTTGACTATTGCTGGTATATATGAATGCTACTGATTTGTGAGTATTGACTCTGTAGTCTGAGATGCTGCTGCATTCCTTGATCACTTCCTAAGAGTTTTGTAATTGTCCCTGGGGTTTTCCAGGTATACAATCATATCATCTGTGAAGAGTGAAAGTTTGATCTCCTCTGACCCTATATGGATACCCTTGATCACCTTCTCTTGCCTGATTGCAATGGCTAAGACTTCTATTACAATGTTAAAAAGCAGTGCAGACAGTGGACAATCTTGCCTGGTTCCTGATCTGAGTGGAAATGTTTTCAATTTTACTCCATTCAATATGATATTGGCTGTGGGTTTGCTGTAGATGACCTCTATCAGTTTAAGAAATGTCCCTTCTATACCCATTTTCTTAAGTGTTATGATCATGAAAGGATGCTGGATATTATCAAAAGCTTTTCCTGCAACAATTGAGAGAATCATATGGTCTTTGTTTTTTAATTTGTTTATGTGATGAATTATATTTATAGATTTACATATATTGACCAGTCTTGAGATTCTGGGATAAAACCCACTTGGTCATGGTGTATAATTTGTTTGATGTGTTGCTGGATTCTGTTTGTTAGGATCTTATTGAATATTTTTGCACCAATATTCATTAGAGATACTGGTCTATAATTTTCTTTTCTTGTTGGGTCTTTTCCTGGTTTGGGGATCAGGGTGATGTTTACTTCATAAAATGTGTTGGGAAGTATTACTTCCTTTTCTAGTTTTGGAAAAGGTTAAGTAATATAAGTACTAGTTCCTCTTTAAGTTTTAGTACAATTCTGATGTGAAGCCATCTGGTCCCAGACTTTTCTTTTTAGGAAGATTTTGTATAGTTGATGCTATATCAGAACTTGATATAGGACTGTTCAACATTTCCACTTCTTCATGGCTAAGCCTAGGAATGTGGCGTGCTTCCAAGTATTGGTCAATTTCCTTCAGATTTTCCTATTTCTTAGAATAGAGTTTTTTGTAATATTCATTACAGATTTTTTTAATTTCTGCCGAGTCTACGGTTATCTCATCTCTGTCATTTCTGGTTGATGAAATTAGAGATTTTAGTCTTTTATTTCTTGTTAGGTTAGCCAAAGCTTTATCTATTTTATTGACCTTTTCAAAAAAACAACTTTTTGATTCATTGATGTGTTGTATAATTCTTTTATTTTCAATTTCATTTAATTCTGCTCTAATTTTGGTTATTTCTTACTTCTGCTGGGTTTGGGGTTGGAATGTTCTTCTTTTTTCAGTTGCTTGAGATGTCCCATTAAGTTATTGATTTCTGCTTTCCATTCTCTTGAGGAAGGCTCGCAGTGCTATAAATTTCCCTCTTAGGACTGCCTTTGCAGTATCCCACAGGTTCTGGTAGTTCATGTCTTCATTATCATTTTGTTCCAAAAATTTGGTAATTTCTCTCTGAATTTAATTTATAACCCAGCTATCATTTAGCATAAAATTATTTAGTTTCCATGTCCTTGTGAGTTTGTAGATTCCTGTTGTTACTGAGTTCAAATTTTATTCCATAATGGTCTGAGAAGATACAAGGAATAATTTCTATTTTTTTAAATTTGCTGAGGTTAGCCTTGTCACCTAAGATGTGATCAATTTTGGAGGATGTTCCATGCACTGATGAGAAGAATGTGGATTCAGTTTTGTTAGGATGAAATGTTCTGTAGATGTCTGTTAGATCCAATTGTTGAGTGGTTAATTTTAAGTCTAAAATTTCTTTGTTTAGTTTCTTATTGAAGGATCTATCCAACAAAGCCAAAGGGGTGTTAAAATCTCCTACTATTATAGTGCTGGAGGAAATCAAGTTGCTCATATCAGTTAGTCTCTCTTATAAATTAAGGAGCATTCTGGTTGGGTGCATAAATATTAATAATTGAAATTTCATCATGTTGAGTGTTTCCCTTAACAAATATGAAGTGACCATCCTTTTCTTTCCTTACTTTTGTTGGTTTAAAGCCTATTGTATCTGCGAATAAAATTGCAACACCTGCTCTTTTCTGATTTCCATTACCTGATTATAGATGACCATCCCTTCACCCTGAGGCTATATCTTTTAAGGTAAGATGAGATTCTTGTATGCAGCAGATATCTGGCCTGAGTTTTTGTATCCAGTCAGCCAACCTGTTCCTCTTGAGGGCAATTTAAGCCATTCACATTAATTGAGAGTAGTGATAAGCCTGGTAGTATTTTGGGTGTCGAATATTTCAAAAGTCCAGTGGACATTTTTAATCCTTTTGCCACTGTGGAAGTTGGGATTTGATCAAAAATTTCTAAGTAAATTTACTTTGGTGGTAAAGCATTGTGCTGGTCATTGTGGAGGATGGGTCTCAGAATATCTTGGAAAGCTGGTTTAGTTATGGCAAATTTCTTCAGCATGTGAATGTTATTAAGGTATTTAATTTCTCCATCATAAATGAAACTCAGTTTAGCTGGATACAGGATCCTGGGTTGAAAATTGTTTTGTTTTAGGAGGTTGAAGGTAGCTTTTCTACCTTGAAAAGTTTCAGCAGAGAGATCTGCAGTCATTCTAATATTCTTCCCCTTGTAGGTTATAGTTTTCTTCTGTCTAGCTGCTTGCAGTATTTTCTCCTTCATATTAACTTTGGCAAAGTTAATTATAATATGTCTTGGAGATGCTTTTTTGGGGTTGAGTTGTGCTGGGGTTCTGAAACTGCTATCTGAATTTCAGAATTTCTCGCAATGTTTGGAAAGTTCTCCTCGATTATGTCTTGGAGTAGAGCATCTGGGCCTTTCGAAGCAACCTCATCACCTTCAGGAATTCCTATAAGGCAAATATTAGTTTTCTTGGAATTATCCCAGAGCTCCCTGAGAGAATGATCCATTTTTGCTCTTCGATTCTCTTCCTCTTTGAGCATTTGGGAGCATTCAAAAGCTTTCTCTTCAATGTCAGAAATCCTTTCTTCTGCCTGCTCCACTCTGTTACTGAAGGATTCTACTATATTTCTCATATCTTGGAAGGCTGCAACTTCTTTTCTCAATGTGTCAAACTCTTTGCTGACTTTGTCTTTGAATTCATTGAATTCGTGAGAAAACTTTTGAATTATTCCTAGAATTTCTAATTTCAACTTTACTTCCATTTTGTTAATCTTATTTGCCATCCAAATTCTAAACTCAATTTCTGACATCTCAGCCATTTGTTTATGAATGGGATCCTCTGGTGTGGCTGCTTTGTTGTTCTTTGAGGGAGTTGATCTGCTCTGATTATTAATGTTGTGAGAGTTTTTCTGCTGATCCTGCCCCATGATTGTTTTTCACCATTTGACTAGATGAGCAGGTAAGGTGAAATTGGATTGGGAGCTTCTGGAGTTGTGGTTAACCAGCCCTTTGCCAAAGAGCTGGGACTGGTGACTGCAGCTTTCCCCCTACACCTTTGCAAAGGACCCAAATAGTACTATAGCCTGAGAGTCTGGAGACCTGCTTGGTATGGTAGGGCTAGGTTTCTCTGTCTTGTATTCAGCTGATCTCTGTCCAATCCTAGTAAATCAGTGACTCTGGGTTGAAGTCTCAGCTGAAACTTGTTTCCTTGGAGTCGTAGCTTGCCTCAGCAGAGAAGACGTGCAATTGTTTATCTCTTCTCTCAGCTCGGCTCCCACCCTTTGGCTTTGTTGGGTTCTTTCTGGCTGTTTTCTCTCCCTCTGGACTGGAGCTTCTATTGAAAGCTGGCTCCAGTCAGCCATCATCCGCCACACCCCTTTATTCTGTTTTTCCGGGAGAGCTGAGTTAACGTCTATACCATCTGCCATCATGTTCCACCTTGGGATTAACTTTTCTAAAATATAACTTTGAGCATTTGACCTGATCAGAAGCCTTCAATGGGTCTGTACTGAATACTCAGTTTAGTCAAAAGGCCTCTGCCTAGAAATTAGGACCCTTTACTACATGGCCTTTTTCTTCCTGCCTTTTGCCCTTGACCCCTCTAGTCTGGCTTTTGAATGAAGTCCACAAAGTTAGCAATTCACTGGTGCTCCAAGGTAAACAAATGCGAATCAGGAAGTGATGATAAGGCATTCTAGGAGTTTTCTCCAGGCTTTGGAACTGAGGAGAGACAGGAATATCCCTATTAGTTGGTGTTGGCCAACAAAGTATGCAGGATCCCTGAAGAAGCTAGAAAGGGCTCTCCAACCTAAAGACAGTAGTAATGTTACATATTTTATACATATCACTCAACCAGATAGTTGTCACTAGACTTCACTCTCAGAAGAACAGACCTAACACCCATATTGAGCTAGTGATCCTTGATGTTTACATATGAGGACATAGTGGTAACAGCAATCATTCTCAGATTTGATTCTTTCCCTCCCTTCCATTAGCCCATGGACTGACTATTTAAGCCATGGATTTCTCCTCTCTGACTTAGAAAATATTCTTTCCTTTCTTTAATGATAGCTTCATGTTTTCTTATTCTTGAAAAAAGCAAACTTCTACTTCTAATATGACTGCCTTGCTCCAACTAGTATTCCATAGGCCCACAAGCCTTAGAAGTATGGGAAAGAGGAGCAATAAATTCATAGCAGGTGGACTCTAAGCAGGGGAGGATGAGGACTGAGTGCATGGATGATGTAAATAGCTCATGTGTTGTGCATAGCAAAATCACCAACACCTTCCCCATAAAATGAGGAACACAGAGTAGGAGAAGATATTCATAATACATATGAGATAAGACATTAAGTTTGCAAACTCATCCTAGAAAAAGTGCTATATACCTCATTGCTCAACATCACTATGGTCACCCTCAAGGTACTCCTCCTTGGGAAGCCATGCACCAATGCCAGCACCCAGTCAAAGCAATTTTCAAACTCTTTTTCTAGATTGGACATCAGGGCTGTCATTATATGGTCACTAGATGGCCAAGGGGGGTACTTCAAAGGTAACTGTAGTGATATTCAGCAGTGAGGTATGTAGCATTTTTTTCTAGGACAAGTTCATGAACTTAATTGTCCAACCTTGTATACCCAATAAATATTTCATATCTAAAATGTATAAAAAATTCCTGTAAATTGATTTAAAAAACCCAGATAAATCAGGGTAGAAAAACAGGAAAAGACTTGAATAGGCCCTTCACAAAAGGATATCCAAACAGAAAATTATTATATGAAAAGGTGTTCATTCTTGTTAATAATCTTGAAAATGTAAAGTTAAATCATAATACTATATCATGCCCATACAAAGTTGCTAAAATTTGAGAGCCTGACGATACCAAGAGTTGACAGCTGCTCTGTGATCAGCTGGAGTTTGCTGTACTGCTACTGAGATATAAATTGGTACAATTACTTTGAAAACTTTATCAGAATTTACTAAAGCTGAGCATACACAAACCCTAAGATTCAGCAATTCCACCCCCCAAATGTATACATACATTCATCACATGACATGTACAAGGTAGTTCTTTGAAAATTAAACACAGAATTACCATATGATCCAGCCGTTCTATTCCAAGAGAAGTGAAAACACACATCCACATAGAAACTTATTCACAAATATTATAGGTTGGGAAGGTTGAGAACCACTGCTCTAGAAAAACACCCCATATGCATCACCAATCCTGCCTTATCTTCCCCTCCCCTTTCCCCGGTAGCCATCATTCTATTTTCTGCCTATGTAGATTTACATACTCTGGATATATCATATAAAATGAATCACAACCTTCCTAATGCCACAGACCTTTAATATAGTTCCTGTGGGTCATGACCCACAGGTTGAGAACCGCGGTTCTAGGGGGATTAAAAAGTTCTGAAAGTGTAGAGAGGTGGTATAGTTGCACAACATAGTGAATACATTGAGTGCTACTGAATTGTATACTCAATGTAATGTGAATGGTTAATTTAATGTTACATAAATTTTACTTCAATTTTTAAAAGACCTAAAAATTCCCCTTTTCATTACTTTTATCTTCTCTGGAAAAGATATCTCTATTGCCTATTGTATACACACATAGGGAATTCCTTACTTTGCATAATGGTGGCACAAACTTCTGTTACCACAATTAAGCCAAATTATACCAGTTTCCAAAAATATGACTCAAATTTTAGTGATCACTGTATATTAACTCTGAGTAATTATATAAAATAAAAACGTCACATTGACTTCTTCAGTCCTCAGTTCACTGTGTAAAGAATAGATATGCATAATAATCAGTGACTAATCACATCACTCCTTAATGTCTGCTAGTGATTGGTCACTGCACATCTGTTATGTGGTTCATGTACAGCGAATGAACATATAGTTGTGTTTCCTCTTGTTCTCCTGGTGATAAATCCACAGGATGTTTTATAAAAATTAATCAGTGAAAGAGGGAATTGGCCACAAAAATAAAAATGCAACAAAAGAAATGAAAAATGATAATGCCAAAAGTAAAATTCTAATCCAGTGTAAATTGGATGTTATGGAAGAAATAGTTGACCATTGGATTGTTAGCACAAGATCTCAGTCAATTAAGGTTGCTATAACAAAATATCATAGACTGAGTGGCTTATAAACAACAGAAATTTATTTCTCACAGTTCTGGAGGCTGGAGTCTGAGATTGGGGTGCCAACCTGTTTAGACTCTGATGAGGGCCCTCTTCCAGGTTGCAGATGACAATCTTCTTGTATACTCACATGGCAAAAAGGGGGTGAGATAGCTTTCCAGGGTCCCTTTTATAATTAATTACCTTCTAGAGGGCCCACCTCCTAATACCATCATATTGGGGGCTAGGATTTCAATGAATGGGGGAGGAACAAATATTTAGTTACACTGCAAATGGCTACCTTTTAAGAGACTCAGGCTATACTGCCAGAGGAACTTTGTGGAGGCACACTTATCAATATAAATGAAGTAATTTTGATGAAAAGAATGAAGATGTCCCAGAAGAAGTGATGCCAGCAAACAATTTCACATTAAAGAAACTCTCAAAGATATTTCATGACATTGAAAGGTCAAAGGATAAAATGTTGAAAGCTGATCAAAACTTGGAAAAGAATATGACGATATGCCAATGCATAGAAAAATGGTTACTCTTTATTATAAGTTATATGACAAGAAGACAAAATTGTGAAAATTACTCTTATAATATTTTCTGACAAAAAAGAAAACCCAAAAGCCATACAGTTGACCTTTGAACAATTCAAGGGTTAGGACCACAGACATCCCCTGTCGAAAATTGACATATAACCTTTGACTCCCCCAGAACATAACTGCTAATAGCCTACTGGGGACTAGAAGCCTTATTGATAGTATAATCAGTCAACTAACATATATTTTGTATATTTTATGTATATATACTATTTTCTTATAATAGGCTAAGCTAGAGAAAAGAAAATATTAAGAAAAGCATAAGAAAGATAAAATATATTTACTCTTCATTCAGTGGAAGTTGAGGTGAAGGAAGAGGAGGGGTGGGTCTTGCTATCTCAGAAGTAGCAGAAGTGGAAGACCATCTACGTATGAGCAGACTCACAGAGTTCAAACCCATGTTGTTCAAGAGTAAACTGTACTTTAATTCCTAATGTTTCTCATAAATACTTGTTTTTTTCATTTATAACTGACAATATATTTATCATTGACAATAAGACAGCTTTTACTCCTGTGACAAACATTTTTAAGTCACTGAACAATTTGGAATTGTAATTCTTCCCATTGATTTTTAAGATTACTTTGCATGGTATGAGCTCACACAGCCATTTCTATGATCCCACACCTCTGTGCAAAGTTACAACAGCCTGTGCTCTATTCCCTATAGGTCATGTTCCAGTCCAGATACCATTACCACCAATTTAAAATATCTCTATCTCATAGCAATATTTTTGCCACATAGTACTGGCTTAATTTGTTTCCACCATTCCCTCCTTGCTCAAAGACTTTGTAATTCCCCCCCCCCATTGCAATTTTTAAAAATGCACATTCCTAAATGAAGACATTTTCTGATTTTCTTACTCACCAAACAAGGTGATCCCTTTCTCCCTCCTTTGAAACCTCTACCTACTGGAGCAAAAAAAAAAAAAAAAAAAAGAAAAAGAAAAGAAAAAAACTCCTTCAATCCAAATTTGTTATAAAGGCGAATATATTTGGTTTTGTTTTTACTTTGTTTTTGCAGATATGGAATTGCATGTCTAAAATGAGATATAGCTAAACACTTGCATATAACAAAAAGGAAAAAAATGGACAAAGGAAGTGAAAACTAGAACTTCTCTTTTCCTCCAAATAAATATGAAAATCCTAAAGCAGAGCTTTTCCAAAAAAAAAGATAACTCACTATTACGGCTTTTTATTTGAGTATTTATAGAATACTGAATACTTGTAAAACGTCTATGTTAAGAACACAGTCTGTGTGAGTTTTATTCCTCGTGGGTGTGGGGGAAAGACAACACTGTGCACCCTAAGTTGTTCAGCAGTCACTCCCTCAGCCTCCCAGTTGCTATGTTCAACTGTACTTTATACATTGCCCTTGAATAAAGAGTCACTTGGCTGTGAAATTTCTTGAACCAACAGCTCTTTGTTGAAGAGCTCACAAGACTTTTAATAAAGACAACTAAAAAGCAATTGATTTTCCCCTGGTTGTAGTATGTATTCAAAAGATTGATAAACAATATCTACCATGCTCTCCCTTAAGAATGCATCCTTTGATTTGTTCTTTAAAGAAAAAATTCACACAAGTCAATATTTGTTTTCTTTTTATAATAACCACATACAGAGTTTTCTGGGACAGTGGTACAACAGTTTTCTGTTCACATTCTCATTCTATGTGATTTATTTGAAATTATCTCTAGATAATACATACTTGGATCAATTTCTGTCCACCGCACACACAACGTACTACAGTACATTGCCAGGCACCCTACATCGACTGCCACCCCATCTATGATAGTAGACATATCAACTGTCATTTTATTTATAACCCCATGCTCTTGGCCATGGTTGATTAGACCAAGAATACACACTTGCCTCAATTTCAACCAACCAAAGTCCCTTCTCTTGGAAATTGGATTTTGAACTGAAAGGCAGTCCTTTTGGTGGGTATCTGGACATGTGAGATATATGCTTAGAAATATGAAAAGGAAATTTCTACTTGTCATGCAGGGGAAAAATCCATCTGCATGACAGGAAAAAAATTACTTTCCTGGTTCCAAATCCTTTCTTAGCCCATGTTCCTTCCTATAACTGGGTCCCATTAAACATCCTTATATCCTTAAAATAGATTTATTTCTTTTGCCTACTTAAGCTTATTAGACTTACTTTCTACTACTTGCTCATAAGAGAAACAAAGAATATTCTCACTCATAAATGGGTGATAAAAACTGTGTGTATATATAGACATAGAGAAGGGAAGGATAGACAATGGAGACTTCAAAGGGTAAGGAGGTAGAAGGGGGTGGATGATGAGAAATTACTTAATGGGTTCAATGTACGTTATTTAGGTAGTGGATACCTTAAAAGCCCTGACTTGTACATTATGCAATGTATACATGTAACATAATTGTATATATACCCTATAAATTTATGCAAATAAAAACAAAAGAATATTCTAATGCAGGTGTTGAGAGACTTCATCTTTGAAATAAGAATAATGATGACACTGTTATTAATCTCAATACCAAACAAGCAGAGCAATGAGTGTCCTTTTAAAGTTAAAATCAACAATTATTTTTACATACAAAAATCTATCAGCTTCTCCCAGGAAGGCTTTGTTACCTGTCCTAAGCTTGCTATGCAGATCTACCCTGCTTGACATGGTATACATTAAGTGATCTGCTATTCCACAAAAGCACATCAGCTTTCACAGGACAACCAAACCTTTTAGATCTGCAACCAATTCTTTATCTGTGAGGGGTATGTGGTCTCAAACATCATACTATATCTTTTATATGAGACACTGTCCTAAATGAGTAACAATTTCAACATCTTAACAGTGTCTGTGTTGGTTTCCCTGGTGCCACAAGGTCCGTACTGGGGAAAATGTCTCTCATCTGACCACTGACCATAATGGTGCTTATTTTCTTCCTGTCTAATATTATTTACCTTTAGAAATGTTAATTATTGATGTTTCTGAAACTTAATATTTTCTAAAATGCACTTGGTATTCTCTCCCAGAGGATTTACTTCATACTCTGGTTTCTCTTCAGATCGCATAAATCTTTCGCCTTTTATCAGAGGATTTACTTCATTCAATGTCTTGTGGGTTTTTAAGCTCATTCTGATCACTAAACAGCATACAGGAACTGAACGTCTAAACTGTCTATAAATTTGGGGAACTAGATAAATGGAACCAAAGAATAAATCTAGCAGAGATCTAATTTCCTAAACTTAACAGACAATATATCCCATTTTTTCCTGTCTCCCCCATTCTTAAGTTATTAAAAATAACATGATTACACAATCAAGACCCAGATTTAATCATTTCTTCTTTGCTGGAAACAACAAATAAGAGGATTTATTTCAAGTGAAAAACTTCTTGAATATTATCAGATGTTTTAAGAGGTGTTTAGCCTTTAAATTTTTTTCTGGTCCCACCAACACACAATATTTCAGTCTAGCATCTTAATCAGTTAGCTAGTCATTTGTTAACTGTCTAGAAAACAATTAGTAAAGTCATTAATTTACTATTCTATTCTCAAGATTAATAATTACTTGCTTTTAATTATGATAAATTATGTTTTATTAAAGGTTCTGTCCTCACTATAAATTGAAATGTATTTGATTTTTATAAATATGTTTCAATGAAATAGGGCACTTCACAGCAGGGATAAGGGCTCAGGTAATCTTTTTCAAAACTGACATTTGATTTCAAAAAACAGAATATATATAAACAAAAAAATTACAAAAAAGTAAAAAGAATCAGAATTAATACAAACATTTTAAAAGTATTTTTCTACTAATAGTTATTAATATATATTCATATAATCAATTATATAATATTAACTCACTACCCAATTACTTATTAATTATCAATGGACTTATGTTTTGAGTTTGTCCTTAACATTAACTACAATATTATGGTAAAATTTTGAAACAAAAAAAAATTTAACAAATACAGAAATGGCTATATAAATTAAATTAAATTTTACCATCTTATGTGTAAAATAAAACTTTAATAAAGAATATTTAATGTATAAGAGTTGAAGTTATAAGAAAGCATAGATAATTTGATAGAAATAAGGAAGGATGTTGAATTATAAATTATCAAGTTATAAAAACTTATATTTTAGCGGCTTTGGAATGTAGTCTGGAAGGTCCTTAAAAAGTTAAACTTAGAGTTACCATGTGATTTTACTTTTAGGTATAATTACAATTCTAATTATATACCCAAGATAATTGAAAACAGATATTCAAACAAAAGCTTGTATGTGAATGTTCATAGTGGTATTATTCATAGTAGCCAAAAAGTGGAAAGAACCTAAATGCCCAGTGATTGATGAATGAATAAAAACTATGCGTGTATCCATACAATGGAATAGTATTCGGTCATCAAAAGAATGAAATACAAATATATGCCTGGTCGTGGACGAATCTTGAACATGTTAACTAAAACAAACCAGACACAAAAGGCCACATAGATTCCATTTATGTGAACTGTCCAAAATAGGCAAATCCATAGAGACAGAAAATAGACTGTTCAGTCTACTGGTGTTCAGGGTCTGGAGAGAGGAGACAATGGGGGTTGACCATTTATGGCTACAAGGTTTGGGGGAATATGATGAATGCATCCTGGAATTAGATAGGGATAATAGTTACATAACTTCGTAAATATACTAAATACCACTAAATTGTATTCTTCTAAATGGTAAATTTTATGGTATGTGAATTACATCTCAACTTAAAAATTATATGAGAAAAATAATTTACAGAAAAGGAAAATCAGAACATTAACCAATGCATGTGATAATAAATCGCTTGATTCTTTCTGTTCAGCATATTCATCAAAAATGGCCTACATGCATTTAATAATCTGTGTATACAGAAGTATCCCCTTGTAAGTGCTCACCATGTATTACACAAATAATACCTCCAGAATAGAGTGGGAGCCACATTTTAAAGGACTGGGAGGAATCCAGACACAGAGAATGCCCTGTTACGCTCCACACAGACACAGAAAAAAATAATATTGTATTTCAGAAGCATCTCGAGGACTTTAGATCCCGAATCAATAGAGAAATGCTAAATTAGAAATAGAAATTTAGAACAACTTGCAGAAAATGGACTGAAATGTTCATCTAAATTTTGTGTTTCTTTTTGTATTTATTTATTTTTATTAAATCATAGCTGTGTACATTAATGAAATCATGGGGCACCATGCACTGGTTTTATATACAATTTGAAGTATTTTCATCACACTGGTTAACATAGCCTTCCTGGCATTTTCTTAGTTATTGTGTTAAGACATTTATAGTCTACATTTAGTAAGTTCCGCATGTACCCTTGTAAGATGCACCCTAGGTGTGTGAGTTTAATACTAACCACTGAGCTTTGTCCCAGTAGCCATGATTTTCATGTGACTATTTGCGTACCTTGTGTTAGTTCCAATACCAGCCTTACCCAAATGTTTTCATTACTACAAAATATTCAAGAGAGAAAATGAAATGGATTTCTAGCCAGTTATCCAAAGTGAACACAGTTGGGATCTTTACAGCAGCTGATAGAATATTTCACCTTTTCAGTGTAGTGTCTTGATAACACTAACCGTCATTTTGTGTCCTCCAAAGGCAGAGCATTCTATTCCCACCAGTGCCTCAGAGAATGAGATCCCAATTCCTTAGAGTATGATGGTGATAAGTTGAAATTTATCTATAGTCCCAGGCAATGTCAGTATACTGAAATGGACGTGTTTAGTGTTAAGTACCTTACTAGCAATTTCCCTGTTGAGCATTGGAATGTGATAAAGCATTAGACCTTTACTCTTTGGAGTAAAATGCAGTGCTTCAAAAAAAAAAAAAAATAGATTGGGGAGAACTTCTGGCAGCCATTTGTCCCAGTAATTGACCAACAGGGAACAATAAAGCAGTATTCTTCAACACCAGCATCCTGTTGGAAGCACCATACCCTTCCTCTTACACATTTTACAAATTGAAATGCTAGTAGAACAAGCACACTTCTCCATTAAATGGATAAATCTGACCCATTGAACATGAGCAACAGCAGTATGGCACCTACAAACGACAATGGAGAGATCCATTTCTGTGGCTTCCCAGAACTTGTGGGCCTCTTTAAGGGTAAAAGCAATCTTTTCACCTTCTATCTTGAGGCAGTGACCATATTGACTCTAAAGTTTTGCCTATATCCATCATATTATAACAGGAAGCATCTCCAGCTAACTTTGCTCCCAAGTAACTACTAACACTTTATAAAATTAAACAATCTGAAGGAAAGCATCAGAAGGTTTCACCACGGAAAGAATACCACAGCCAACAGAGAAATGAGGATTTCACCAAAGACTGTGCCTTGCATGTTAAAAATGCATCATGCACATCTGTAATAATTAAGGGATCCTGTTCATCTGAGAAGCATAATCTCATAACACCTCATTTTAAATGAAAGATCATCTAACAGCTTACTCATTTTTACCTTAATCCAGTGGTTCTCAACCTTCCTAATACCATGGCCCTTTAATACAGTTCCTGTGGGTCACGACCCACAGGTTAAGAACCACTGCCTTAATCTATTACTACTCAGTTGGAATAGTTACATGGGAGAAAAAGAGATGCTTTCCCTAAGTAACAGTCCAGTAGGTTTTCCCACCTCAATTCTTCTTTTTCTTTGCTATCTCTGGCCCCAGCATGTGATTTTTTTTAAGCATTTCAAAATGTCAATACACAAACAAAGGAGACCAGAAGCAACCCCTGCTATCATAGAATCTTGTTTTATAAACCGACAAACACTGACATGTAATGAAACGTTATTCCCTTTTTCCCCTCCTCTTTGTAAATGATTTGCTTCCCCCTCCTTGTCCATGTATAAATAAACAGAAAAGTGTCTGTATATTTGGTGTTTTTTCTCCTCTGGTCTTCATAATCAAGGGCTATTACAGCAATAGATCTTATCTGCAGAATGGCAGTCCCTCTGCACCTTGGGTTCAGGTTTTTGTTTATGCTTGGCTGCCATTGTGGCTGTTCCTGATAGTTTTAGGTCAGCCATGACAGACTATGGGTGACACTAAATAAACAAGCTGGGAGTCTGGGACCCGCCAGGAAGGAGTGGTACTAGGGCTCACAGTTTGATTTTCCTTGATTAATCACCCCTTTTATTTAGAAGAACTTATTGTGTACAGTATCTGCTTGTCTGGCTAAGCAAATTACACCATCAACCAGCAAGGACTTAGAAATCCTCATAAACAAAGGGAAACAAGGAAGACAAGCACAGCTTACTCAACTGCAAAGTGAAGCTGCCAGCTTTAGAAGCGTGATCAGGGCTGTTTATTTATTTTCCGAATAGTGTATAGTTCTTGAGGCAGTGACCAAGAGCTATACACATATTTTCTTCTGCTGCTTGTTATCCTGCTCTGACCTAAGTAACCTTGTCAAGCCACCTCCCAGGTTGTCCAGATCACCACAACTAGCAGACTAATCATTCAGAATGATAAGAAGGGGAATGATTTTTTGTGATCAGCATCTCGGTATCCATCTTAGCTCCCCTATGCATTGTCAGTGTGTGTGTGTGTTTTACAGCCACTAGGTTTAGAGAGAAGGCTGCTGAATGAGGCTGTGTTTTGTTATATTCTCTGCTCTGCAACTCAGTTCAGAATCACTTTCTGAGATCCTACTGTACATGAGACACGATAGCACCCATAAAATTATCATTATCCATTAATATCTTCAAATTGCACTCCTGAATTAAGCAAAGACTTGTAACGTGTGTAACTGGCTATAACTATTTAGGAAGAAAATAATTTATCCCTCAAATTATATGTAATTAAAAGCATGGCTCTCGGGGATACTGAGAGCCCTTCAGTTCTGATTCAGCAAGTTGACACAAGGTCTTAAGATTTACATGAATTGCAATAACAAAGATAAGAATAAAAATGAAATTTAGGAAAGTGTTCAAATAATTGGATAATAAAAACAACTACCAAAAGCTATGGACAGGGAATTCATGGACATATATTAATAAAGAACCTCACTGATAATCAAGAAGAATAGATATCAACATAATTTTTCACCTATCAAAAAATGTAAGTTTTTTAAATTAAGGTTGGCATTTTGCGGATGATTACTATGGTAATCTGGATTTTATTGCACTCGCCTGCTGTCAGTGGGAAAATACATTGATATAATATTTTTGGACAATTAGAAGAATTCCTATGGCCAAGACCATATTCTAAGGCAGTCCTTCTCAAACTTTAACTGGTATAGGAATCCTGGGGATCTCTTTTAAAACCAAGGTTCTGATTGAGTAAGTCCAGGTGTAGATTAAGTCTTCATTTCAACAAGCTCCAAGACAATAAGGATTCTATAAGTTCAGAAAACATTCTTTAAATTGCAGTATTAGAAGGCTTTTGTGAAAGTGGGTGTGGAAGGCAGGCAACACCAAAGTAGGACACTGAGAGAGAGGGATGACTCATGACAAGGCCATTGCTTTAATCCTAGAGGTTTCCTATGAAATTGGTACGTTCTGTCCTGGATGTGATCTCTTGGAGGTACCTGTAGATTTGTGTAAAAGGCAGAGGAATACCCAGGTTTGAAGCTTCAGAGTAAATTTTGAACAGAGGCATATTAGGTTGAACCATATGAAACTGCCAAAATTCAACCTCTTTCAACCTACTAAAATGACCATTTTCATAGATGTTAACACAGAATTAAAGTTGAGGATCATTTTTTGTGGGGGCGATAACTGAACGTGTGGAAGTCTATGAGATTCATAAAACTAAGCATGAGGATTGAAGTGAGAACTGAACTTTGGGAAATATCCACATTTAGGAGATGAGAAGACAAAGTGAGATAAAGGAGTCTGTGTAGGGTTGTTAGAACTCCCATAAAAAAGTAACACAAAATGGGGAGAATATAACAGAAATTTGTTTTCTCATAGTTCTGGAGGCTATAAGTCAGAGATCAAAGTATCAGCAGAGATAGTTTCTTCTGAGACCTGTCTTCTTGGGTTGTAGAGGGTTGCCTTCTCCCTGTGTCTTCACATGGTCTTCCCTCTGTACATGTCTATATCCTAATGTCCTCTCCTTATAACATAGTAATATTATGTTAGGGTTCATCCTAATAACCTCATTTCAACGTAATTACCTCTTTAAAGACCCTATCGCTAAATGCAGTCACATTTTGAGGCACTGAGGGTTAGGGCTTCAACATTTGGGCAGGAACACAATTTAACCCATAACAGATACTGACAAAGAATTTTCAAAAATATAGGGAGGAACCAGCATTGTACTTTAAGAAACTTAAAGATGCAGAATCTCAGCAGAGTCCTAGAAATAAGAATGTAATGTGAGGATGACGAATGAGTTGTTAGAAGAGGCCCCTGAACTTGGGATTTGGAGGCTTCACAGACATTTAGGAAAGTACTTTGAGTGATAAAATCAAGGATGGATTCAGTCAGAAAAAAAAAAAGAAAAAGAAGTGAAGACATTGGAAAAACGTTAACGAGACCCACTGGTATAAATAAAACAAACATAAATGTATTAGCAGCCTTGTCCAGCCCCCATTAAACCTGGCCACTCTGTTTCTCTTCCATTGGGCCACCTGCTCACTTCCTCAGCAGGGAGCCCAAATTTCAGTACCTTAAACAATGTGTAGGATTATGTCCCAAGACCATTCCTATACGACTATTTCTGATACCTTAAGGATAAAGTGTTCAGTAAGACTCACTGGCAAATCATCCTCTTCTGATGACCACCAGCTTCAAAGAAAGGAAGGAAAAAGGCTCTCTTTTTCTCAAAATTCATCTGGGAATGAGAATCAACAGTAAGTCATCTAAGTAACTTGGCCACTTATGTGACTATCTTAATTTGCTTGGGCTGCTATAATGAAATACCATAGGCTAGAAGACTTAAATAACAAATATTGATTTTTCACAGTTCTAGAGACTGGAAGTGTGAGATCAAGGTGTCAGTATGGTTGGGTTTGTGGTGAAGATGCTCTTCTGGTTTGCACCTGGCCATCTTCTCCTTGTGTCCTCACACAGCTGAGACCAGAGAGAGGAAGCAAGATCTCTCATGTCTGTCTTGGTGCCCATGGCTCACTGGGTAGGGCGTTGGCCACATACACCAAAGCTGGTGGGGTTGAGCCCAGCCCAGATCTGCTAAACAATAATGACAACTGCAACCAAAAATAGCTGGGTATTGTGGTGGGCCTTGTAGTCCCAGCTACTCTGGAGGCTGAGGCAAGAGAATTGCTGAAGCCCAAGAGTTTGAAGTTGCTATGAGCTGTAACGCCATAGCACTTTAAAGAGAGCAATATAGTAAGACTCTGTCTCAAAAAAAAAAAAAAACAAACTCTCATGTCTCTCCTTATAAGGGAACTAATTGCATTCATACGGGCTCTATCTTCATGACCTACTAACCTTCCAAAGGCCCTACCTCTTAACACCATCACACCAGGGATTAGGATCCCAACACATGAATTTGGGTGGGGGGGACCTAATCAGTCCATAGTGATGACATCATTTCTATAATATCATATGGCAAAGTCATGAAATTACCCACACTATGTTCTGGCACCTAAGATAAGTTTATATTCTCCATAGATGTTTTATTTGTCCTCATGATCTCCATACTGATATATATCACAAAAAAAGGAACTGAATTTAATCCAGATAAAAATATTTTAGTCCTTCTGTATAAAGGTTCCTTTTAGTTTAAAATTTTAGTTTACTGATAATTCACTCGTCATCAGGTTCAACTATTCTTCTGTGGAAATTCAGCCATTTGAAGATCTTACCAACTTCTCTGTTCTTTTCTCAAAATGATACCCTGGGTATCATGGTGAGGGCAAAGGCTTACCAGGTCTTTGTGGCAGTGGGTTGAAGGAGTCCTGAGATCCAACAGTGATTCATAGGTTCTCTGCTATCATGTCTCTTTTTTACCTAGTTGCATTCACATCTGAAGTCAGTAGCTGGTGTGCTTGTTGCAAGGACCATTCTGAATTGATTGCAGCCTGGTAGTGACTCCAAATTCACCCTCACTCTTACTGGTGAATTGACATATGCATCCAGCACTCAGCCTGTACTTGCAGTTACCTCACCAGTGTAGACACCAATATGGTAGTTGCACTGGATGTCAACTCTGCCCCAACTAGAGTATAAATCCTACAAGGCCAGAATTTAATCTGTAGATTTTATTCACTGCCATATCCCCAGTGCCTAGAATGGTTCGTATTACATACTGGCATTCAATAAATACTGTGGATAAGTCAATGTTCTAGGCTCAGCTCTTGCCATGCAGAAAGAAAAGAATCCTTTTGCTTATTCTCTCCCTCTCCTTCTCACCTGGTTTCAAGTGTACTTGTCAAAACTATAAAATCTTTATTTGAACATCAGAAAGTAAATGTTAATTCTTTCTCTCACTGCGTATAACTTCTCTAAGAAGTCTCAATCCTTCCCCTTCCCTCTCTTCCCACTCTTACCCAGAAGCTGATAGTTCTCTCAGTCATTGGAGCCTTTTCTTTGCACCAGCAGAGCTGAGGGCATGGGGAGCAAATAAAGTGACTTATCAGATTAGAAAATGTGTGTTCCTCCTGTAGCCTCTTGGGAGCAGACCTGCCCACTATTGGCCCCTTCACCATTAGCCACTATTGCTGATGGCTAGTGACTAAGCCCATTGGATTCCAGGAGTCAGCCCAGACAGCCCACTTGACCATACTCTGAAATTCATCCATAGTAAAGGGGATCTTTCAGCACCCTATTAACTTACTACTGATGAAATTTTTCATTATTTCAGAATTTGGTCAAAGAAGAGAAAAGCTATTTGTTGCTATGCCTTGGAAACCCCTAAAACTTGAATTTTCTCCTCACCCTAAATCTCTCAATGAAGACTTAGTCAATAGATAATGAAAATTCAGCATGTATAGTATGGATGACATAAATGCCTGGGTTGAACCATTTAACATGGTGCAGAGTGTAGGAGATAACAGAACTCCAGCGCTCTGAGCCATCCAATCTTTATCCATTTGCTTCCTTCTTGGCCAGGGCCATGTACAGCTTGTCCAAATTTGGTAAAGAAACAAATTTCAAGAACTTTCTTTGTTACACAGTTCCATATTTTCTTAAAGAATGACATCATAATGGTCTTCACCGGCTGACAGTAATGCAATGGAAGGGCTCCAGACTGAGAAATGGGAAAGCTTACTTAGTTCATAACATCCCAGGCATTTCTCTATGCTCCACTACCTCAGCTGGGAGGCTTAGATGATCTTTAACACGCTGTTCTATACTTTTTCAAGACATTTGGTCTTTTTCATCTCTTAAAATAAGATGAAAATAGTCCCAGCTAGAGGGCAAAAATAATTGATCAACATTCTTCATTTTGTAAACTTTCACAAAGTTACTTCTAAATTAAAGGCACCTCTAAGCACTATTTTTCCAATCCAAGTAAAATTACCTTAGCATTCTTTCACAGATAATATTTGCAAACCAGCACTGGGTGGTAACTTTTTGCTTCCAAAATATATTTTAAAGGGTGATGCTTTTGAAAAAGAGGATGTTGGCCAGAGTAGCTGACACCAGGATAGTTTAATTAGCTACGCATTTGCCTCCTATCCATGTCCAATAAATATGCATTCCTTGGCACAGCTGCATCACAGCATGCACATTTAAATTAAAGAGGCTTCCTCAGAAGCTGGGGAAATCCTGATACCTTTTCCCTTTGCCAGAAGCCACATCAAATCCTGAATCAGTTGTCTCCTCAGAATTTCTTTATAGGTGTCTTCTTGTGGCAATCACAAACATGTTGCCAGATTAGGTTTTCATATTGTTCACTATTTATTTGGGGATTCTCTTAAAATTATAATAATAGCAACTAGGTTTTTTAAAAAATGAAATTAGACCATTTGGGTTTCTATCCTTTTCCCCTTAAATGGATGCACATCAATGACACTTGGTGAAACAGATTCGAGAACTATTGCCTCATACTTTTCCTTTTATCTTCACAATTGCTTTTGTAGAGGAAAGCATCATTAACTGAAAGTGAAATTAAACCAAAAGGATTAAATCCTTTTTGTACATTAGGATTCAAAAGTAAGTTATCTCAGATAGCAGATATTTAAAATGAGATGCTATTGCTTGAATGTTAGCTTTTTAAAATCCTATAGTATTATTTTCTTCCCAATCAAAACTCCCTAGCTAACAGAGAAAAGGCGCATCCCTACCCACAGTTCTGACCAGTCTGTGTCAGTCTCCAGACACTCATCCACAGCTTGCACCTGACAGAGGCAATGACAGATGAGCTTACTCACTGTTTGCTCTCCCCTGCAGAGAGGGCAGCCTTTCTTCTTTTCCAAGAGCCAGGGAGAGAAGGATGGCAAGTAGATGGATGGACATTCCAGAGGCACCTGTGGGGATACTGAATGTGTGACAAGTATCAGTGGCACCTGTTACTACATGGAACCAGCCAGGATGTGTTAGGACCAGCACCAAGTCCTCCTGGACTGGACCGCTCATGGTGACCTAAGAGGGAAAAGACCTTGTTTAACCATCTGCAAGGACCCTCTCATGGCTGACCACTCTGAGACTTGTCAGACAGGCATAAGGTGCCACTGCCCTACACTGTGTTTGTGGTGTGTGCAGGGCAGTCCTCACATCTTAAAGACAGCCACAGAATGAACGAGACAGACAGAAATGCCCAGGGTTAGCGATGAAGAAGGGGCAAGTGAAGAGAGAGATAGAAAAGGGGATCTCGGTGTTTCCTCCTACAGTTTGCTCCTTTAAATAATGAGAAGGTTAATGGCTTCTGCAGTCCTAAAATACACCCATGCCTGCCAGGTTTCTGAAGGTTAATTGCTGCTGCTGGGGGAGCTGCCCTAATTTGTGCTGCCTTTCAATGACCTTCCTGTAGGCAAACGCCAGAAGAGGCCTGCCTGCAGGTGTGCTGCACACCCGAGAGACCTGCAGCCCCTCCCAGCAAAATGTGGCGCATGAGCCTGAGTTATTAGAAAAGTTTATTAGTGATTGTCAGTGATTGATATTCAGGGGCAAATGTTGCTGGATGATTTCACATTTTCATCTGTCTTGTAGGATTTTTTAATAAAATTTTCAATTATACTTTAACTGTTCTCTTCCTGTCACCTTGGAGTTGCTATATTATCCACAATGTGCTCCTGTGATACAATTCATACCTTTGAGAGGCTGACAAGAGAAGTGAATGTCATGAGGCAGCCAAGTTTTAGTCCACAGCCATCGTCTTTCCCTTTCCCCTGGTGACAGTGACTATAAGTTCAAATAAAAAAGATTGAGATACATCGATACATGTCTGAAATAGGAAATCCCAAGACAAGGAATAACCATAATTTTTTTGCAACAAACTAGTCATAGTGACTCCGCAATTAACTGACCTATATTAGGTCAGCTTCCTAGACTGAAAAGTGGACATTAAAAATGTCTACCTTTGCTATTCTTTGGATATAGAGGTAGAAATGGGTACCCAAGCACAGGAGATGATTTAGCCACTCATTTTTCTAGCAACATCAAAGAGATGCTTTACAGCAGTTCTTACTATGTGGCCTTCTCCCATCTTTTTAATCATTTGACAATGAGACATATACTCATATACCCCCTGGTCCCTTATTCGAGTCATTCATAGAAGGAGGCAGAGAAGCAGGCAGCTATCTCTGCTATGTACAAAGACAGGAGACAAGGCCCCCTCTCCTAGTCATAATGTGCTGGAGGGGCTGCCCTGATTATTATTATTAGAGCCTCATTTCTTTGGTGCTGGAAGGTAGTTCTATCATCTTGGAGACTTCTTTTATAAAGTAATAAAATTAATATGAGCTACTTGCCTTATTTGCTAACTGCATAAGTGTGGTGTGGCAACACACACATACATACAGAGCAATGGGTTTAGTATTGGAAGATAATGATGTTTTAATCCCAGCTCTATCACTGTGAATTTGGGTCACGCACTTTGTTTCTTTATGCTCCAGTTCAGTCATCTATATAAAATGGAATTAATACTTTATGCCCACCTGTCTCCCTAGGTGGTTGTGAGGGTCAAAGGAGATACTTTATATAGAAATGCTGTGTAAACTATAGAGGCTTATCAATTCAATGTCTTGTCATTATCAATTAATGTCTTGGTAGAGATCAAGAAATAGCTCTACTACATAAAATTTAAGACCTAGGAAAAAAATGCCAGAATAAGGTGGACAGTTTCAAGCTGAAGAACGCTGGGAATGATAGCGGGGGGTGGGGGCAGGGAGAATACAGATATGGACAAAAGCATCTAGAGGAATTACTAATAGTATTTATCAAATGTGTACAGCACAGTATCCTTTTCCCAGGCACATGGAAGTATTTCATTTCCCTCACAAACTTAATGATAGATAGTGTGGCCACATTATTTGCTTTACAATGAAATGTCAACAGAGGTACTATTCATCAATGGGATGCCTTCTCCAACTTGGATCTTTGAGAGGTTATGTTATACAGAAAATCCCTGCTGACCCACATTAGGCATGGAGCACAAGTAGGATATAAACTTTGTTCTACTAATTCACTGAGATTTTAGGATCACTTGTTAGCTTTATTCTGCTGGTATGGAAGAAAAATAAATTTTACGCAATATATTTGCCCCTGTCTCTGCTACATCTTATCTACTGTTCATTGAAGGGAAGGAAATTCTTGCAATGATTTTCCTGTGCTTAATTTACAATTAATAACAGTGATTCAGGATTAGTCTAACCCAGGGGTCCTCAAACTGCAGCTCACGGGCCACATGAGGCAGTGTGATTGTATTTGTTCCTGTTTTGTTTTTTTACTTCAAAATAAGATATGTGCAGTGTGCATAGGAATTTGTTCATAGTTTGTTTTTTTTTTAAACTATAGTCCAGTCCTCCAATGGTCTGAGGGACAGTGACTTGGCCCCCTGTTTAAAAAGTTTGAGGACGCCTGGTCTAACCAGTAAGTTGTCTTATTTTATTTTATTGAAAATTCAAAAGAGGATGCATTACAGTTCAATTTTTTTATTTGTTCAAAGTTTGCAGCTTATTCTAATGCAAATGCTGAGAGATCTCTGTGCAGGGAGATCTGTGCAACTTTAGGATCTTGCAAACAGCAAATAAGTGCTCAGCAAATTCTGGAGGGATGTTAACGTGTGAAGTGGAATACAGTTAGTTTTCATGAAGAAGTTCAAAGTTTGAAGAAATGTTATAAAGGATGAAAAGGGTAAAGTTTATTAGCAAAAAGAAAGAAGAAATTTTAGGAACAAGAGAGCAGAATTTATAGCCTTTAAGGAGCCTGCCCTGTTCTTCACCAAGATGGGAAAGTTAACTGGACTGGAGAATACCTGAGCCAAATGTCAGGGTTGTCAATCAGACATCTTTGGTTGTAATCAACAGCACCAACTCTAATTTAAACAAAAAACAAAATTTATTGAAAGAATAATGATAAGGGCACAGCATTGTAAAGAAAGCTAACTGAACAGTCTTAGTAAGAATCAGTCAAAGAAAATGGGAATTCCAGACAGCAGGGATAGATAGTTCTCCTCAGGAATAAAAGAGCTTCTGCCACTTTCACTTTGTCATTTTGCTCATGTTATATTCTGGGGAAAATGACTGGGTCATGGACTTTTGCCTAAGCCAGAAGAGATCAAGACACCTTGAACAGTAGAACATGCAATAAACAAAGTGGAAGCAGATTCTTCCTAACCCACAATGAGATAATGTCACCAGGAGAAACAAATGTCCAGGAAAAACAAATGTCCAAAAATAAATAAATAAATAAATAAATACACCAAAACAATCAACAGAATTGTAATCCTGAAAGCATAAGACTGAGTTTAGATTTGGTTTAAGGAATAACTAGAAGGTGTAGTAGATTGTACATAGAAATAGCATTACCCAACTAATATTTGCAGATGACCCTTACCTCTTACTTTTGTGTATAGGGAACAAAAAAGAAGGTAAAAGTCATAGTCAGATGACTGGAATAACTTGCATCCATGTGAAGTAGCTACTACCTATGAAGGGCTGACTTTTCAAAAGAAGGGATGAATCTGAACCTTCTGAAAAATTGTCAGAAGGTAGTTATAGACTTGATTTGGGAGTTGAGAGGGGGAGAATTTAAGATGACATGCCATAATAAGACAATCAAATCATGTAGAGAAGTTTAATACTGAGCAGATAGTGGTAATTAAAAATGATTCTAATTTAACAACTTTGAAGGCAGCACACTGACTTTTAGATTTTTGCAAGTGATTAATCTGTTCTTTCCATGATAAATTGAATTGAATTTCTATGTTTGGACTCAGTGAATGCTGATGGGTCCAAAATTGCCTTTTAAATCCATTTTTTAAAAATTCTTTGCCTCTCTTCCTTCTATTCATCACCATAAGAGATGTTCTTTGGATTGTAGTGAGTTCTAAATGGATTGATTGCTTGTTTTAAATAGCTCTCTCATTTCCTTTGGGGAAGGAATTGTACTTTCAAGAAGGCCTGCTCTGAGGCATAATGTAAGATCATGATTCAGGGCTCCTCTTATATTTTCAAACAGGAATATGAAATGAGACACCTACAGTACCTGAGGAGAGTTAGAATTTTTCTCAGAAGACAGGAGATTTTGTTCTTTTATCTGCATTGAACATGTGAATGTGGGGTAGGCACATGCACAGTCACAAGCCTTGAAAGGCAGGCATAGAAAGGGCAATAATTTTGAGAGTCATGGAAAATGAATCACTAAAGGGATAGAATATGTCCTTATAGGGAAAGAGTCTCTGACAAATAGGTGGGGATACTTAGGCTGACAGACAGGGAAGTGGGAGGATGAAAGTTTTCAAAGGTTAATAACTTAGTGAATTCTAAATTTCTAAAAATGGGGGGGGGGAAAGAAGATGTATGTTCTTACTTAAAAGTCTATATTCAGATTTAAGAATGTTATTTAACTTTAGTAATACAACTCCTAACAAAGAAAAGAGTCTGAAATCTAAGTATGGGGTTTGAAATCTATCTCCCTCTGGGATAATGAGTTCAAAGTCATGGTGGCTTTGCAGCTCTCACCCAACACTGCAGAGGGACTAATTGAAGAATGGACTGTGAGGACAGATCCTTATTGGGATCTTTCAGAAGATCTTCTGAACCAAAGTATTTTGTAGTTTGAATGGACTTAAAATGAGTCTCTGAGGCTGACCCTGAAAGAAATTCTAAGTCCTGGGGCAGGTTTGGAAGGTTTTTTGTTTATAATGTTCACAAATTAAAAAAAAAAAAAAAAGATAGCCAGCTGTTTTGCTGGTAAGATCTTGCTAAGACCAGAACAATCACACAAAGAGGATTGTTTAAACATTAGGGAAGACTTCCTGCTTTGGTTCAGTGGAACAAAATATTGTACTATGGTTCAAGAAACACAGACTGTAGGCAGAGGTTTACCACTATCAGATTAAAAAAGAAACATTACAGAAAGTATATGAGCCTCAATTTTCTCTTCTTTAGAAAAATGGTGTGGCACTGGTTTTTTAATCATGCCACTTGCATAGTTAGTGGCAGCGCTATGTCTAAAATCCAGGTTTCTGGATGTCACACTCCCCCTTCAGCTACAATCCATCTCTTGTTTAGGTAATAAAAGTTTGGATACATACTGAGGAGAAGAGAGGTGAGGATTTGTTTGGAAAGAGTTGGTTAGAACTATTCATTTGAAGAGAGGGAGTACTTCCTTACTAACAGTTGTAGAAATGATTGAAGAAATGCTTAGGAATGCTGAAACTGGTACCTGAATTTCACCTGGAAAAGTTTATATGAGTGGCTGTCTTGACCTGCCTCTATGAACAGAATGAGAAAAGGAGTGACCATGGATACAAGCTACCTGTTAACCAATAGCAGGTAAGTGCACTTATTTCCCATACATAGCATACAGAAGCAGGTCTTAAAGTATTTGGAAATTTCCCACCAAAGGATGGAATAGGCTGAATGCCTCTGTACAGTCAGGAGAACCAGACTAGATGCAGCAGTTGGGAGTGTATATCACCTATAATAAGGAATGGTCCAGAACAAAGTCCCTGCCATGAATCTGAAAAGAATCCACAAAGTCTTTCAGAAACAAAGAACAGTACCTTGCCATGGGCCATATATAGGATGAAACCACATTGGAACCTGATCTTCCCTTCTCATCATCCTTCTTTCTTGTACCCAGCTTTGGAGAAGCCAGAAATAAAAACAGCATCTGAAAGTTAGAAAGTAGATAAAGTGGAGGAAGAAGGAGAATAAAAGGAAGGGAGGAAAAGAAGGAAGGAGGAAAGATTGGGCATGGGGGGAGAAAGAGGAAAAGAAACTGACCATTTTACCTTTCCCCACTACAAACTTCCAAACTTGGGTCAAGCTTGAGCTACAGTGGGGAAAAGGGAAGTTTGGTTTTGGATGGGAGATTAAAGTTTTGATCTTAGACTTAACTTGACTTAAATTTTTTTGTAATAGTGGGATAGATTATTATTCAGGAATGATTCATTCTCCTTTACTTCCTGGATAAGTATGCATCCCTGCTTATTTAAAAATGTGGGTTGGAAGTGAGTATGTGACTGTCCCAAGCCCAGGCCTCTAGTTAAAAGGATGAGTGCTTTCCACCAACATTTGGGAACTCTTGACCTCACTATGAGAATAACATGCCCTGGAAAGTCTCTGCCCCTCCAGGCGGGTCCCATACTGAGATAAAAAGAGTCAAGTTGTATCCTAATCAGTCTGGGCTGCTATAACAAAGTACCATAGACTGGGTGACTGATAAACAATAGAAATTCATTTCTCTGCTATGATTATGGTCTGGTGAGGACCCCCTTCAACATTGCAGACCACCATCTTCTATTTTATTCTAACATGGGAGAAAGAGAGGAAGAGAGCTCTCTGGAGTCTGTTTTATAAGGGCAGAATCTTATTCATGAGAGCTCCATATTCATGACCTAATTACTTCCCAAAGGGCGCACCTTCTAATATCACATTATGGGTCATGATTTCAACACATGAATCTGGAGGAGACACAAACATTCAGACCATTGTGCTACTACAGGCGACCTTCATGGCTGCAGCCTGAAACAGAGCCAAACAAACCACTCGTCTAAGAGCATAAGGACTCATGCTTATTGTCCTGAGTTTGGAGATGGTTGTTACAAAGTCATTATTGTGGCAATGGCTGGCTGAGATCAATAGTAATACATTTGCATAGATTAAAAGTCAAAGAGAATAAAATGATACTCAGTAAAATGTTTCCCTCCTACTACACTACTCCAGCCAACAAATTCCCCTTCCCATTAGCAAATAGTTTTATTTGTTCCTTGGTGATATTCCAAATAATATTTAATGCATACATAATTAAATATGAATACGGCTCATATATTTGCTTTCCTCCTTATTACATATAGGTAGTTTAGTGTGCAAGGTTTAGGAAAAGTGCTACATACTTTTGCTGAACATCATTTTTCTAACATGCAAAATAGAGAGAATTATACATATCTCACAAGATTTGTGTGAGGTTTAAGTGACATAATATAAAAAAAAAAATGCCTGGCACATAGTAGCCTCTCAATAAATGTTAACTCATTTCACTGTAATATTCTTTCCTCCCTTTCCTTATTGACAGTTGCCTCCATTTCCATAGTTTCACCTACTATTCCCCATATAAGTGGTCCCAAATCTGTATGTATGTTACATTATTCCTTTTTTACAGATGGGAAAGAAGTACAATTCCCCTTTCCCAGGTGCCCATGGCTTTGTCGGACAGTACAAAGAGATGTCATTGGCATCTCCACTACAACAGAACCAAACAAATCTTTCCCTGCCCACTGATTCCAAATCATCTTGCCCCCTTCACGCTTTTATTTCTGTGAATGACAATAGTTCCCTATTCTTCACTCTGCACTGCTATCTTCAGGCCTTTCTTCCTTCTTCCATTCTTTATGTTTTCCATTCATTTGCCCAGTCTCATACCTTTGCAATGACTCTTACATAATCAAAGGTCTTCAAAAATGGAAGAAATTTTGATGATAACCTAGAAAACCACCCCCATTCCACAGTTGAAAAAACTAAGGCCCACAGAAGTTAGGGGATATATAACTGGAGGAGAGGTAGAACTAAGATATTAGTCCTTCAAGACACAGAACCGTGCTCTTTCCATGATACTCCACCAATAGGTGAGACCACAGAAATGGAGATAGCTCTCAATAAGGAAGGGGGGTGGAGAGAAAATTGCAGTTAAGGGAGTCAACATTTATTGGAGGCTACTATGTGCCAACTATATTATTCACATTATCTCATTTAAACCTCACAAATAAAGTCTCAACATTTCTGCTGCCTCCACCAGGGTCCAGACCATCATCATCTGTTCCTTTAATATAGCACCTTTTTGCCTATTCTTCCAGCCCCAACTCATCTACATACACCTTCCTAATTAATCTTATGACCACGGTTCCACCATCATACAGGGGCATGGTGTCTATTCTGGTGCCCACAGTGTAGATATAAGTTAACGTTTTTGCACTTGGCCTTTTATGTGACCGCCTTAACAACTTTGGTCATATTCCTATTCACATACATTCTGACGTTCACTCAATAGTTTCCTCAACTCAGTCTTACGTGGACTTACTGCGCCCCCCACCCCCTTCTCTTCATCCTAGCCAATAATAATCTGTGAAATCATGAGTTTGGATTACAAGTATATTTTTTGAATGTCCACCGAAATTTATATTACCATTAAAATTGAAAGATGTTTTTCTGTATATCATCTAGAACTAGGACAAGTGCCACATCTTGGGAGACACTAACCCAGCAAATGAGTGAAAATTAAAGGATGACAGCATTTGATGCAAAGGAAGTTTTTAAGCAATTATAAAACTTGTTCTGAAATTAGGTACTAAGTTTCCTATCACTAGAGATAAGCAAGCCAAGGTTGGTCAATCACTTGTAAGGGATGTTGTAGAAGGAACATATCCATTAGAACCTTAGATTATCTTGAAGGTTCCACTAACTCTGACAGTCCTGATTCTGGGGTCTAGACTACTACTTTTTAAGTCATTGCCACTGAATTAATGTTTTATAGAATAAATTTTAATTTACCACTCCTCTATGGAAAAGCTACAGTTGCTTTGCATTGTCTTCTAAGTGAAGAACTTTATGAAATGAGTGAATCACTCCTTCCTTTTAACTGATAAAGTTTCCAATGAATAAAATCTACTTGTTTTCTAATCAAACAATTTCTTTTAACTTTTACTCCTCCAGTTACTCATTTTAGCTTCCTTCCATGAAGACAATTTCAACCCCAAGTCTAAGGTTATCCCCTCAGTAGGAGCTCCACTGAAAACAACAAAAAGCATGAGTGTTTTAATTCTCTCAGAGTTATGAACATTTACCGCATCTCAGGCCACACAATGAAACTTGGACTACTGACATTCTTGAATTTCTACTTTGCTTTTACTTCTCCTTTCTTTAAGAAATAACAACTGTAACATTCCTCAAAAAAGTGAGAAGGCTCTAGACTACTAATCTCTCTCTCTCTGAAGAAAGAAAGAGAATTTATAGCTTTTAGTGATTGTGAAAACCAGGAAATAATAGAGAAATCATGCATTCTGCAGGAATTCTCCTGAGTGTATTAAATTAAACTGACAGCACTGATATCGCTATTCATGTTGAAATAATTAGCAATTCTAAGGCTATTAATGGTGTATTATATCACTGTTTTAGAATTGGTAGGATGAATGCAAAAACCTTTTGGTGACTTTTGCTCCTACTAAAATTTAATTAGCCTTAGTTACTGACCTCATGTTTTATGTAACAGTACACTCCAAAATGATCTCATAAAGAATTGAAGTTTTGGAAGAAAGTCTTTCTTGCTTTAAAAACTAGCATCACATAAAAGTTCTCTGAGTGTTTTTTAACTACTTTTGCAAAGTATTCTTATAATTGCTAATATTACCTATGGGACTGACTGACTTTGAATTTAATTGAAGTAAAAATGCGTCTCTTTGACAAGGTCACTTTTTAAAGTGGAGCTGTACTACTTTGCATTACAGTTCTGATTTTTTTCTTTTTAAATTAACTGTGATCTATAAAATTATCGATAAAGAATAATACCTTGGCCATCAAATATTAATAATGATTACAAGAGAGGAAAACTACCTTTAATGCACATAAAATTTATGGATGATAATGATTTCTACTAAATCTGGAAGACTGGGTCTGTGCAGCTGCGGGTGGGCAATGCAGTAGGTTTCAATGGCAGAATCTGAGCCAGAATAGCTATGGTACATAAAAGATTGAGACTATGAAGTCTAGACTAGCTGCAATCAAGACACCAATGGTCAATAGTATGGTGGTGATATTGTTGTGTGGGTGTAGATGGGAATAAGTTAGTCCACAATAATTGCATGAGGCTTAGTTGGATTTTTTTAAAAAACGCTTTATAATTGCATATTATTCTGTAAGCCCTTTATGGTAATGACTATTTATTTTGTATTACCAGATTATCTCTCTTTGAAAATTTCATAATTAGTGGGCTTTTGTCACTTCAGAAAGTTGCTATTAAATGTATCCTTCCAACTCTGAGACAAAGAAAAAGAATGCTCTGATCTTCCTTCTGGGTTAGAGTATTTTCAGATTTATTTTAGAATGTAATTTTATTATGCTAGAAGAAACAGGGCCTGCAGTGGTGGTGTTCTCTTGATTAATAGTATTTGTAAATATCAATTGAAGCAGGGATGTCACTCCAGGATGGGTCACAAGCTAAGTACGCAGTGTTAACTTTATGGCAGAGAAGAGTAACATGATAGGTCAGAAAAAACAAAATACTGATATTGAGATTCAACCAGTTGTAAGACATTAACAAGGAGAAATCACTAAATTCCTATAAGCTTCAATTTTCCAGCCATAATATGAAGTTAATATATATAGACTCCCAAATCAAATGAGCTAATCAATATTAAAAATATGTGAAATCCAAGGAGCTCTGCATATACAAGTTGCTTTTAGTACTAAAAGTAACTCCACTTGTCCATGTTAGAACAAGTTTCTCATATGGGACTCCACGAACTGGGACATGTGGGCTACATAGACATAATGCCTCCTCTGGTTCCAGTCCATCTCCACACAAAAGAGAGGGTTGTACTCATCTTATTTGTGATCGAATAATTTATTGTACCCAGATTCATTCATATTATATCAACAAATAAACTTATATTGACTGCCAGCTCTGCATGCAGTACGTTAGGCTTTGTGAAATTTCAAAAACAAATTAATGAAAAATGAGGAGTGTATAATTTAATTAGAAGGATTAAAACCAAGCAAATACATGAGAGGGCTGAAGAATGCTTAGAAAAAAATATACATGCACCGTCCAATGAAGCTATCTGGGTATTCACAGATGACTGAACTATGTCAATGAAGGAGGCTTTGTTAAAGAGGAAAGTTATAAAAGGGTTCTAGGCCTAAAGTGGTAGAGTGCTCAGGAAAGATATTTACAGGGAAAAAGAATGCTGTGGTACTGCAACCAACTGTTCCATGGCCCCTTTCATGGGCCTGTTTAATCTCACTTTCATATATTCTCCCCTGGCTTCTCCCTCAGACATTTTTCCAATAAATAATTGTAGTTGGAGTGCTATAGAGATCTGATTTCTAGAAGTGTAAGTCCTAAAATAAAATTAAGACAAAAGTAGACTCTTTAGGAAGATTTTAGAATATTCTACCTACATATCCTCATTTAGTAAAAGAGGGCTTCCTATGCAGAGTTTGAAAAAATACACACATATGTTTCTAGCTGTTTTTCTTCCCCTTAGGTACAGCAGGGTTCCTATTTTTTTTTTTTTCTGTTCCCTTTAGGTATAATAGTGCAGTACTAGAGGCTATGAACTTGAGTTTTGTGTGTGATAATACTTGTTGAGTAACCTTGGGTGAGTCATTTATCCACCCACATCTCACTTTTTCCACTTAAAGTAAGAATTCGATGTGTTCTCCATAGAGCACATTGAATTCTCATGAGGGAATAAATATTATAAAGATTAATTATCTGCTTCTGTTTATATTCATTTAAAAACAAAATTCAAAATACTTGTAAGAAAACTTACCAGCCTTCTTTAAGTACAACATTTTCATAACAGTTACTCTTTCGTACAAAAGCTGAACCTGATTCATGAGAAAAGTCTACCGTAAGTAAGAAAGGCCTAGGATGAGACTCAGCCCTTGTCAAACAGCCCTTGTCTGGGACCTGGGATGCTACAACATGCAAAGAGTTATCCAACCAAAGAGGAAAGAATTATTCTGCCTCATCTGCACAACTGTTATTGTGCTTTTATTGAAAATTTTCTAAATCCTCTACTAATTATTCCTACATGTATACATAAATTAGCCACTCAACTAGAAAATTTCAAATTGCCTTCCCATTAAATTGCTGGACTCTAGCCTCTGAAACTGTTCAAGAAAAACAAACAAGTCCTTTAAAGAAAAATTAACATCTCTCAGGACATTCCCATAGGATGATAAGAAAAGGTGTGTTCTTTACTGAAAATATACTATGATACAATTATCTGTATCTCTCCTCTGTGATGAGCTATCTGATATGGAGACATACTTATAAAAAAGTAATCTGAGTCAAAAATCTTGAAGACTCAATATCCTCAAAAATTCCACATAGACCGGTAAATTCAAAAATCAGAATTTACCTTATCAACGCCATAGAATGGAAGACATGCTATTTTTTAATTTTCTCACATAAATTTTGTAGGACAACAGGAAAATTCTTTGAGTTGACAGCGGCAGTAGTCAAATCCCATCTTCTAACCCTATCCTCAGACAAGGTCAGGGAAAACTCTTGAAAGTGGCTTATTTTACAATCATAGCCCCAGGTTAAGCCAAAATAATCCAGGAGGAGGAAAACAACAATCATAACAACAAAAAATTCCCACAGTGGGCTGCACACCCCAGATGCCCAGACTTTCCATGGGATCTTAATGAGGGTCAGAGGTCAGTGCTAAGGAGCCTGGTGAAACAGTGAGAACCGAGATCCTGTTTCCATTTTAATGCCCTTATGTTTATGTTTTGTGTTCTGCAGGGGAAAGACCCAGACAATTCCACTTCCAGGGAAGCAAAAGAAAAAATGCACTGGATGTAGTAGTTTGACAGAAAAACAGGGTTTTTTTCATGGGGCAAAGGGTAGTTTCAGTTCAAATATATATAGTACTGCCAAAAAATATACTGTTAGCTGAAAGTTCACATCTAATGGTAACCTAAAACTAAAGTATATTATGAAAATAAAGACCATTGTTTTCAGTCTGCCCCTTCACCTTTCCACCCACACTCCTCTCTAGAGGAGCTGCCAGTGTTTAAATTTAGCAGTGATGTTAAGTTATGTAATAGTCATGAGCCAGATCTACATCCTAGTTTCCCAATTTGTCATGCCTGACCTTTCCTATCACACTCTGATAAACTTCACTCTATTATGGCTGCTTATTTTGTTTATATTAGAGATAGAGATAATAGTTTGTCACTAATTTAAAGTTACATAGTTTCTCGGCCACTTACTTCAATAAAAACTTGCTTTTCTTTCTATAGCAAAATTTTCTCCCATGTGCAAAATGCTAGAGCCCCCTCCTACTGACCCTGAAACTGCCCTTTCTCAGCTTCTGAACCTTTGATGACCTTGGGAACTAGATCCAAATCAATGTATCATGTAGTTCCTGAGCTTATCTTTTTTAGATAACTTTAACTTCTGGTTTCCAGGCCAGGCCTAGCTGGAAATCCTGAAACAACATAAGTATGTTCATCCAAAAGGGAAGTCCGGTGGGAATCGGAAATGCCACAGTCTCTTCCATCCTAACCTTAACAAATGTCTAGTTGGTACTGGCTGGGATTCAGGAGGAATAAGCTTCTCAAACCATCTTGCCCTTGAACAGGTGAGAGAAAATGACAGGACAGCTTTACCCAAAAGAGACAAGGGCTTCTGGGTGTTTGGTCTAAGTCTACTGCTAAAAATGAAAATAAGTCACAATCCCTATTGTTTAGCAATTGCTAAAGAAGTTTATTGAGACCTGAGATAGACACATTACACAGATCATGTCCTCGAATTCATTCAATAGCACCACACTAGTTATTGTTATTATTAGTCATAGCTATTTTCCCCCATTTTATGGATGAGAAAATATGGCTTAGGGTAGTTAATCTAACAGTTAGAAAGCTAGAAATGCCTAGTACCCAGTTTCAACCCCAGTTTGATTTCAGACACAACATCTTGGTCTCTTCATCATAACACCCTCTCTCAGTGTAATGCTGGGTGCCTGAGTCAGCAGAGGAATACTGATACCTTCTTCCTCCCCCATCTCTACACTTTTCCAATAAGATTTCATTCCTGAAAGCTAGTTAGGTTACAGATATCAACATATTTAAAAAAAAGTAGCCTATCCAGGTGGTTCTCATACAAACTAGAGTTTGAATCACTGACTGTTACAGATAATAACATAGGTCAATAGATTTTGTGAACTGTAAAGCACTCTATGAATGCTTTTACAATCAATAGGTTCCTTGTGGGCAGAGACTTCATCTTACAGATCTTTGCACTATTTTTTCCACTCATTCATTGAACAAATATCTACTAAGTGCCTACTTTATTCCAGGAACAGCAAAGGTCTTTCATAAACATCAGAAAATATCTCTGGCGTTATGAAGCTTAAAGACCAGCTCTGTGACTCCCTATGGTAACACAGTGCGCATAGTGGGCACTCAATCAGCAACTATTAAATTGTTAAAGTATGGTAAGATATGGGAGATGTAAAAAATAAAATATTTATGTGTATTGCTTTGCTTTAATCTTTTAATGGTGGTTTGGGTCAGATATGATCTCTAAAAATCACCTTATTGGTTAGCTGCCCTACAAAGACTTTCTCCACTCCCAGCACCAAGACCCCAAACTCCTTTCTTTTAAACACTAAACACTTTGTCTATGTGGTTTGGAGCCTTCCCATTCACTACAGAAGAGACTTTCAATTTTCTTTTATAGTATTAGTGATGGGTCTATACTCTCCATCAATACTTTTGGGGGGCAGGCATTGAAGTCCATTGAAAAGTGGCAGTTCAGGTTGGCTTGTCCCTAAGTTTAGTTCACTTCCAGTTTCTTGGTGGTCACAAATCAAGCATTTCTGTTGCAGTAGCCAAAAGCCAACAAAGAAGAAGATAAGCGTTTTATTTTGTTTTGTTTTGGTGTTTGTTTGTCTAGAGTTTTATTTTAAAACTAATTTTTGTGAAATTGGTCTTGGTTTCTATGCCTGGTAAAAATGAAGTGACTCAGCAGCAGTCATAAATTATTCTAAATTTCACATATGCAAACTGTTAGTCTAAAGAAAAAATTATATTCTATAAACTAACATCTCAGAGGATTCGGTTGAGACTACTTAGACTATATTCTTCTTTCATCAGAAAAGCTATCACTCCTTTAGTCATCAGCTTTTCTCTCACCTCATTTTCATACCATAGATTATTTTTTCCTAAAGCAATTATTTAAAAAATATGTGTATACCTACCTAATCTCTCCTTAAAATGAAACAAATGAAATTCTAATTTTTCTTTTATTCCCTTGCAAGGTGTTTCCCTCTTAAAATATAACTGATTTCAGGAATTTGACATGAAATTTTTACATAAGTAAGAAAAATAACCAAGAGAAATATTCAAGAGTAGTAACTCAAAAGTAGCAAACATTCTTGATATTAACCATTTCCCCTAAAAGTTAAGTCTTTTTTGAGTGCCTAAAATAGGTGAAACCCACTGGAATCCAATCTAGGATCTTCTCTTTAATTGGGAGTATGGCCATAAATTTGAGCCAAAATCTCTTTTGTTTGTTTGTTTGTTTACATGGATAAGCAGTATAATGGTGAAGTCAGAGCTTTCAGTGTCATCACCAGAAATAAATTGTGTACATTGACATCTCTTTTGCAGCCCTTTCTTCTTTTAGGATAAAAATAAAAGATATATTTACATAGAGCCTGCTCCTGTTCTAAGGGCCCTTTTAGGCAACCAAACAAGGAAAAAGCAGTGTTATTAGAAGGAATTTGGAGGAACAGCGGACCAAGTCATCTGAACAGTGACCCTAATCTCCAGAGCCTGAGTTTGTTCTTGAAGGACAAACTGGAAACCAAGTGAACCCCAGTACAGTTGGAATGATCTGCTGAGATGAGAAAATGAGAACTGGGTCTGAGAACTTTCTCACTTTGTTTTGCAGTCAGACCATAAACAAAGATATTTTTGTTACCTTCTGAACAATTTCCCTTCCCAAACACCATCTGTCAATCAAGTTTTGGCATGGAGAGCATGCTCTTAGGCCTGAGACAAAACTTCCCCATGTAGACTTGAGTTGCATGGAACCTAAGAGCCATTGCCTATTTTTTGAGTGTCTTCTGCTTCCTAAACACTGGGAAATTAATGGAAAAATAAGATAGGCAGAATGAATGAAAGAGAGTATCAAGAGGCCTGATAGGAGGTTGGGAACTGTGTCTCAAATAATAGAGTAACCTTGGCTCAGCCAAATTGCTTTATAAACTGCAATTGTATCAGGATTTTCACTTCTTGGGTTAGTTAAAATTGAAGGTTAAATTCCAGCATGATAAAAGGAGTAGAAAATCCAGAAAGTATTTGATGTCACATTTGAATTTTCACTTACTCTATGTTACTTTATCTTTTTGTTATTTTTATAAGAGAGGGTCAGAATGGATACCTTCTAGAGGAAGTAGCCACCAATATCAAATTTTCATTATATTTGTCTATGGTCCTACTATAGCCAGATATCTTAGAGTTGTTTCACATCCCCACTGAAGAAAAATTTACCATAAGTTTGTAAAGAATAAATTTTGAGGTATAGAACAAATTCTTTTTAAAAAGCCAATCCCACTTTAAGCAAATACATGTTTTCAATAATTAAATACCTTAAATTCTTTGGAGCTATGAGGAGGCTTTATACCTTAGTTGTTTCAGATAATATTGTAGTGCTTGAAGCAGTATCTTCATTGTCAAAGTGATATTCTACCAAAACCATCCCTTTTTCAATTTTGTCAAAAAATAATGGCTATTTCTTATTTTTCTTTATTTTGATAGATTTAAGGCATGCAATTGTTTTTTTTTGTTTGTTTGTTTACATGGATAAATGGTATAATGAAGTCAGAACTTTCAGTGTCACCACCAGAAATGAATTGTGTACATTACTCCCAATAAGTAATTTTTGATCCTTCACCAACCATCATGCACACTTCTTTTTTCTTAGTTTTCAATACTCCCATACCCATTTATAAATAAGTTATCTTTTTTTCTTTTCTTTTTTTTTTTTAGACTCTGTCTCCCTAGGTGGAGTGCTGTGACTTCCTAGCTCACAGCAACCTCAAACTCTTGGGCTCAAGTGATCCTCTTGCCCTAGTCTCCCAAGTAGCTCGGACTACAAGCAAATAAGTTATCTTAATGAAGAGAAAAAGAACTAAATTTCTCCTTCTTCCTATGAAATAAATTTCCTACATCCCTTCCCCCTTTGGCATACTAAAAAGTTACCAGATATTTACAAAAAAAAAAAAAAAGTGGTATTGATATTTATATCTGGTCCTGTAGAAGGTGATCAGATATAAACAGGGAAAATAGGACTGGACTCCTTTGGAGCAGTTTTAATAACAAATGTTCCTATTCATGTTTGATTAATTACTCTTTAAGGTGGTCTTAACTCTATAAAATGCAAGGTTTATAAATGCCATCCCCAAGGATGTAACGTTACTTATTTCAGGAGAATTCATAGATTCAAGTTCTTATATATTGAACTGGGTCAAATTATAGCATTTAGAAAGTGTAGATGTACTTTTCAAAGAGGGTAAGGAAAATGGGCTCCTAAAAGTCTCTCAGATAGAACAGTGAGAGCAAAGCAGAATGCCCTTCTGTTTTCCATTAAAGTTATGTTCTGTCCCAAGTTTGATTGCTAAACATCTGGCAGTCTTTTCTCTGATAACAAGGTTCAAATAGAGGTACAGTGCTAAGCTTTTGAAGCTCCCCTTGTAACTCTTAAGTGGCAGGTAAACAAGAGAAGAAGATAAGAACTCTAGATTTTTCCAATATCAAAAGTGGCAAAAGAGGTTTATGGTCATCTCGTGCTGTCTTCACTCTTTGAGGTTTCTTTTACCTTGAATAGAGGAGAAACTATGAGGAATCATGTTTTGCCCACTGCCAAAACAAAGACTCTGCCTTCTTCACTACTGGAGAGAAACTGGGAACTGACTGAAATACTCATGATCATGTCTTTAAGTGCTTATATTGCTTGAAAGTATTTGAGGTAATTTATAGTTAGAGAGTAAGCGGAAATGTCCAAAGTGAGGAGGTCTGAAAGATTCTTCTGCCTCCTTTGGCTCTGATAATGAAGTTATGCATCATTATAGTTTTTATTATTAATCTTTCTTTCATTTAACCAGACTATCACTTCCAATAACAACAACAAAAACTTACTTAAATTAAGAATCACATAGTGAAGTTGGAGGAAACTGTAAGGGTCACAGACCCAACTTTACATTTTAAAGATGAAGGAATCATGTCTTACTAAATGAGGTAAAGTGACCCCCTCAATGACACACAATCCATGTAAGAGTATTTAAGAATATTTGAGGGAATTTTTAAGACTCATAAGCAATATATATATATATATACCTATATACATTTTTTTTGGTGGGGGGGTAGAAAAAATTGCCCTCAGTAGAGTGCCATGGTGTCACCCAGCTCACAGCAACCTCCAACTCCTGGGCTTAGGTGATTCTCTTACCTCAGCCTCCCGAGAAGCTGAGACTACAGGCGCCCGCCACAACACCTGGCTATTTTTTTGTTGCAATTTGGCAGGGGCTGGGTTTGAACCTGCCACCCTCGGTATATGGGGCCGGCAACCCTACCCACTGAGCCACAGGCATGTCCCATAAGCAAAATATTTTTTACAAATAAGAAAATGAATATTCGTGAAAATAAAGGAGGGAAAAACAAAAGCCTGTGATGTTACTCCTCAGTGCAGTAGAGTCCTGCATAGATACCTGGAGATGTGTTGGCTATAAATCTGCCTCCAAGACTCCTAGGCAACCGAAGCAAAGAAAGAAAAATGATCTGTTACATATTCACTGTCTGTTGATAAAAAGAAACCACTTTTTACCTGGTTTCTCATTAAGCACTCCCTGCTTTACAGTGTGAATCACCCATAGGGTAAATGCACGTGGATTATTTCCTTGAAAGTCTTATGGCATGATGCTAATGCACAATAGTTTACTAGAGACCAAAGGATTCCATTTAGGTGCATTGCTTTGAGGTCTGGTTTTATTCAGGGAGGAAATTTACATGGGGGAATGGAAGGACAAGAGATATGTCAACATGCATTTATCAAGTATTGACTTTTTGCCATGCTGTATTCTAGGTGCTTTGTGTGCATGAATAAATTTGATTCTTACAGCAATGTGACATATACCATGTCTTTCCACTTTATAAACAGGGAAAACAGGTGCATGACTTGCCCAAGTACATGCAGCTAGTGTGAACTGGATCCCATATGTTGGCTCCAGAGTCTAAGCTACTGGTCACTACTACCCTGTTTCCCCGAAAATAAGACAGTGTCTTATTTTAAGGTGTGCTCCCAAAGATGTGCTAGGTCTTATTTTCAGGGAACGTCTTATCTTTCCTGTAAGTAGGTCTTATTTTTGGAGGATGTCTTTTTTCGGGGAAACAGGGTAGTACTTGCTTAACTCCCTACTAGGGTGTCTCTCTGTCACTCCTAGGTGTGTTTGTTTGTTTGTTTTCCAACAGTTCACAACCTTAAGATCTAGTAATGAGTAAATACTGATATTAAAAACTATCTTTTTGGTGACTAGACAGTACTGTTTCTCTAATGCATACAATGAACTTAGCTGAACAATCATATTTTTAAGTCCTGGATCCATGCTGAAGAGAAACCAATTTTCCAAACTGATCGTTACCAAAACCAATCAAAACTTAGAAATGCTGAAAAGGACAGTTTTCTTCTGATCTCTGTAGGAAAATAGAACAAGAAATGCAAGTCAAGTTCCAGGGCTGCCAGTGAAATAATTCACTATAGAAAAGGCTCCTGACACCACAGGGAAAAGGCACTTCTGCTAACACTTCTAAATGTCCCTTAACCATGCTATCCTACTTACTTTGTAATGATTGCATGTTTTCCCTTTGGGCCTACTAAAGTATTTAATTGCAATTACACTCATTTACATAGCAGATGAGGCTAATTGCTGGTATTAGTTACCAAATGTATGCTTGTATTGTGAGGGTGAAAAAAAATGCCCTACAGAAAAGAAAACGACTGTGCCTCTAATTAAAGAGTTATGAAGTCAGAATGAGCTGGTTCCAAGATGTAAATATGAAATTGAGGGCTTTCAGAACTCTATAATGGTTTTTTATTACTCCATCTCACTTCCTTGATTATATACAATGTTTAGGGACTAAAGATAAATACAGTGCAATGTTCATGGTGCTGACCTGATTGCTAAGCATGTTCTCTCACACATAGATTGAAATAAACGCAGTTGTCTTGCAAACCCATGATAAATGGTGGGTTATGAATACCTGGTCTTCATTTACTTGGCTATTCAATTGCTAATGCTGCTCCACTTCTTGCAAAAGCAGCGTTGGCATCTTCAAATACACACAATTTTGTATTTAAGGAGCCTTGTTTTGCACATGTGATGTAGAATAAATAAACAAATCATGGTGAGTGCAAATTCTTTGGAAAGGACCAAAAGTTAGAAACTGTTAGGTTGTTTTGGTCTTCCTTGATTAATTGACTGCATGGGCATCATAATACCTTAAAAAAAATAAACAAACAACTTTTTGGTGACTTAAATCAAAGAAGTTTATAATTTCGTTGGAAAGATAGAATTTACACCCCTGAAACAATATCCATATCTGTAATTCCCTACCCATTTCATGCCAAGAAGAATTTAATGCAGAGTGGTAGACAAGAATAAAATTATAATATTTAGTGTTAACTGTAAACTAGTCCAGGGGTCAGAGACTCAAGTTGTCAGAAAGGATGAGTGCCCTTTGAGAAGACATCATAAGAAAGTATGCTTGCTTAGCAAAAATCTGCAGTGAACAAACAGACCTATTCTCACACAGCTCGAGCCACTGAGACTAACAAACTCAGGTGTCTAAGAGTTATTCTCTCTCAGGATGATTTTCCACCTGTACCTTTTTTTCCCCTCATTCCTCATTCCTTTCTCTTCTTTGTTCTGGCTCCTCATCACCACCTCCTACACCTTCTCTTAAGATAAATCATTTCTTATAAAAAGAAAAAAGAAACTTTTCAGGCCTTAAAATATACTTGTTCTGTTAATTTTATCCTTAACTGAGTGCTTAGCTATTATAATATTACACAGTGCAGTGTTCAGTTACCTACACAGGTCATTTCATAAAATGGGTCTGGCTGTCAGCCAAGTTTCTGCCTCTCCCTTTTCTTTTTGTTAAAGAAAAAAAAAAAAAAGATGGGTTTTGGAGAAGAAAAAAGAAGGGGAAGAGAAAGGATGAAGAAAATCCGCCAAGCCACCAAAAAAAAAAAAATACATTCCATGGATACCCTGGCCTCACCCTTCTTAGTAAGCATTCTTTTGAAATATAGGCCTTTGGTAAACCAATCCCAGGTGGTATAGTGACAGGGTCAGCAGAGTGTTATTTTTTAAACTTGTGTGAAAATTTATTTTGAGTTTTATCTCATTCTCCGGCACTCAGGCAGTGCAATCAGTAAGCTCTGGTGCCAAATGTAAACAGGACATCCTTTCAGATATCGAGGTCCAGCTGGCGAGAACACACACCCTCTGCTTTTTGCCCTGTTCGGGAAACCAACCCCAGTCCTTTCACAGAGAGATGCTGGAGCAGGGAAAGCTGCTCCTAAATGTGGGATGTAAACACAAGCTTTACAAACATCTTTTTATTGCTATTGTTTGGTATGTTCCTCACCATCTCTTAATTCTTCTTACACCACAGCAACACCTGCAGGCTAAATTTGTCACAAACTCCCCATGATTATGATTGGTCACTGTTTTATATTCCCTATAAGCTTCACATTATAACTAGACCATGGAATCAGAGACTGTTAGGCATCTGAGAGTTCATCCAACATAATTTTCTGATCTTGTAGATAATAACCAACGCTGAAGAGTGAAAAAAATATAGCTTTTGAGTGGCCCAATCTTTGGATGAATTATTGCCCTAGGTACTCTTGGAAGCAGGTGGGCTATCAGAACACACACACACACACACAAAAAAAAAAAAAACATAAAGGCCACTCTGAAGGAACTGTATATGTATGTTCTTATCATATCTTATCCCGTACCACAACACCAAGAACAAAAATACCATATTAGCAAGGGCTCTGTGATGTACAAGCTACAAACAATGTAGTTTAGACATTAACAACATTAATAAGTACTGGCTAGTTAGGAAATAGTTCAGGGAGGGGATGAAATTCTCAACTGCTGCCTCTTCCACACTGGCAAAGGAGAGGAAATACATTCGCTCAGGAGTTTAAGAATGGCTGACTGTTGGACCCACACCTTTCCCCACTCACAAAAATTGATTCAAGATGGATAAAGGACTTAAATTTAAGGCATGAAACAATAAAAATCCTCAAAGAAAGCATAGGAAAAACACTGGAAGATATTGGCCTGGGGGAAGACTTCATGAAGAAGACTGCCATGGCAATTGCAACAACAACAAAAATAAACAAATGGGACTTCATTAAACTGAAAAGCTTCTCTACAGCTAAGGACACAATAACCAAAGCAAAGAGACAACCTACACAATGGGAAAGGATATTTGCATATTTTCAATCAGACAAAAGCTTGATAACTAGGATCTATAGAGAACTCAAATTAATCCACATGAAAAAAGCCAACAATCCCTTATCAATGGGCAAGAGACATGAATAGAACTTTCTCTAAAGATGACAGACGAATGGCTAACAAACACATGAAAAAATGTTCATCATCTCTATATATTAGAGAAATGCAAATCAAAACAACCCTGAGATATCATCTAACCCCAGTGAGAATGGCCCACATCACAAAATCTCAAAACTGCAGATGCTGGCGTGGATGTGGAGAGAAGGTAACACTTTTACACTGCTGGTGGGACTGCAAACTGGTACAACCTTTCTGGAAGGAAGTATGGAGAAACCTCAAAGCACTCAACCTAGACCTCCCATTCGATCCTGCAATCCCATTACTGGGCATCTACCCAGAAGGAAAAAAATCCTTTTATCATAAGGACACTTGTACTAGACTGTTTATTGCAGCTCAATTTACCATTGCCAAAATGTGGAAACAGCCTAAATGCCCACCAACCCAGGAATGGATTAACAAGCTGTGGTATATGTATACCATGGAATACTATTCAGCTATTAAAAAAAATGGAGACTTTACATTCTTCGTATTAACCTGGATGGAAGTGGAAGACATTATTCTCAGTAAAGCATCACAAAAATGGAGAAGCATGAATCCTATGTACTCAATCTTGATATGAGGACAATTAATGACAATTAAGTTTATGGGGGGGGGAAGCAGAAAGAGGGATGGAGGGAGGAGGGTGGGGCCTTAGTGTGTGTCACACTTTATGGGGGCAAGACATGATTGCAAGAGGGACTTTACCTAACAGTTGCAATCAGTGTAACTGGCTTATTGTACCCTCAATGAATCCCCAACAATAAAAAAAAATAAAATAAAAAAATAAAGTGAGCAGAAGGATGTACAGAGGGTATATGCAAATACTACGACATTTTACATCAGGGGCCAGAGCATGTATGGATTTTGATGTCTGAGGGTGGTCCTGGAACCAATTCCCTCCAGGTACCAAGAAATGACTGTAGTTTGTTCGTTTGTTGTGTGTTGTTTTGTAGAGTTGATGCTGCTATACGAATTTTTTATGACTGAATTTGTTGATTTCCAAATGTACCACATAAATATTGTTATCTCTTCTGTACAGTCTTTTCATAAAATATAGCGATACAAATGTTTAGATTTTAGAATTGCTAAAATGAACAAATACACTACCAATTCCTAGTAAAAAAAAAAAAAAAAGAATGGCTGACTGTAACTCTAGTCAATAATAAATTACTTTTATTTCTGTTCCCATTTCTTTTTTCTATAAAAAATTACTTTTATTTCTTCTCCCATTTCTTTTTCCTCTTTTTATTTTGTCTTCTCAATTTCCCCTACTCTGTTCACCTCTCTTTGGAAACTGCTCACAGGACTGCGTCCCCAGATAGCTGCTTTTCATTATTTCTCTTCTCCACTCACCCTGCCTAATTCCACTGGAAGGAGGTGATTAGACCACGGATAAGTACCTGATCCAAGTTAGGTCTGTCCACCTCTCCCAGGAACCTGGAATTAGATGGCCATAGAGTTCAGTTAGTCTTCACTGAATTCAACTAGAACTATATCCAAACTCTCAGAGAGCTGCATGCCAGTCACGTGTACCAGGAACAGAAAGACAGTTGGGTAAAGAGTACTTGACGCCTTTCCTGACTTTCCTCTGACTATTTCAATCCCCTTCCAAGGACTGGCTGCTCTTCTGCCCTCAGGAACCTGGCTATGGCTCCCTATGCTTACTTGTATAATAAATTCCCAGTATTCACTTATGTAGTTTGAGTTGTTTTCTCTTATTGAAAACCAAAAAGTCTAAATGAAAACTCAAGTCCTGACTATTTTCCTACTAGTTCCATTTGAAACTATATCTTCTTTTCCAGACCATCTATCTAATTTTAGAACTACCCATCCCCAAGCTTTAAGAGTGAGTCCAAATGGTTCATTCTTTTCCTCCCACAGATCTGTCAAAAGAATAACATAGTCAAGTTCAAACAGTCAAGTTAATAACAGTTAACTTAAATCATATTACTCCTCCCTTCTTCTTCAAATACATAGTAATTGAATTTAAAAAAGCAACCACTGGGATCTCCAATGCAACCTCTTAGTATGTTGAATTATCAGAAGAGTCCCACTCTAAATGACACTTGAAATATTATTGTTAATTCAAGCTTTACACAGTAATGTTTCTATTATTTAATATGGAAGTTTTCTTTTAAAAAGAAGTCAGTAGAGCAAACATATGCTTATAAAATTGCATGACACTAGGATTTAAAATAAAACTTTTGAAGTGCCCGCCAATACAGGAATGGATTAATAAAATGTGGTATATGTATGTCATGGAGTACTACTCAGCCATAAAAAGGTGATCTTTAGTAACAGCCTGGATGGAGCTGGAGACCATTCTTCCAAATCAGTGGTTCTCAGCCTACGTAATGTGCAACCCTTTAATACAGTTCCTGTGAGTCGCAACTCACAGGTTGAGAACCTCTGTTCTAAATGAAGTATTACAAGGTGGAAAAACACCACATGTACTTAATACTAAGTTGGAACTCTGTGACCAACACTTACGTGCACATATGGAAGTAAAACTCAATGAAAATATGGCAGGTGGGAAGGGAAGACGGATGGGTAAATTCACATCTAATGGGTACACATTATCTAGATGAGGGGCACTCTTATAACTTTGAATCAATCTGTACAAAGCAAATTATGTAACCAAAACTTGTATAACCCTGTAACATTCTGAAATGAAAAAAAAGAAACAAAACTTTTGGTTGTGTAATCAGATTATTAAGTAAATCTGAGTAGGTAAGGAACTGGCTATGGTTAGAGTTTATTTTGCTAATTTCATGTGCAGGCCTAAAAGGAAAAAATCATCCTTCAGAAAACTATTTTCACTGGACTATCAACATACACCGTATATTCATGTAAGCATGTCAAGAATAACACTTTTAGAAACTTCAGTTGCTACAGACTGATTTTTTAATAAGAAATCACTAATTTTCTGTTTCTCCAAGAAAGTCACAGAGACCCTGAAGCATCACATCCATGCTCCACACCTTGTTAACAGTCTCCCCACCAATTTCTCATCACCATGGAGGGGCTCAGGACAAGATGGTGCTCCTAGATGACAAGGAGCTCTTAGTACCCTCTCCCCAGGGAAACTCTTAAAATCCCCACATTACCTCTGCTGACCAGGGATCCTCACTGTGATTTCCACCAACCCCACATTTACCCCCAGCACTTTTTTCCTGGACAATGCTAGGAAGAAAGGCCGAAGTGCTCCTGACTTCACCATTCTCCACCATCACCATTTACCTTTCCAAATACTCTTACCTTAGGGCCTTGAAATTTGTTGATGAAATAGTTAGTATTTATATGTACTAATACATTTATTCACTACATCATTCAACTAATTAGGTTTGTACTTGAAGAGGTCTTCTGGAGACAATATTTATATTCCATAATGTCAGGAATTTATCTTAATCCTCTTCTACATATCCTAAAAAGTGTAATATGATTCAGATCTTGTAAGTTCCAAATATAAACCTGGATCAAATTTCTGAAAAGATGAGTTATTCTAGGTTTTTCCCAATGTCTTTCTACCCATTTCTCTTCTTCTTCCCTACATATCCACATGTTCATGCCAGAAGAGGCTGCATGAGTAAAAGTATGTCATTTTTGACCTATTACTCCTAGAGCTTTTGGTAACACACTTTGAGACCATTCTAGGAAACTATAAAAGAAAACTAAATATGTACTGTTGAGTTTTTCAAAAAATTCATCAAGCACTTACTGTCTGCCAAGTACTAACCCTATCATCTGTAATGGAAGACATAGTTATGAATAATGTCTTCGGACTTTATAAAACCTATAGTCTAATGTGGAATATGATAATTTAGGTTATTTTACTAAGGATAAAATCACAACATGAGCAACAGTATTTCTTTAACTGAAAAGAAATAACTATGCTTTTTACTTATCTTTCAATATTTTTCCCCAAATAAGTGAGGAAAAAGTATGACGAACCTCACAAATTACTGAAAAGATATGAATTAGAGAATGTAGGCAAGTATCTCAATAATTTCCTATGCTTGATTAGGTGGCTGAGCAGAAATTGACCTTGTAGTTCAGAACTGTCCTTTGAATGCCATTTGTCTCCAGGGACTCAAGCAATTTACTGTAGTGTGCCTTGCTAACAGAATATTCACCTTGTTAACATTAACCATGAACTTCAGGTCCTGTTAGATACACTCTAGGGACAATATAATGCAGAACTTCAAAGCCCAGGAGACAGCTAAAGAGAAATGAAGATAACGGGTAAGCTAGAGAGAGCTGGAAAACTTTGAGAGGCTCTGAAGAGACACACCCCTGGGCCAGCAGAAAGCATATCAGGTCAGATGTTTGACTGCACTTTGACCCTGTCAGATGGTTTGGTTGCTAGGGCGAATTTATATTATCCCAAGAACTTCCACCTCTGGGGAGCATATTCAAGTGGAAATGACACTGCATTACAATGCTGAAATTTATACACTTAGGCTCTCTCTACCAATATTACCCTAGGGAAAATCCAAGAAATTACAAGGTCAAGTATACCTAGGCACCCTAGGAATATTCTTAAGATTCATCAGAGATGTTGCTGTTAACTTATCTCTAGGACAAAGTAAGACATTATTTTTCTCCCTATTTTCTGATCACCTGGAAGGACTCCATTTCTAGAAAGAATGCTCTTTGAGTATTCATTCCAAAAGCAAGTAAGGAAATGTAAGAGTGAACCAAATTCCTCCATTCTAGACGTGAAGGCTGAACTGCCACTGTCCAAGAACACTCCAAAGGGGAAAAAAATTCTTTCCTAAGAGTACAGATAAAAGCTCTCACTTCAAAACTCTCCTCTCTTTGTAACACACACTTTCTGAATCAGGACGTGAACCTAACATTAGCTGCAACTGTCCAAGAAGTAGGTGTGTACAGGAAATGGGAGAGGGACAGATAGGGAGCAGCAAAAGGGCATTTTTATCTGGTTTCTGGAAAGGTTTGTGGAAAATTTCTCCAAATAGTTTAAGGAATGACAAGAAGAATCACATGTTTGAAATTTAGGTAAAAACTTTAACCTGGGAGAAATGTGGCAAAATTACTTAGGCACAGAATTTTCCCACTTCTGTTGGCTCAGGGAAGTTATTGTGTATATGTGTGCATGTATGCACCTGCACATATGTGTAATGTGTGTTTTAATTGGGAAGTGCTAGAAATAATTCTTCTTAGACAATTACATTTTTTAATTTTTTTATCCAAAAATCTTCACCTATATAGAAATTATGTGCCTAGTTAAATTTTGTCTTATTTGAGTGTGACCTTACTACCAAGGTAGGATTGATGGCTCAATCAATCAACAAGGATTTTCTCTACCTTCTTCCTTCCAAACATTTTCTTTGACAATCCTTCCTTACCACCACTCCCTACATTTTTTCCTGTGTCTTCTTCTGGAATTCAGGACACCAAGTTATAGTATTGGGTTCTGAATAGCAAATAAATTACATTACATGTTTGCAAAGAAAGTGAATCTGACTTATTTAAAAATAAATTCACCTTAAGAAACACAACTCTAGACTTGGGGCAGAGAGAGATCTTGGTCATCACTGTATCTCTGCGGGCTGCCCTTTTCCGTATTGATCCTTAACCTGGTCTTGTCACAAATTTACCATTTCAGAGAAGCCTGGAGTTTGACATGAAAACTGATATTCTCTCCGTGTATTTGCTCCTTATCCCTTCGTATCATTTTGTGTTAAAATAGCCAGCTTGTCAAGTGCCTTGGCCATTCAAAGATGAGCACTAGAAATATGGGAATACTAGATGTCTTTTTATACGGGCTTTTTCTAACCAAATTTAGCTGTAGGGGGACATAAAAGACAAATGTGTTGACAAATGACAAGATGTTACTCACTGTAAAGTATTATTGCATGCACACAATTTCCTGTTATGGTGCATATATTGACTGCAACTTTATTCAAAATGAACTGTATATTAAGAGAAACATCTTGCCTTCTGATCTGTTCGAGCTTGATTTTGAATTCTTGGGAAGTAGCTGGTTTAAAAAAAAAAAAAAAAAAAAAAAAACCTTGCCCTGAACCTAATAATCACAAATAGATAAGAATTTCCCCATGAGAGGACACAAATTAAAAAATGGATTTTATTTGGATCAAAAGTGGTTTTGGTCAGAAATAGATAAAAATATTTCAGATAAAGTATGTGAAGGATATGGCTCTGGAGACACATTAAGGAGTGTAAACTGCCAACCTCTGCTGAAATGGAATATTCTTCAATAATGATGTACAGAGAGGCATGCAGCTATTTGAATTTATTATCTATATTTCACTCATGTCAAAGTCTTCAGACAAATTTGGCATAAGTGGTAATCAGTTGTGTTTGTGAGATCCTTAGAAACCCCAACTTCATAAGCATTAAGATATAATTGATTCTAATATATTGATTACTCAAGAGTATGCATTATAGTTTCAATATCTGCAAGTAATAATAAAAGGATCATGTCATCCAATTTCTTATTTAGCTGAATTGGATTATCTTTTAGCATAAGATATCAAATACTAAAAATGATGTAATCCTGAATTCATATATAATAGTTATTATTCTTCATCAAACCTTGGCATACTTAAATCTAGGTTAATATCATAACACATATCCTAATGGATAAATCAAACTTGGAGCCAATGTCTGGGAAAAGTTACACAGAAAGAGAACAACCCTGAACAGATTCTTCTTAAGCAACCCAGATCTCTTGGGGATGGAATTCATATGGCTTTAGAAAAAATTAACTTACAAAGGGTAGCAGACCTCTGCTAGGGTTATGAGGCTAGATGTCTTATTCTACTGAACTCAAACAATTGGGCCACAATAGCTCTAGCCACAGGTTCTTCAGGATTCTCAGTGTTAATTATGGTTGTCCCAGCGGTTTATGTTATGTCTGGAAAGAGAACAATGAGCAAGTCCATTTTGGATTAGAAAGGCTCATGGCAGGCACAACACTGAACTCCATGTCTGTATTTGGGCATCAGGATGGGCAGCTCCTAATTGTGCTTGGCAGCAATGAAGGTCTAATGATCCTTCCCAAGACTGATCCAAACACAAACAAGCGGCTGAATTTGGTAGTCTCCAGCATACTACATTTCAGACAATGTCCAGACTTTTATCTGAAGTCAGTATTTGACTCTAAGTCTACATATTTCCTATTGCCTGCCCTAACCTACATATCTTACAGAGGTACCACACACAAAGAGACAAATATTTTTTCTGTGGGGTGGGGATTCTATTGAGGTCAGTATTTCAGAGCTTGGTACAGGATGTTCCTTCAGCTTTCTGAACCCTGGCTCAGTGAAATCACTGATAAGCCAAGCCTTTACTCTTGATTTCCCACAGAGTTGAAAAAAAGTATAGCCTAAGTGACTCAGGAGAAATGGGGAAAATGTGTTTTCCCAGCCCAACAAGTTCCTCCTGCCACCACCACCCCCAACATACTCCCACACACCATCTCTGTCTCTTTTTTATTTTTTCCTTCCTCTTTGGCTTATGCTGTTCTTTTTTGGTCTCTGGCCCTAGTTATGACAGCTGATTGACATTGCTGGCAGTTCCCCTGGTGTCTGGTTAGGCAGAATTCCCCTGCAAAACTAGGATACAAAACAAAGAGCAGACAACAGTGCAGAAAGGAAGGCTGAACAAAACAGAACCAGGAGAGATGCAATGTTGTTTGCTGAAAATATTTTTAAATTTTTCAAAAAGAGGGAGCAAACCTTTAAAAGATTGTTTTAATCGACAGTGCTGCTTTTCTCTTCTCTCCTTTCTCTCTAGCCATCCCTTCCCCCACCCCACACATACAGCTTTTTGGCTCCTATTTCTCCATCTGCTTTCTTCCTTGTATTTTTTTTTCCTGAGTCATAAACATTTTATCAGTAAAAATTTTCCCTATTTCTGACCTACCTATGAGCCAAACGTTTGTTTTATCTTATTTAATTTTCCATCTGAAGGGTAGAATCATGACTGCATCTAGTAAATTTTGAGTAATTATCTCTCTGTCTCCTCCTGTGTGAGACTTTTTTCCCCCATTCTCCTACAGGAAACTAGAATTTACAGGGCTCCCAATACTACCACTATGCAAAGTCCAACATTCCCATCCTGAGAAGCTCTCTTTTCAAAATTTTTTTCACTAAACATTTCATTCTATTTTCCCTTTATTTAGATATCTATTGAGTGGATCAGTTCCCTGAAAAGTTTTTCTCAGTCCATTCAAAAGGTCATGTAAAATTCTGTTCATTAAAATGTTGATAACTATGTATATCATCATTTTTCATAGTATAAGCCTTTTAATAAATACTAAGGCACAGAAATAAACGTCTAATGATGGAAATTCAGGGATAGCAACAGGCCTTCTGAATTATTTTCTAATTTTATAATAATGGTAACTATATAATGTTTAGAGCAAGAGGTTTGTCTTACGTATCAAGAATGATCCTAGCAGTCCCTTTTCTTACAGTAATTTTGTATAAAAGTTTAACTCAGTACTTTTATGTTGCTGGTTGTGGTAGTACATCTGTATTCCCAGCTACTGGGGAGGCTGAAGCAGAAGGATCTGTTGAAACCAGGAGTTCAAAGCCAGCCTGGGCAACATAATAAGACACTGTCTATTTAAATACACAAACAAATAAATAAATACCTAAATAATTTTTTTAAAAACTTTCAAAAATACTTTTATGTTGATCATTTTTATGTACTCACTTTTCCTGAATATTTAATGAAGGCTTGGCACCCATAGCTTTTTTCTACCTTCACAGAACACACACACATACATGTACATATTTTTAGAAAACACATTCTTTATTTGTATTATTAGTTTGACCCATATTCTTTGACTCTAGCACCCTATCTATGCCCTTATCTCTGATATTATTTTTGTGTGTACAATAAAATATATGGTGCATCTGATAAAGGACTTGCATCAAGAATATATATAAAAAAAACTCTTAAATCTCAAAACTAAGGAAATAAGCAATACAATTTAAAACGGCTAAAGATTAAACAGACATTTAATCAATGAAGATCTAGCTGGTAAAGTAGCATATAGAAAGATGCTTAATATCTTTAATCATTAGAGAAAGGCAAATTGAATCCATGAGATACCAGAACACACACCAAGTAGAATGGCTAACATAATATGACCATGCCAGGGGTTATTAAAGACGTGGAAGAACAGACTCTCATATGCTGCTGGTGGGAATGCAGAATGGTAGAACCACTTTGGAAAACAGCTTGGAATTTTCTTAAAAATCCTAAAAATACATGTACCTTATGATCTAGGCATTCCATTCATTGGTATTTACTCAAGAGACATGAAAGCATGTATCTATACAAAGACTTATACACAACTGTTCATGGCAGCTCTATTTGTAATATCCCCAAACTGGAAACAACACAAATATCCATCAACAGGTGAGTGGATAAACAAATTATGACATATGTGCATGGTAGAATGTTGGCTAGCATAAAAAGAATGAATTGATGGTATATATATATATATTAGATAAATATTAAAATGATTATACTGGCTAATTTAATTTAGGTAAAACTATAGAAAATTATGAATGAACCTACAGTGACACAAAGCAGATCAGTGATTGCCTGTAGGGGAGCTGAGATGGGCAAGAAGGCGGGATGACAAAGAGGCAGGAGAGAACCTTATAGGGTACTGGGTATGTTCACTCACATGTCAAAAATTGTCAAATTTTATACTTTAAATATGTGCATACCATTAAATTGTATACCATTTATACCTCAACAATGCTATTCAAAATAATATAAACAGCTTGCCTTCTGAGCTTTCTTTGCTCTGTTTTCCACTTCTCTGCATTTTAAGGTTTCACCACTTTGGGCAGGTGTCCTGGCAAGGGAGCATTAGCATCAGTTCTGAGAATTAATGGCAGCAAGACAAGAACTGTGGAACCTTTGGAATTTTCTGTTCTTGGAGTAAGAAGAACTCTCAAGTTTTAGCAATGTCTCTGAAGCTGGCCTTCCACATTTCCAGAAAATACCTTTTGGCCATCTTGTGACCTTCCTCTTCTCGCCCCATGGCTTCTCCCTACCTTCTCCCTCACTAACATCAGTAGCATCTAGCTCTTGTGTCTGCTAGTGGTTTGCCTCTATTCATTTGTTTGGGGGGCATGACGAGGATTTCCTATCACCTAGTTTTATCTTGAAGGTCGACTATAGGTTTTTTACTTTATTATCTATTTTTTATGTCTGTTTTTGTGCAGACTTAGGAAATTTCAAAAATTATGCTGCTTATAGTGTTTGTCCTCATCCTCTCAGAATCCCTAGTTGACATTCTTCTGAATTTGGGGTGGGGGTTCAAATAATTTTTTTCAGAAATACACTGATTGCTCCATTGACAAAAATAAAACATTGTGCTTTGATATGGCAACACATACTAAAACTGGTCATATATGAAGTAATATTTATTGAGCATACACTATGTACCAGGTACTATTCTAGATTTGAGGGATATAGTGATGAACAAGGTTTTGATTGATATAGTAGTCTCTGCTGTTGTGGAACTTAAATTGAGGATAGACAGACCAACAAATAAAATAAATAAAATATGTAGAAGATCACAGTATTTCAGTTTTGAAAATTATCAGCATGGAAATAGTAATTGAAGCCCTGACAATAGATGAGGTAACTTGGGGGAAGTATGTTGAAATTAAAAGAAAGAGAACCCCTGATAATTTCAAAATTTTAGGTGCACACAGAGGTGGAAGTAGATCAAGAGAGATAAGGGTTATTAGTGAAAATGAAGAAGAGACTGGAAGAGGGAGATGCCAAATGATTATGTCTAGGAAGAAAGGAGGGAGAGGAGAAAATAGCAGAAAAACCACGCAAACTCCCAACAGTGTAATTTGTTAGAAAGAGATAAAGTTGGTTGTGGTGAGGAAGCAACAGGGAAAGAGAGAGTATAAAGAAATAGTTGTTTCGTACCACTATAATCCCCATATGGATGGAGCACTTTCAAAAATTCCCTAGCATGCTGACACTCCAACCCACCCAGCCCTCTGAGGCACTCGTCATCCAGTGAAGAGGGTAGGCAAAGAGACTGACTTAGTTTTACTAATCCATCAGCTGTGTGAGATTATAAACTACCTGATGAAATTTTATTCCTAGAAGGGGCCCCAGCAAACATCTACTCTCTTTTCCTTATGTGATTAAACTGAGTCATAAAGAGTTTAAATAGCTTGTCTAAGACACAGTTCATTAATACAAGATTCCCTATTAGACAGAAACATTGTCCAGACTCCCAGGAACCTTTTTACTTGTACAGAACAATATCTCACTAAAAGTGTGCACATTTATATTATTTTAAAATACTCTATGCATGCTTAAATATTTAAAACCAATATAGTAAAGTCCAGCAAAAAGCAAACTTATAAAAAAAGCTGAAACTATCTTGCTACTACCATGTAGAAGTAATGGAAAAACACAACAAAATTTTTAATGCATGTCTAAGTTTGAAAGAAAAAAATGAGAAAAGTCCCGGGTGGCAGAAACAAGGGAACTCAAAGCCTTAATAGTAAGCACATGAGCTGACTCGGCAGCAGCCTTGGGGTAGGGTCCTCAAATTTGGCAACAGCCAGGGGCTTAGGTTGCACAGCATATTCAAGGACAGGAGACAAGACCTTGAGGCAAGCATTTAGAGCTGAAACTGAGCACAATGTCAATGCTTTCAAAGCCACACCCTTAGAGAAAAGGAGAATAGAAAATAAATAGAAATAAATAGAAATAAATATCCCATGCTCAAGGGATATGACAAGGAAGCTTGTCTATGAGCTCCAGAGAAAAGAAAATGATTAATTAAAAGCCCAAGCCTGCAACATGCACATATTTAAGACTAGACTGAATTTATACAACCTTCATAGTTCAGGATTCTCCCCAAATGAGAAATTAATTAAAAATAGGCCTTAGGGACACAAGGCAGAAATTAAAGAAAAACCACTATGGAAAGATAGTCTCGAAGTCCAAAAGGCAGAGAAATACACACACACAAACACAAACACACACACACTTACGTTTATACACACATCACTACTAAAGTTGAGCTAATAGCTAAAATTCACAAAACACACATATGCAAGAACCAGCAACAAAATCAATGGGAGGATTAACTTCCTATAGCAAATACTGACTTACTGACTACCTTTCAACTATGCATTACAGCTTAGACCAGGTGTCCTCAAACTTTTTAAACAGGGGGCCAAATCCACTGTCCCTCAGACCATTGAAGGGCCGGACTATAGTTTAAAAAAAAAAAAAACTATGAACAAATTCCTATGCACACTGCACATATCTTATTTTGAAGTAAAAAACAAAACGGGAGGGCAGCGCCTGTGGCTCAGTGAGTAGGGCGCCAGCCCCATATGCCAAGGGTGGCGGGTTCAAACCCAGCCCCGGCCAAACTGCAACAAAAAAATAGCCAGGCACTGTGGCGGGCCAGCTGCTCGGGAGGCTGAGGCAAGAGAATCGCATAAGCCCAAGAGTTAGAGGTTGCTGTGAGCCGTGTGACGCCTTGGCACTCTACCCGAGGGCGGTACAGTGAGACTCTGTCTCTACAAAAAAAAAAAAAAAAAAAAAACGGGAACAAATACAATTCACACTGCTTCATGTGGCCTGCCTTAGACCATAACACTTCATGCTCATTGTTAGTTATTACTCAAGAGTAAGGGCAAGAAAAAAAAAATGTGCCTCAGATGAACAAAACCTGGGACAATCTCCTTTCACAGATTCTTCTTTAAAAACTACCAAAAATTGGACTTCATAAAGAAAGAAATTATGGAAGGAAAAAATAAAATACAGGAAGCAATAATGATCAAAGTAACAAATAAATATGTACAACTTGAATAAATATGGACTATAAAAAGTAATGGTCACTTATTTAGAAGGAGGGGCTGAATCCAAAGTTGTAATGAAATACTAGGTAATAATAACATAGAAGGTAGAGGTGGTAATAGAAGTTAAAATATTCTAATGATCTTCACCTTGTATTGCTCAAGAGGAAGATAGATTGACTATCTTAAATGTTTTTAAGTTGAGCATGCACATTATTAAAATGTCAGGATAACTACTAAGAAAAATGAAAAGTATTTCTACCAAACAGTTAAAAAGTAAACAGGGGGGAAAAAAGTTGTCAATGCAAAAAGCAGGGAAGGAGAAACAATGAACTATATCTAAAACAAACAGTAAGTGAACATCACAAAAGAGGCTGTGAACAAATGCACACACATCAGTAATTACAAGGAAAGTAAATAGATTCTCAGGATTTTTTAAAATCTAGTTATATGGCATTTTTAAACGACTCAAAATTATGGCCTAGGTGAAACAAAAAACTTATAATAAACTGGCCTATTTTAAAAGAACATTATCAGTAATACTCTCTTTAAAAACGAAAGGTGATTAATAGGTTGAAAAAAATCATATTATTTGTATCAGTCAACTATTGCTATATAATAATCTACCCTATAATTCAGTCGGTTAAATACATTTATATTTTCATATGAATCTCAGATCAGCTGGGAACTTGTGCTAATATGGGCTAGGATCAGTTGACCTTGACTGGACTCACTCATGAATCTGCAGTCAGCTAGGAGATTGGTCAGCAGATGGCTAGGATGGCTCCATTTGTATGTCTGGTCTTGGCTGAGGTAAAGGAGGGCATTGTGATTGGGTCACATGTCTCTAACAGAGAAAAGAAACACAAAAAGCCTAGGCTTATAAGAAGTATATTGTCATTTCTATTTCATCTTATTGGCCAAAGCAAGTAAAATACCAACCCCAATTCAAGGGGTGGTAACATTGTCTTCACCTCTTCATGAGAGGTGCTGCAAAGTAATGGCAAAGAGCTTCAATGTCTATAAAAGTTGTTAATTGGGATATTCAATACAATCAAACTACCATACTGCAAATACTAACTAATATTAGTATTAATACTAATATTATAAAAACTAATATTCTTATAATATCAGATAAAATTAGGTTTTATAAGTGCAAGAGTGTTAATATGAATAACCAAGAGTCAGCATATATGAGAAAAAATAACATGTTATCAGAAAGCTATAATATATGAAATCTATACCTTCCTAACCAAGGTAATCCTAAATAATTCAGCTGAATTACATGGAAAAATAAATGTACAATTATAGTCAGTGATATTAAGGGAATCACACCAGCTAATCAAAAAGACTGAAAATTAATAAGGATATGTAAGATGTAAGCAGCAATACAATTATAATTAATCTAATGAACATATATAGAACTCTGCATCTGAACATTAATGCATTTGTATTTCTTTTAGTCTTATATTGGACCATCATTATAAAACCGACCATGTACTGGACCCAAAACAAAATCCGACTATCAAAGAATTTCTATCATGCCAATCATATTGTATCTTTGACCACAGTTCACAAAAGGAGAAAAGTCATGATATATATTTAAAAGATTCATTCCCTCAATAAAAAAAAAAGAAAGACGCCATTTCCATGTCCCCAAAAGACCCTTTACTTTGAAAATAGAAAAGTGCACAGACACGATAGCTCAAAACTGAAGCTGATATATAAATTAGCAAAATATTTATACCCGAAGAATGATGAGTGGGGTACACATAATCAACATTTAAGAGTATAGATAAAGCAGTTCTTAGAAGAAACTGCCCTTTGGCATACCAAGTAGCACATAAAAGCATAAGAAAAATACAATAACAGCTAACATTAATTCAACCTCAGTGCTCTGTATAATTTCATGTAAGCTTAGAACAATCCAGTAACTACTAAGCAGTACTTTAGCTGTTAACTACTATCATTTTTATCTTACAGATGAGGAAACTTAATCTCAGAACATGATTGATGGCACAAGTTTCCACAGTTGCTAACAAAGATAGGATTCAAACGCAGGCCTTCTTATACCAGAGCCCATACACTTCACTGATTTGTAACTATAAATCTACTGCCATCCAAAATCTTTAAGATGCCTTTATATTAAAAAGGAAGATTTTTAATAAGTCTTATATACAGGGTGCCCATAAATGTCATGTGCAATTGCTTTATGTGACATCAAATTTAAAGACTAATGTATGTGTATGTAAATACAGATTTATAAGACAACTATGTTATCTATTAAATATGGGGAACGGAAGTGAGAAGAACACAGAGTGAACAGGCATGTTTGAGTTTTAGATCACACATTCACTGTTTGAGTATTTTTATGTTGGAAATGTGCTCAGACACACCCATTACCTATGCAATAAAGAATAAATAAATCAGGAGGGAGGGGGAAATGGTAAATTAGGATGTGACATTGTAAAATAATTCTAATTAGAAAATTACAAATATAAATAAACTCGTGTGCAACCATATATACACATATAAGAGCAGTCCAATTATTTATTCCTGTAATCAGAAGAAACGGGGCAAGACATGTGTGATACTACCCTGTTTCCCCGAAAATAAGACAGTGTCTTATTTTAAGGTGTGCTCCCAAAGATGCGCTAGGTCTTATTTTCAGGGGATGTCTTATCTTTCCTGTAAGTAGGTCTTATTTTCAGAGGATGTCTTATTTTCGGGGAAACGGGGTATATACAGATAGTTCCAATGCACCCTTTCCAGGGACTTTTATGATTTCAGGTTTAGAGTATTTTTATACTGAAAACACCCTCAGTGAGAGCTAACAAAGCCTTCATTAAATACAAATTCACTTCATTTATTTAACTGTATGCCAATCATTATTCTAAATTCTGGGATACAACACTGCATTTTCTAAAGAAACTGAGTAAGATCATAGGCATTTTCTAGTGGAACTTGAGTTTCTGTTTTCTATATTCAATACTAGAGATATTAGGAAGTCAGTAGTAATACATAGGGTTTCTAGAAAAAAAAGAGAAATCAAAACTGATTAAAGATGCAATAAATCAGTAGGCATTGGAAAAATAGAAAGATAAAAAAGTAAACAATGGGGATGAGGGATATGTAGGAACGTACTTTTTTTTCTCCGGAAATAGCTTGCATGTATCGATTTTTACACCATGAAAAAGTCATTGGTCCACAGCCACGTGTAAAATCTCCATTTCGTAATATATGCTCTACTCTAGTGTACACATGTTCACCGAGGAGCTCAGCAGCACATGCATCCCAATGGTGAGATGTGTTTTCCTCCATCAAAACAGTTTTCAAAGTCAGAAGCTTTTCAGCTTGTTCTGAACTTGTTATTATCATGCTTTCTTGCTGCATTTGAATTTAATCTTCCCAATTTAGCTGACAATTACAGAGCAGGCAGGCATATTCCCTTAAGTAGTTATGCCTAGGGGGTTCCATAAAAGAGTAATGCTCTCATAGACCATCAGAGCACGGGACTGACTAAAAAGTCACGAGAAAAAGGTCAAAAACAGCGGAGCATGTCAGATTAGACTGAAATCCTAGGTATACAGAGGAACAGAAGAGTAACTCGTGGACCAGCTAACAATAAAACACACCCAAACACAAAAAGGTGGTTGTCTTTATTATACATGAACATGTGTTTCTAAAAATCTATGCAGTCCTCCGTGATCCATCTGGGTGAAGAACGGCACAACAGAAAATAATCTGAATGATTATCGAAGGCAAATGCTTAAAGTATGGTATTTCCGGAGGTGAAATTTGGCACTTTAACAAAAGGGCTTTCAGAGTGTTCTATATTTAAATTTCATATTCTCAATAGGCTTTGTTTTCTTAATAGAACTTCAGAAGAGCAAAGGAAATACAAATACTCCATGCTAGATTGGAAAACAGAGATCCAGAAAAGTGAGTGACTTAACCAGGGTCACACATTAGGATTGACGCCTCTGTTATTCGCAAAAACAGAACAACAAGCTTATTCCTTCCAACTGTCTTTTACCTGAGAGAACATCATACTACAGATTTAATTCCATCCCTTTGGATTCTCTACAAGTCATATGAGTTTGCTGAATTTACAAAGTATGAGATACACTTGAAGCTAGGTCTCTTCTTGAACAGATTTCTGAAGGCTGAGACAAAGAAAGAAAATTGGTTATGTATATTGGATGAGACCCTGCTATATATTTATAAATGGCAATCATCTACAGAAACTATGCTATTTTCTGATGTGAGGAATGCAAATGAATCTAAATAAAAAAAAAAAAAATACAACACCAAGTATGTACTGAGACCCTTGAGGCCTTTCTATTCACTGTGTCTAATTAAGCTGATCTTGAACTAAAGTACTGTGAGACAATGAAAAAAAAAAACAAAAAGCAAGAAGAATGGTTAAGGAGGGCCAGGATCAGGAGTCACGGTTGTGCAGAAGAAACAGACGAGAAAGAAACCAAGGTGTATAATCTTGTTGAGAGGAGAATAACTACACACATGAATTGACGTGTTGAATATGACAGATTATTGGCAAATATAAACCACTATGCACAAAACTTCCATTGACCAGCACCAGTAGGTGATTAGCAAAGGCTGCAACTAATTTCCTTTCTTCAATCATATATGTAAAGCTTCTTGGGGGAGGAGATAGAGAAGCAAGACACACAATCTTCTCGTGTAAAAACTTGTGCTTCTTGAGCTTTGCCAGTCTATCAAGTATAGGTACAGTAACCATGGATATTAGATTTTCTGGGACAGCTCCCATTTCAAATATTTGGCCTGGCTGCTCCCATAAGTGTATGTGCATATGTCTGCTGTGGTTTCAGATTTGAGGTAGATGATATCCATTACATCTTTCATTCAGAATTTTGACTTGGGGCTACCAGGCTAAGCACCAGCAATCTCTTATACAGCTGAAGATTCCAAAGTTATAACAGACTGCCACAAATGCATGCAATGAATGTACTTAGTTTCTTTTGTGAAAAAAACTATAAATTCATTGTATTAACATATTTTTCTTTAAAAATAAAGTATATGAAAAAGATTATGATTTTTCTAAGATTACAGTTTTTTTCTGATCTAACAAAGAGGAGAAAGAGGTAAAGCCTTCTCTCTGTTCTTGCTGGGAAGATGTACAAAACGGCTGCAGGTTCAACAGTCCTCCTTGGACTAATGAAAGGAAGGAAAAGAAGGAGGCAACCCCAAAGAGGGGGCCCTAGTATTGTTAAACTGCCATGTCATTGCCATAAGCAACATTTCTTTCTTTCTTTTCTTTTCTTTTTTTGTATGCAAGACCAAACAACTCAATAAACATCTTTATTTTCAGCTATTGTTTACTCTGGTTCTTACAGCTGAACACACTCATCCCTAACTAATAAAAATGTGTTCTATTTTTAAAAAGTTACTGTTATCTCATTGTTTGTAACCACAAAGCCACACAGTAGGCTAAGTAGTATTACACATAGAAGTATGACCATAATAACAATTTTAGTAATAATAATAATAGTAGCTTAGATTCATAGCACTTACAGTGTGCTGCCAGTATGCTAAGGTTTTTGAAGGCATCATCTCACAGAAGCCTTAGTCTTTTATTTTTTTTTTTAATAGGTAGCTGTTTGTTTGTTTTTCCGGTTAACAATGAGAGTATAAACAATTAGGTTACAATGTTTTCATTTGTTAGGTAAGGTCCCTATTGTAGTTGTGTCCCACACCCAGGAGGTGTGCCATATACACTTAACTTGTGCCCATTAGGTGGGAGTACATTAATCTTCGCCTCCCTCCTCTTCCACCTTCCTGTCTCTCCTCTCCTCTCAATGTGAATTCAGTTGAGTTTTTCCCTTGTGTGGGCATGTATTAGTTCATCTACTGGTTCATATTAGTGTTGAGCGCATTGGATACTCACTTTTCCGTTTCCGTAATACTTTACTAATAAGAATTTTCTCCAACTCTATCCAGAGTAATACAAAAGATATGATGTCTCCACCTTTTTATGGATGAATAGTATTACCATAGTATATTAATACCATAGTATATAAGTCCATTCATGGGCTGATGGGAACTAGGGTTGTTTCCACATCTTAGCAATTACAAACAGCTGCAATAAACAATCTAGTGTGAATGTTGTTATGATAAAATGTTTTCTTTTCTTCTGGGTAGATGCCTAGTGGTGGGATTATGGGATCAAACAAAAGGTCTATTTTGAGTTCTTTGAGGATTCTCCATACTTCTTTCCAAAGAAAGTCTTTGTCTTGTTAAAGCACTATCAAGCTTTTTAAACTCTAAGTTTTAAAAACACACCAAGAATCATTCTTATATCTTTATCATACTCAAATTCAAAGTACAAATAATTCTTAGACATTTTTAAAGTCAGTATTTTCTAAGAAACATCCATAAAAGGCATATAGTCACATTTTATTTCTATATATTTGAAAAAAGACGTCCTTCCTTCCTTCCGGCACACAGAGTAGGGCTGGGTGCTGCTTGCTCCTTTCCTTCCATGATGCCTTTTGAACATATCCATCACATTTTTGCCACCTTCACTTGGAGCGATCTCTCTCCCCCAGGCATCTTTGCATTGAGTGCGCCTAGCAGACTTCATCTGACATTATAAGTATTCATTACATATTTGTCCAGTAAAAAAAAAAAACTTTAAAAATTACCTTTAGCTTTTTTCCATAATAGCATTGCTCTTTCCCTTCAATTATTTCATTAGTTTAAATTTTCCTCTATATTTCTGCCTCTAGAAAATTTTTGAAAAATCCAAGAAGGGATTACAAATTGACTTTGTAATTGTGAGCTTCAGTGCACTTCCAGGATTTTGACCTATTTTGTTTAATTTGTAAAAATGATAAGCCTCTGATGTTCTTTCCCTTCATTAAACAAAAAGGAGCCAAAATAGTAAATTCGATGTTTAATCAAATTTCTTGTATCACTGAGGTAGCTGCCAATTCAAACACAATTGTATTATCTATTCATGAAGTACAGTTTAAATTCAGGTTATATGTCCAAAGGGTGAAAAATGTTTCCTCATAGGCTAAAACTTTTCATATCAGGTTTTTATCATAAAAATAACAGCGGTAGTCTTTCTAAGTCTAAAACATATATAAACATACACCACCCCACATGCCTACTCATATACACACGTTTCTGTGAACATTTGTGGCTCACTACATGTGTGCCAGAAATGATAAAACTGTTAAATTGAACCTAAGGACTCCTTAAACATAGTGCAAAGGCCAAAGAATAAGTTGATTTGAAAAACGTTTTGTCTCTGAATCCTTTAAATGAATTGATTCACATTCACAAGGTTGGGTGAACTTGGCTTCTATATTTACTATCCTGGCATAGTTTGTTTATTGAGAAAACAGTAAAATTATTAAAATATCAAAGAATAACATTTGTGTCTTTAATATTCTTGGAAATAATCTCATTATTCTAGCTATCAATACATAAGATTTTACCAAAGAGTTATATAAATATCATTGGTCTATGTCTTGTTTTGCCCATTATCAGTTTACAATTATGTGCTTTTTAAAAATGCATTGAGTCATTAGCTCAATAAACATAAAAAGAATCAAGGAAGGAAAATTATAATTGCTGCAATTGTTTCATAGGTCTGAAAAGCTACCTATGGTCATATTTTTTGGATGAAAAAATTCAGTGATAAAATTATGGTTGCATTGGTTAAACTGCACATGTTTAGGATTATATTATAGAAGGCAGCAAAACTGTGAGCATCATCTTTCCTTTCTTCCTTCTGAGCAAGCAAGATCCCCAAAGTAGCTTTGAGGATACTTTATTTATGGGCCTGCTAGTTCAGGAGCCACACACCAATTCATCATGCTCCTGCTTTGTGCCATCTGTTATAAATAAATATCCCTGCCTGCAACTTTCTGTCGGGGCATGTGTTTACTGTTATGCAGATGAATGCAATATGGGAAGACATTAAAGTTAAAAAAGAGAAAAACTGCTTATGAAAATGTCTATCGAACGTATATATTCCTACCACTTGTATACAAAGGTTCAGATCACACGCAGGCCTTAGCCAAGCAGCATAAGTCAGAGCTCTGTGTTTACCTTGCAGCCACCAAGGAAAACAGCTGAAAACAAGCTGGCCCAACACGGCCAGCTTAACACAGAAGTGCGTGGCGAGTGCCTCCCTCTTCAATTTCCTTTAGCCATTTCACACAACACGTTGCTGTGACTTTGGGGACAGACGGACAGACAGGTGATGTGGGAACAGTGTTAGAGAGTTTTGAAGGCAGTAGTCAGCATCCAAGCTAAAGAGTGAGGAGAAGCCTCGGGGGGCCTGTGAAAAGCAGAGTGACATGGACAGAGTTCTCTGAAAGCAAAAGAATTCTGAGAAGTGTGTAGAAAATGTTTCAAGTGGAGAGAGTCTGAGAGACTGGGAATCAAGCCAACAAAAAAATGATGACAGCGACTCTGAGCTTAAAAAACCCTGAACAACCTCTGGAACCAGTTACTGAACGCTCACAAACACCTAGGACAGAAGTCCCTTTTCTCCTCTATCATTTTATGCCTCTTCTATAGTATCTTTGTGCCAATAGAACCAGGATGAGCATTCAAAAGACATTCATTTGCTTTCTGGTTACTTCCAACAGATCAGGTTTATATGTTGATTATTGAGTTTATATTCTATTCATTATTAAATGTATATCTGATTAAGGATTATATAAATAACCAAATATAATTTTGTGATTATTTTCATACTAGTTGTATGTATCAAAAAACATATCGTTGTTTATAGTGGTGAAATGAATAGCATTACCTGTACCAAATTATTTACCTGTGCTAAATAATAGGAATAATTAATCTTTGGAGAAACACATCAAAGAGAACTGAATTAAATCTTTAAAGGAGATAATAAAATGACTAACGCAAGTACCAAATTTACCTTAAAATCTATTTATAACATGTCAAATTTACTAAGTGTAGGGTATAAATGTCGTAACACAATAATTAAGAAAGTGTGGTGAAGGCTATGTTAACCAGTTTGTTGTTAGTATTTCAAATTGTATATAAAACCAGCACATTGTACCCCATAAATGCATTAATGTACACAGCTATGGTTTAATTAAAAAAATCTATTTATAATCATTATTTGTTATTTATGCTATAAATTTTTTAAAACTGGATAACGTGGCTGTGAATTTATTTGTGGTACTTAAAGCCCAAGAAGAATGTTTTACTTGATAAATCTATATAAGGAAAAAGTTTCTCCAAATTAACATAAGGGAATAAATGATTTTCTGACTTCAAGATAAACTACAATCCTCATCCCCAGGGTATCACTAAAGACTTGAGGTATTTTCCAAAGAATATTTTTGAAAGTCTCGTCTATGAACATTTTAATATTCTGCAATGTTTTCTGTTAGTCATTTTATTATCTCCTTTAAAGATTAAATTCAGTTCTCTTTGATGTGTTTCTCCGAAGATTAATTATTCCTATTATTTACCTGTAGAATAAGACATCTCCTTGAGAATTGGCCCTGATTCTTTCCTTTTTTATTGAACTTAAATATTTCTGGCTGGGAATCAGAGAGTTTGCCAATAGATTTAAATAAAAGGAAAGAATACCTTTCATTAAATGTGGATATCATCACTTTCAACCAGTGACTTTCTACCGGTGTGCCACAGCGTACTGGTGTACTGTGAGAGGATGATAGGTACGCCTTGAGAATTTTTAAAGATCATTAATTAAATTATTTTCGAAAGAAGTTCAAAGCACAGTAAGTATATTCTTTTTTTTTTTTTTTGCTTTTTTTGATTAACATAATTTAAGTGTATTACAGAAGTTTAACTATAGGTTCAAGTGTGTCATGAGATAAAAAAAAGTTGGAAAACATGGCTTTATATCAAGAAGTGTTTCTCACGGATTGATCAACTATGAAAGTTTCTAGAATGCTAATTTTAAACTGCTTATTATAAAATGTAATTTGCTGATAAGAAAGTACTTACAATTACTCATTAGTTCCCAAATTGTTCAATTCTGGGTTGTAGTCATTGCCAAAAGTAATAAACTCTAATGAATTATAGAAAAAAATAATAATTGTCCTACAATTACACTTCTCAGTCATGATCTAAATAGATTTAGGATCATAGACATTACCTGCGAACCCTTCCAATTGGAAGAGTTAGAAATTAAAAAACAGCTGTCACATCGGAAGCTTTGAAGTAGTGGACTGAATTGTACTTTTAACTCTCACGGTCTTTAAAGTGACTGCACCAGCAGTTATTGGAGGTAGGCTTTGCACCAAACAAAATCCAAACTTGAGTAAAGTCAAGTGCACAGCATGATTAGCTACGGCTAAACCTAAGGAGCTTGGGGTCGGGGGTGATCGCAAGTTTCAGGTCATGGTATCGTCTACTTTGCCAATCAGGGTGTTTCTCATTTCCTTTCCACCTGAACTGTTTGCCAGATAGGAGATGGCAAATAATGAAACTGATAGTAACTTTCCAGTGAGTAAGAATAGTCTCAACTTTCCAGTGAGAGGAAGAATGTCAGGTCTGCAAAAGCCAAATGATCCAAAGTACCCAAGAGGAAAAACACCCAAGTGACTCCAGCACCTTGGGTCTCCTCCCCAAATAAGTCTTGTGCTGCTATCAGTTTTGATAAGCAGGCTTTCCTCACCCATAAGGCTATAACATGATAATGTCATTCAATAACCCTCACACCCTTTCCTGCTATTTGTCTAGCACAGGAAAGGAAGGATTTTCTTGTCGTGTGGACACAGCGGAAATATCTAGCTAGCAAATACTGACCCTCGCATGCAAACAGACCCATATCCTCTTTCCGCCTGACAACTTCCTTCCTGCATGCTAAGAACAATCTACCCTTCATTTTTTTCCGGACTTTATACTAACTACTCTGAAAGCCCTTGGGGAGAAGACTAATGTAAACTTCCACTCAACAGCTGGATTTTTTAGACAAATAGGCTGACATTGAACATTGGTCAAAGGTATTGGAGATGCCCTCTAAAGAAACCATGTCTACATGCCACAAGAAAACCCTGTGTTTTGGCAATTAGCTGAAGAATTTAACTTATATGGACAATTGTCTTGATTCAGGCCCAAATCTAAAATATTTAAAATTTTATCATAGTCCAGAAAGGTTTCATCTCTAGCCATATTGCAGAACTGGACCCGTTATTACATATTAAATATATATTCAAAGTTAGAAATTTAAAGATATAGAAGTTTATACCTAGAGAGGCAGATCTTATGCTTGCATTTCCAAATTAACAGCTAAATATACTTTCCTCATCCAAGCAACTTAGGCTTACTAGAGATATTCAGAATCACTATTCCTTTTTGAGGTAGACAGTAAGGAATGTTGTTTTGCTGACTAATCACATTTCATACCTCAAACAAGGGCAATATGGCTTTTCAAATTTCTTTCTAAAACACTGAAAGCTTAAGCCAGTCAACTTTGTGACTGCAGGCTATATTTACTCATCAGAGTAACTTTTTAACATTCAATAGAAAAGAACTCAAGTTCTGAAAGCCTAACTCAAATCTGAAAAAAAAAAAAAAAAAAGTGTTTCTAGAAAGGCTTTGCATTTTTTTAAGAATTGCTTCTTAGAGTTTGGTGGTTTATAATGGGCAAAGTTAAAAAGCTCATTTAATACTGTTATCAATAATTTCATTTGGTTTAAAGTATTACTGGATAAACCAAGTATCAGGATATGCCTCTGCAACTAAGGCTCAGAGGTGTGTAACAGGGGTGAGTCTGTTAGTTGAAAGCAATCCTGTCGTGTGTGAAGTCCGTTATCCTCAGCCACTTACCGCCTCCTATGTCCTCAAATGTTCTCCAAAATGTCTACATATAAAATGATATCCAACAATGGCAGAGAAGAATAAGTACTGCTGTTTCTTTAAGAGTGGTTGAACTGATAAATAGTGTTCATGGTCAAATGATTGATTATTGTTTATCAATTTATCCAACTGATGAGTTTTTATATCTTTAAAACACACAAAATAGTCTATTTAAAAGTATGTGGTACTAAAGGAAGTTAAAAGATATTTACGGTATGTTGTCCGCAGCCTTCTAGTAAAGCAGGGACTAAAATTCAGTCTTCAGGCCCCTAATCAATGACTTATTGAGTGTTTATTTTGTGTCAGGAAATGTGCTCAGAGTCAGACACAGACTTTTCTCATTTAAACTTCACTGCAATTCTAAAAGAGGCAGATGTCATTATTTCACAGTACTAATAACTGACAACTGAGTACTTAGCATGTGCAAGGCACTGTTTCTAAAGAATTACTTAAATTAATCCCTGAGGTGGAAGTGTATCCTTCCTTTTACATATAAAGAAACTGAGACACAAAAAAAATATATAACTTGGTCATAGTCACAGAACTTGTAAGTGGTGGAGCTGGGCCTAGGAATTAGGGAACCTGATTTTTAACCACTTTGAATTTAGAATCTAAGACTCTGAGTGAGTCACTGTGTCACTGGTTCCCAGTGTCTCTAACTTGAGTCTACAACTAACTGCCCCCTCACTCCAGAGGGCCATTCTATGGACTAAATGAGGAAAGGTGTGCGAGCAATTAACATGGAATTTATCTTACCCTTAACACATACAATTTAAAACCACTAGGGCTAAAAGACAGGCTGTATGCCAATTAAATATACAATTCACATTTTTCGTCTTGTGGCTTTTTGTTTCTTCACTTTCTTTAACAGTTTCTGACAATTTCATAAGCTGGTTCAAAAGAAAGCAAGTCATGCCACTTTGAGAGCAAAGAGCAATATACTTCATAATTGATTGAATAAAATGTCAAGAAAATGAAGAAACAAAAAGGTATTGGTTTGGGCTACAGCTATAAAAACAACTGAGCATAAATTGGATGAAAGGGGTTTTTTTGGGTTTTTTGTTTGTTTGTTTGTTGTGTTTTTTTGAGTCAGAGTCTCTCTGTCACCCACACTAGAGGAGTGCCATGGCATCAGCCAAGCTCACAGCAACCTCAAACTCCTGGGTTCAAGCGATCCAACTGCCTCAGCCTCCCAAGTATCTGGGACTATAGGAACTTACCATAATGCCCGGCTAATTTTTTGTATTTTTATTAGAGACAGGCTCTTGCTCTTGCTCTTGCTCTTGCTCAGGCTGGTCTCACACTCCTGAGCTCAAAGGATTCTCCCAACTCGGCCTCCCAGAGGGGATTACAGACATGACCCATTGCATCCAGCCTGGATGAAAGTTCTTAAGAAGCACTTTTCTTACAAGTCTATACTGGAGTTATGTGCCTAAAGATGTTGCTACATCAACTCTAACATTTATTCCTGGAAACAGAGAGGTGCTGATTAGTCAACTTCAGCATAATGTTCCCTGAGTGAGGTCTGATCCCAGAGTGAAGGTGCAGGGTAGTAGGAACACACAGTGTCTCCATCACAGGACCCCAGTCTTAGGGGTGCTGTTGCTCACATGCACTCCACCCACACACGGCCCCACGACCACAAAGACAGATCATGGGATACTGATGCTCCCAAGAGTGAAGACTGACACATATGAACAAACATGCCAACTTCTGAGTGGACTCACAATTTGATTTGAGAAGACAAGATTTCAGAGCTGGAGAGTAGGAAATTGCAAATAATTTAATGTATTAGTGTCTTTTTCTCCCTTCCATAAGTATATCAGGATGGTGATAATAACTAATGCTTACTGAGTGCCTTTCCTATGTGAGGCATTCTGCAAAGCTATCCACATCGTGTCTCTTAATACTCACAACATCCCTCAATGTAGGTACTGTTATGCATGTATGGTTCTCATCTTAAAGAAAGTACATCTGAGGAGCAGAAAGGTTAAGGGTGTACAGCGCGTATGTGGCAGAGCTGTGATACACAGCTTTACAATTTGGCTCCTGTTTAATATTCCAATTATTAAGAGGTAACTTCCAACAGAAAAAAATATATAATAATTAGAAGAATAAAAAACAGGGAATTAGCTGGGCATGGTGACTCGTGCCTCGAATACTTGCACTCTGGGAGGCTGAGACAGGAGGATCTCTTGAGCTCAGGAGTTCAAGACTACCCTGAGCAAGAGCAAAACCTTGTCTCTATTGAAAATAGAAAAATTAGCTGTATGACATGTGGTGACATGTGCCTGTAATCCCAGCTACTCTGAGGCCAAGGGCAGGAGGATCACTTGAGCCCAGGGGTTTAGGGTTGCAAGTAAGCTATAATCATATTACCACACTCTAGCAGCTCAGGTGACAGGGTGAGTCCTTGTCTTAAACAAACCAACCAACCCAGGGGATTTATTTCGATGAATCAACAAATAGTTGGGCCATGCTAGGTATAAAGTGTTGAACAAGGGTACATAGGTCTTATCTTTTTGGCAACATGGAGCTTACTGTCTCACAGAAAAGAAATATAATTTTATTTTATTTATTATTATTATTATTATTGTTGGGGATTCATTGAGGGTACAATAAGCCAGGTTACACTGATTGCAATTGTTAGGTAAAGTCCCTCTTATAATCATGTCTTGCCCCCAAAAAGTGTGACACACACCAAGGCCCCACCCCCCTCCCTCCGTCCCTCTTTCTGCTCCCCCCCCATAACCTTAATTGTCATTAATTGTCCTCATATCAAAATTGAGTACATAGGATTCATGCTTCTCCATATAATTTTAAGTGTTTTAAATCTTCTTTAGAGTTAGGTACATGTGTTAACAGAACTTCTCAACAATTTTTTTACCTAATCCAGGGGATACAGGAGGGACGAGTAGATAAAAGGAGTGAGAAGTACCTTCCAGAGATAGGCAGCAGTGTGAGTGTGAAGACAGGAGGGAGTATTTCAGTACAAACCAATTCCATACATCTCTACCCACCTACTACTCAGATTCAAAGGATGACACAATTGGTTCGAATTATATAACAATGAGAGAGGAAAAGCTGCCCCTTCAAAAATTCACAATCTACCTTCAAAATGTGGTGAATTCTCTTCTTTGGACTAGAAAACAAATGGGAAAGCCGGGGTTATCCTAGCAGGTGAAAGCTCTGCAACCTCTCATACCTACCCCAACCAAATATGAATAAGACCCTGAACTGAGGGAATCAGAAGTGGCTCATGAAAACTGAAGCATGGAGATGGCAGCAGGAGGAACAGCAGTAGGAGAGGGTGCGCTGACCAAATCCCTGGTGTTGTTCACAATTAATTTTTTCTCCCCAGAAAATATTATGTTGGAAGGACAGGCTGAGTTAAAAGAAGAAAAAAAGGTGGGGGTAGATACCTGCACCTTATGCCCTTATGCAGCAATGTGAAAAGAACCAAGAGGTCAGAGAGAAGAAAATACAGTATCATACACCAGCGGACAACAGCAAAAAATATAGCTCAGAGACCTTTCTGTACTTGGGCCCACAAAGCCCCTAAAACACAATAACTAGTCATTGAGTAAGTATAAAGAGAATCTGAAAGCCCCTGAAATATATACAGGAACTGCACAGAAGCAGAAACAGGGAAGACGGAAAACATGACCAAGTAAGGAGAAACTGGAGAACTGACCTGTGACTAATAAACAATTGTCAGCTCCCTAGTGGAATATACTGCAATAAATAATAAAAAGCAGAAATATACCTGCACAATATGGCTGTAATAAACAATGACAAATAACAAATATTTGTAGAATTATTTATAGTGCCTGAAGCATGTATTTTGACATACATTATTTCAACTAATCTTGTAAACCACCTTACGAGATAAATTTAAATCATGTCAAAATGGAATGCCAGTAGATATGTTATCTATGGAGAGATAAATGAACAAGAAATAAGATTCCAAATACCTAAATCCTGTTTGACCAGACATCCTTCTACAAGTTCCCTAAATTAAAAAAAAAAAAAAAATGCCCAAGGGGGCAAAGAACAGTTTATGCATCTGGGCTTTGACACTAATACTGACACAAGGATCTAGAATTCTTGGATGAGCCATATGGAGGGCTTATTTTGCCCTAACAAAGTAGACTCAAGTAGAGGAAAGCTAAAGCCTTTCCAAGGACTTACACGGCTGCCTCCTAATAACATGATCCAAAACCTGAATATCAGATCTTGCCATTTCAGTGTAACAAAAGGGCAATCCAGAAGGCAGGTGCTTGTGGGAAGCAGTAGAAATTGCAAAAGCAAGAGAATAACTGCCCTAGATCTAAGTTTGGGTGCTGGTGATCTTTTCTAAGTCACTCTTACTTTGCCAGTCATGTGGTAAGCTAAAGAGATGGCCTGTTTCTCCCAAAAGGACTTAACCAAGCTCAGGAAGTGAGAGGTGGGGGCTAGGATTGGAAAGAGCAACATTCATATGTCAGCCAGTCTTTAACCTGGCACAGTGAGTTCAAACAATTTATAACAGCATTCCTGCAGGGAAGAAACCCTCAGTTCCTTCTCTTACAAAAAAGTATTAGTATCCCTGCTTATGGCTAACAACATACAATAACGAAACAGAAACCAGAAATGGAATCTAGATCTCCTACTTCAAAGATCCCAATTTTGGTGAAAATGAGAAATTCAGTGTTTTATTAAATCAATATCCTGATGTGATTTGTATATCCTCAGATAATACCTTTGTTTCCAAAGTTCCAACTTAAAATCTCAATTTCTGGAGTAGAAATGCCTTAAACAAGTTGAAATAAAACAGCAACACTGTCACTATGCTGATGTTTTCTTGGACAAGCATCCAAGGAAAGACTCGAGTGTGAGGGCCACACCCTTGGGTCATACTGCTCTATTAGGAGGGCACAGAGCAGCTATAGACCAACATGTATAATTAATGACCTTGAAGCAGGCGCTCTAGCTATTGTGTTCCTCAATATCTTTGCACACAGAGAGAAAGTACCAGTAGTTATAAATTTTGTTCTAAGAATCAAAAGTTCTTTAAAAAAGTACTAGCATGACCTGTCAAGTTGATGGGTATATTTTGGAAGCCATTTTAATGTAATATTCTGCCTCATGAGCATTTGTTTGATTTTAGAAAAAGTCTTCAATAAAGATGTATTCCCAGGTGGTGCCTGTGGCTCAAGGAGTAGGGCGCCAGTCCCATATGCTGGAGGTGGCGGGTTCAAACCCAGCCCCAGCCAAAAACCAAAAAAAAAAAAAAAGATGTATTCCCTAGTACATCGTTTCTCTTGCTTCTAATTTAAGAATTGGGTATATAAAAGCATAGAGAGTATGAAGGAAATGTGTCATGACCTTATGACATTTGGCATGATTTCTAAGGCAGGTGTCAGATAAGTTGATAGCTACTATCTTGCCAAATCTTATCAAAACCTGAAAGACAAAAAAAATAGAAGAAGAAAAAATACACACTTTGTAATTGACATCAAAAAGGAAGTCATTCTATTTTTAGTACATTTGTTTTGGAGGGAAAGCCAACTAATTGGAAAGAGTCCATAATTTAACCAACATCAGAACTTCTTACTACATTTCCCATTGAAACTTAATAAATGTTAGTTTCCAGATTTACAGTTAGTTTCCAGACTCTACAGTTTTCTCCAGTTAATGATCAGCAAGAATCTTTTATGACTTTAAATGAAAACAAAATGAAGACCTGAAATCCTGTGATCAAGAATTGATTTCTGGCAGACAAGCAAAATTGTTTGGTCTATTTTTATGGTTGATATAATTATATTCAAAACCTATAAACAATACACATCCACTTCAGTACTTTTTCAGCCTGTCTTTGGTCATAAACTTTAATTAAAACAAAACATCCCTTAGGTAAATCAAAGGAAGTGCCCTTGAAATAATATAAACACCCGAGGAAACCTTGGGCTGTTTCCACACTTGATGGAAAAGCACCAAGCACTTGTGTCAGTAGACTAACCAGTAGAGTTTATGATTATGAGAATTGTCTCTGGTATTAAAGACCTTTGGCATAGTTTTTGGGAAAATTTTTGCCAAATTTCTTTGTTCCGAGACAGAGTTTTCCACTTCAGAGTCTGTAGTACCCATAAAGGCTATCTTTCATGAGCAGGGTGCCCTCTGTTTAGCTGTCAGAAGGCCTGTCTATCACAGGATTCAGACTGTCTGTCCCATTTGGCTGATATCAGAAACTTACACTCGAGTTATGGCAGAGAAAACATGTTTTCCATTATGCCACACCAAAGTGTTGATTAAGGTGGCACACGTCAGACCTGGGAGTAGCCAGCACTTAAAAACAGTATAGACCTTTTATAGATGCTGAAATTGTTTCCAGAAAATTAACCATCTAACTTAAGTTTTTGTTTTTTTTCTTATCTTTTCCTTTTTCTCAGGGAGAAAAGAATCCTAGGCATTTGTGCTTATCGATAAACTGGTACTTTAATCATGTCTGATTTTTTTTAAACCATATTTAGACCTTTTGTGTTTGTGGTCAGAGAATCCTTTGATAAATGACAGATTGATTCCATAAAAGGCAAAGATTTCAAATTTTATTTGAGATTTAGTGTTCTCTACAAATGGACTGTAAGGAAATTTTCCCTAATCTTTTTAGAATGCTGAGTCCTTTTAAAATCTATCACAGCTATGTATTCTTTCTCAGGAAACAATTGTGTGGGATCACAGACCTTACATGGAACATTGCAGAGAACCAAGGGCTTTGGTTTAAGGATTCTCATTCAAGTAAAACCAGAAATAATCATATAGCAAGCAGATTGTATTTTTACTTGCAGATAACAATAGAGTCTTTCCACAAAATATAAATATGTACTGATGAGACCATGTCGCTGGGGTTTGCTTGATTCTTTTCATTCTAGAAAGCAGGAAAAAGCAAAGGATATTCCAAGAGCCAGAATGCCTTTATAAGTTCTTTTTGGCAGACCAAATCTTTGGAGAGAATATTGGTTGCTAATAATGATGATTCAAAATGGCATTGCTTCTCTTTTAGGAAATTCACAGACCATAGCTTCAAGGTCATAATGACTAGCACTGCCAGATTTAGAAAATAAAATACAGGATACTCAGTTAAATCTGAATTTCAAATAACTGATAAATAATTTTTAGTATAAGTTCCAGTCTGCATATTGGATTTGCCTGGTAAAGTAGATGCTTGAGATTCCTCACACATCTTCACAGACCGATTTACCTGAGGTTCCTCACGCATCTTCACAGATGGATTTACCTGCGGTTCCTCACGCATCTTCACAGACGGATTTACCTGCGATTCCTCATGCATCTTCCAGATTGATTTACCCGAGGTTCGTCACACATCTTCACACACCGATTTACCTGAGATTCCTCACACATCTTCACACACTGATTTACCTGTCTACCAGGTGTTCTACATTGCCCTCTAACTGCTCACTTGAAGCTATTTAATTCAGCAATACATGTTTCATTGTTGATATCCTTAGAAAATTTTTCTGCCTGGTAAAATAAAACCTGTTCCTTGTCAGCTTAATAGATGCTACTAAACTACTCCATAGAAATATAGGGAAATATGAATGGCATGGGTGACCAAGACTCTGCTTCTATATTTTTACCTTATTGCCTTTTGACTTTTATAAGACTAACAAGCAGGACTGAATATTGCTTGGTCCTCTGAGAGCCACGTGTTCATGACAGGCATTTCCTTCGCCCATGCACTTACACATTCTCACCACCTCTAAGACAATTTTCTTTCAAACCCTATGAGATCTATTAAACGGAACAGAGCCTGTGAATCACCATGTGTGTGAGCTACCATATATGGTGAGGGTAAGTTTGGCAGTCTGGACACTGCTGCTGTGCTAGCCATGGGATATGAGCAGTCACCTCAACAACAAGGCGCAGACAAATCTTCAGCATGCAAAGTGGCATAAGAACCAAATTATCTTCCAAGCTATAGAGAACTTCTCTTCATCTGATATAGCTGGTTAAAAAAAAATCTGGGCAAAGTATCCTTTTTTCCAAAGCAGATTTTTTTGTGAATTATCTGCACCAGTGTGGCTGTGTGCACTCAGACTCAAAAAGTTGTGGCCCATCCCCTTTCTCCCATATAGTTCAGCCTTTATGGCAACTAGACTTTAGGGATATTCACAATTTTATACTATAAAGGGTGAAATATGGGCTATAATTTTATTCTTCAGCCTTAGTTTATGATTAGTGCCAACTCATATTCTAGGAGATAGGTAGATAGGCAGGTAGATAGGTAAACAGAAACAGATGAGTGTACAACAAAGCCCTAGGAAGCCAATTCTTCCTGGGAAAATTAAAAGTTAGAGGATAAGAAGTCAGAATGCTTTAATGTTTTCTTGAACTATTTATTAAAGTCAGAATAATAAGCCATTTATTTCCATCCTCTTTCCTCTGGTTGACATGGGTAAATGAATTTTTCTTATCTGTGCCCATCTAAAGGTGAACATATTTCAGTGAACATATTACAGTATAATCCCCCACAAACCATGAATCACATCTTATTCATCTTTATTTGTCTTCACATAACCTGGCCAAGGGCTTTGCATGTTTCAGATGTCCAGTCATTGCTATTGACTTTGAATTAGGTCAGCCCTGTAGTATGGTCTAAAATGATTTTGCCAACTCTCAACTATAACTTCTCTCTGCATATTGATAAGTGTTGATATTTCCATTTTCAGATAAAATCCTCAACTAAAATTCATTATACTGATATATAATAAAAACTCAGTTGTCTTTACCAAATCTGAAAGAAACAAAACCAGTATATTTAGAAAGAAAAATGAAGAGAAATAAAGAGAATTAATAATATTAGAAAAGTTAAAAAATGATTATATTCAACTTTAGTTAAATATAATCATTTTGGTTAAATTTAACTTTGGTTAAAATTACCAAAAATGTAATTCAGTTGAATTTTATTAATTTTATATCTTTTCTAAGTGGTTAGATATATTGTTTTGATACAGTAATAACACTGAAATGAAACTCAATAATCTTCATGTAACTGATATTTAAATACAATTTTCATTCCCAAACTGATACCTCTAAAAGCATCCTTCCAAAAATGTTCAAATAACATTCAAGGTATATACAGGGAAAGTTCAGCCAATATAGAATGAAGCATTTATTTGTCAAATATATGTTGAAAATTAACAACTCATATAATAGTGATTCTATATACAAAGTCATGAAACACTTCTTATATCTTCCAAGAACTACTACACACTGCTTTAATTCTCATAATCTTAAGGTGAATAGGGAAAGCATAGTTCTTCTCAGTTTACAGATGAGAAAATGAAGGCATATGCATAAACCTTCTTTCAGTCAGAGGCAGAGAGAGAAATGCAACCAATAAAATTTGATGTCAGACTGTGCCTTCCTCCTGTATTTGTACCACCTAACAGACACAGCAGAGTATTGAAATATCATAAACACTCAAATATTTCAATCATTCATTTATTCAAAAGCAATTTCCCAAATATTCATAATGAAGGAAGGAATAAAAATCATTTGACTCTAAGGCCAGAGTTTCTTCCTAACTGTATAGACAGTAAATACAATCCAGATGGAGATTGCTGTGGTGCACCTCCTAGGTTATCCTTCAGGACTGAGGCATTCTTTCTCCCAACTCCCAAAGAGTAGCCATGTCCCTCTCCAAAAATTGCTCTTGACCAAAAATAACTCTTTTGTCCAAGTTTATGTTTCCTTTTGGAGAAAGTTTTATCCAGTGACTGGTCAATGCAAGATTACCCCCTTTTCCAAATTTGGGAAATCTTTGAATGAGGCCACCAGCTTCAATACTCCTGGTGGGATCATCTGAGGGTGCTAAGGCAACCACACTGCATCTCAACTTCGTCAGCTACCCAATTCTGCTCCCCTTGCCCCCTCAAAGGAGCTGATTCTAAGAGGACCCATCCATAAAATGCTTGCTTCAAAATCTCTAAGTCCAATCAAGTCTGAAGAACCTAAAATGGGACTTTGACTCTTGTGATGCACCCAGAGTCCCACAGAACTCGAAGCTTCAGGGGCCTCTTGGTCTCTAGTAGCTACTCATTAGCAGGTGAGGAAAGGAGTCATCATCCTAACAGAGACAAGTGGCCTTGATAATCAGAAGAAGTCAGCCTATTTTTACACAAAAAGGTTGAAGTGATCCACTGGGAAATCTTTTAGCACTCCACTGTCCAGTTTTAACAGTAGATGGATGAGCACCTCAACCATGGCCTGATGAGAATATGGTGACCTTATTAACTCACAGTTCAGAGTTTCATCACCCTTCCAGGTAAGCAACCTAGACCAGCAGAGTTGTTAGGCAGTGGCAAGGGGAAATCTGGAATGTAAAGCTGTGGAGCGAATTGAGTATCAGATAGAGCTTTGAGTCCAGCTGGCTTGACTAGGACTGTTGTAACCCCAAACTTTCTCTTTAAGTTTTCCCCCAAGAAAAGAAACCAACCAGAGTGGAGTAAATCTTCTAAAATAGGGCAGATTTACCACAGGAAGCAAATGGATTTGCATAGCAGAAGGTGTGCGCTGTACCAGATACTGCGAAGTGCTCTCAGATCTCCCTCATGTCCAACCATTTATCACCTCAACTTTGACCCTACTCAAGATTGCATTTGGCCAAAGGGAACTGTTTGACCATGTTTATACTCTTTGCCCAGGTAAAGACTACTTCCAGTAACTGATCAATGTAACAATACAAAGGCTCTATCCCCTTCCCTCCATTTGGGACATCTTTAAAGGAAGATCCCACCTTCAGAGCCTCAGAGCTCCAGAGCTCCCTGTGAGTTGCCTGAATCTACTGGTGGGACTGCACCAAGGTATGACTTTCCCCTCTGCTCAGTTCTGCTCCCTTTTGTTACTCAATAAACTGACTGAAACCAAAAGCCAAATTGGAATCTGATTTCCAGGCTCTATAAACTCCACCTTTGGAAACCAAGAATCTGAATGGGTAGCATTTCATTCCTCATGTTATACATCCTTAAAAGATCCAAAATTCATTTTTCCCTCTAGGTTAAAATTTACCATTCAGGTGACAGAAGCAAAAGAAAAAAGCAAAATGAATATTTCATTTTTCCTATAATGATACTGGCTCTTGTGTTATGATCATCCTATTTATCAAAAAACCGACTATAATACTACTGAGTTTTAATTTCATCTTATGCAGCAGCTTTTTTTAACAGCAAATATTTTATAAGTCTCATCTGCCTGCTGACTCAGAACCCATGTGGTAGGAGGTCTGACAAAATAGATTGCCATGATCTATTAAATCAATAATCCATGCACTAAAGAAAATTTACATTATGAGTTCCACTCTACTCTCCACTATGCACCTCTACAAAGCTCGGGGAAAGCGCCAGCTGCTGCAACTGGTGCATAAAGTGATCATTTCAAGGGGTTTTTTTCTTATGTGGTACTGGAATCGATGACTGGAATTTAGTCCTAAGGCATTCTAGTCAATCATACCAAAATTTAGTCTCACAGACATCAAATCTAATGGAACCTTAAGAGATCACTTCATGCAACTTTACTCAAAGTAAGATTTGCCTGAATTACTCCAAATACATTCTTTTCCAAGATGTTCTTACACCTTTCCAAAGAAGTTACCCATTCTAAGGCTACAAAATCTTTGTTGATTATAAATTTTGTTGCTTGTAATGATAAACATTTTTTTTCTTTTCTTCCATATTGGAAAAGTGAAGCAGCTGGCCAACGCCTTCCTAATCACTTGGAGAAGGGAAAAGTCTCACAACTTTTCTCTAATAAACTTCTATTAACCTGTCGTTAGATTTTGTTTTCTAGGTTTTCATCTAAGTATTAAATGTAACTAATTGAGTAAAAATTAGTAGAGTCCTCACTAATGACTGATAACATCATCATGATAATAGTCATGAACAAGACTATTTATCATAGCTCAATTTACAATCACCAAAAGGTGGAAGTGGCCTAAATGCCCACCAACCCAGGAATGGATTAACAAGCTGTGGTATATGTGTACCATGGAATGCTAGTTAGCCATTAAAAAGGATGGAGACTTTATATCTTTTGTATTAACCTGGATGGATGTAGAACATATTCTTCTTTGTAAAGAAGAATGGATGAATGGAGAAGCACGAATCCTATGTACTCAATTCTGATATGAGAACAATTAATGACCTAGTACACGGCAGGGGTTGGGGAAGGGGAGAGCAAAGAGAGGGAAGGAAGGAGAGGGTAGGAGTTCACAGTGTGTGATACACCTTTTGGGGGTAGGACACAATCATAAGAGGAACTTTACCTTACAAATACAATCATTGTAAACTGGTTCTTTGTACACTCGATGAATCCCCAACAATAAAAAACAAAAGATCATGTATCACTTCTACAAAGTTTCACTGTGTCACTTCTACAAATATATGTGTGTCCAAGCACCAGTGATCCCTTCTTAATGCAAATGGTCAGTCAGTGGTGCACTATTATCCATTTATATTATTTAATTAATTCAAAATATTTTTCAAACTATATAAGTTGTTTTTCCTCCTTAACTGCACTATTCTTTTCAGTTTGAAAGAGGGCAGGAAATGGTAAGTGCGATGAGGGCAAGAGGGAAGGCAGAGGGTAAATTACAGAGCGTTAGTTTCATCATCACCACATACTACTCATAGAGATTTTGAAAGAAATTATGCCATGCTGACTTTGGGTGGGTGGGTGGCGATGAATGTGGGCAGGGAGAAGAACTATATCTTCTCAGGATACAGGTGCATCTAAATTGTTTTGTCAGTGAATGTCTTCTTACTATTCTTTGCCACATGAAAAGTAATCAGGCAAATAAACTAAAACCTCACTCAAAAAAATTTTTTTGAAAAGAATACTTTTTGGAAAAGACAATTTCTTTCCTAAACAACAAGGATTCATTTTCAGTACCAAAGAACTTTTCAATAAGGTTATTCATCCATAGGGTGGTCCTATGGCTTCAGTTCCAGTGACAGTATCATTTCAGGTTTTACTATTGTAGCTGTAGGAGATAGGCATTAGCAAGGATCTTATATATGTCAATGTTATCATTAGGCTCAGAATACAACCCTTAATACCACCACTAATCACTAATACAACCCTTAATACCACCACTACCTTGGCTGCTATGATAACTTCCTTTGGTATATATTATTTATTTCTTAGGTTTCCAAAAACAAATTTACTTTAAAAATGTGAAAATACCTGCTTAATGGGAAAAACATGATTCTTCATGTGAATTTTTTCAAATATGTGTATAATTTTTAAAAACTACAGAGAGAGAGAAAAGAGAAGGACAGAGGACATTTTAAGCACAGTGTAAAATGTTAGATCATTCGTATTGAAATATTTTCATATTCCTGAGCTTATGAAAGTAGTGATTATGTCCACTGAGTTTGAGTCATTGTTTTTAGGACTTGAAAGTGGAAGAAACCATAACTCAGGAAGGATTTTAAGCCTGCTATGTGGCTTTGCTAATTAAGGTAAATAAAACACCCCACTCCTTTGGAAAATGAGACAGTTATGGGTTCATCACAAAGGTACACTGAACACTACTAAATTATCTAAAACATTCTATTCCTTCATACACTGTTCGTAAGAAAGATTATTATAAAATAACATGAGAGTCCATCATAGAACTATAGATAACATTTTGAAATTTATCCATCACTCTTTTCAAAATTCAAAAGGAATATATGATATCACTTCTAAGTAGACAGTCATAATCTATCTGCCTGCCTTCTTTGGCCCTTAAATGGTCAGTAGAATTCTCTACTTTAAAAAGGAATTCATTTACTTTATTGGAATCTGTAGGAGAACCCATTTTCCCTACAAATCCTTTGTAAAAAAAAAAAAAAAAAAGTTATAATTAGTGAACACAAGATGTCAAACTCTATAAGATTTGTTAGTGATTTGCTACTACCAGACCAACTTAAGCACAAGTTTGTGCCTTGCCCAATTCCATCTAAAGACTACATAATGAAAATCCTTTGACAAGTTGATTAATAATACGGAGCTGTTAAAGTTCAGCTGAGTGAGCAATTAAACATTCCAAACAGCAATGAACCTTCAGAAGGTAATTTATGATAATTTTATGCACAAGAGCTCAGTGGCTTTTTAATTTGATAGAATGTTAGTAGCACGAATTTCTAACAAGGGAGTGTCAGGGTTCCATACATCACTGAGATTACTTAAACATTTCAAACGTGGCTGATGAATGAAGTTTCTTGAGATGTGGGGAGATACAGAAGGTGTTGGAAGGTTGAGATTATTCATCATATCAATTATTGAGAGTGGATGCACTGACATCATACTCCCTGATCATATTTTATGTCCACAGTAAAGATAAGTCAAGCTTGAAATAACAGACTTTCCTAACTACAGTATCTGCAGATAATTCAACTCCCTCTACTACCCACCCCTTCTCACTTACACCTTCCTTCAAACTCATTGTCTTCTCCTTCATTTCTGCCTAGACTTTTAAATGTCAAACCCCTTACTTGAAAAATCACAGTGAAATAAGTAAGAATAAGCACAAGAACGGAAGAACAAAAGAGAAAGAGAAGTAAAAATGAGAAAAAAGCCAGAATCAGATTCACAGTCAGAAAGAATTATTAAAGAATATTAAATATGCTCTAATATTAAAGAATAATTTAGTTTACCTCCTACCCTTTTACCAATAAACATAAATGCACAAATGTACACACGTCTGTGCATGCACACACACACACACACACACATCCCAAATATGGAAATCCCCTCTACCACATCCCCGGCATGGCCATCCCGCCTCCCCCTTTGGCACTTCCATCCTGGAATAAACACACTACATCTCCGGCAGCCTTTTCTTTTCAGATCACTGAAAAATGACATGACCTTTTTTTAGCAGAAGTGAATTCCTTATCACTATAATTTTTACCCTACAATCCTTGAATTTAAAAAATCCTTATTCTAGCTCATGGAAAATGTTGACATGATTATTTGACTCCAACATTGTTTTGTCTTTCTTTCTCTCTCTCTTTAAATAAAATGCCCACCTTAGAAAACTGATCTACTTTACTCAGAATCTGATTTCTAGTCTGAAGCTCTGGAAACACATGTCTTCATTTTCACTAACAGGTGCCCATTTAAAGAAGCCATGTTCTCTCCATTCCTTGTAAGCCCCATTACAAGAATGTTGTCCTGCACCTGAACATATTTACTCATGTATGATTTTATAGCTGGGGAAATGAAGCTGACAGTAAAACATGAAGGTAGACAAGGTCCCCCAGCCAGTTAGTGGCAAAACAGCATCTTTTACTCCTAATCCAGTGCTCATTTCATTACACTATAATTTCAGCTTAGCTCATCTTACTCATTATTTCTATGCGTTTTCTTTTAATGTAGAAATGAGAAAAATATATTAACCTGATCAAAATATAAGTTAGCACCTCTGTGTCAATTCCCATTCAGGCTAAATATAATCCATAAGCAATTAAATATTTTTGACATTTTTTTTTGTCTACTTACTTCTGTCCTTCAGAGCATTTCCTGCTCTGAAATAAAAGTATCATATTAATTACAAATTATATCATTGGAATCATTAGTATGGACTGCCTTTATACCTATTTCTGTTTTCTTCTATGTATGTTATATGTTTACACACCAAATATCAAATGCTAACAGAAAGTCGCTTATATTTCTCTGCTACAAACACAGAGATTGAAAGATCAGAGTGACAATTTTCTAATGCTTTTATTTCATCAATTGGGTTGGAAAACAAAACCAAACAAATAAACACAAGCCCATCTAGCTATCATCTCTGCAGATGTCATTTCTTGGTAATGTGCTATTATAATTCATGTCAGGTAAACAGTCTTGCAGATGAAGTCAGAATTATTCAGGCAAGTTTCTCCATAGCACCCTGTAAAGCTGTTTCCCTCACAGGGGAAACTTCCACAAAGACTACTTGTTTACAGGGACCATGTGCACCGCGATCCTCTTTTGTGTTTCTCCCTCCCTGGTACCAAGCATATGTTTTTAATGTTAACACTCCCTCATCTATAGAGACCATCTGCTTATTAAAAAAAAAAGTGTTCTCTTCCCTTCTAAGCCAGCTTTTGCATGGTGAGTCCCCTCTGTCAGCTCCACAGATTCAGGGGAAGGAGAAAAGGCTGTGATCTACAGATTCAAACAAGAGAGTTTGGTGATCTAGAAGACCCTTTTAAAAGGAATGGAAGGCACTTGTGAGAATCCTGAGAGAGGTGTCACATACCCAAATGCCTAAAACTGCTTTTTCTGCTCACATAGGCAGGGGATAAAGCTTAATAGTTTTGTTTCCTTTTAAATCACCAGCACCTAACCCTAGAGATGCAGGTACTTTAGTGTCTGTCCATCTTTACTTCTCTGCTAATCCCAGGAATTTGGCTATTATGATAATGAGATGTCACTGAAAACACTTAGCCTTGAAGGTTGAATAGGAATTAGTCAGGTAGATGATGGCAATAGACAGAAAGAACTCCACGTGTGTGAAAGCATAGTGGAAGACCATGTGATATACAACAGCACAAATCGCTCAGTATTTTTAAAGCTTAGGGTACATATAAAGGAGAAGGAAGAAACAAATGAAAGAGAACTGGAGGAAGACAAAATATTGAGCATGAAGAATCTCATAGTTATTTAAGACTGATAAGACTGGTAAGTCCATAGTGTAAATTTTGACACCTCTGGTTTGAGAGGGAAAAGATCTCAATTTAGAGACTAAAAAAAGGGTGATAATAGTTACTGCAGCTGCCTTGCTTTGGAGACTCTAAAGGGAAAAACTCTTTGCACAAAGTCCTCATTGAGGGTTATATGTCCAAAAGCACAGGAGTACTGAAAACCTCAGCTGTCATCAGCCTTGTGGGGCCTTTCCCACCTAAACCACAGCTGCTGTCCACAGCCTTACTCTGTACTTCCTAGAAAAGGATGGGTTGAAAAGGAAGGTTTCATAGTGTGGTGTGATGAACTTTCCCCCAGGGAAGTGGTGCCCTCTCACATTTGAAAAACAACAACAACAACAACTTCTTAGCTTAATAGTGTTAGTCAATGGAAAGTCAATAATGGTGAGCAGCACAGGATGGAAGGAGAGTGAAACATCTCCTATGGACTGAACTGCTGATATCCCACTCTGAAAGGAGAGAAGGGGTCACAAAATTGCAGGAAAAGCAAGCTCTCTTCCCCACTCCAAGGACATTATGAAGGCAAGAGAGAAACTAGAGAAAAACTATAGGTAGTTAATGCCTTCAGATGCTTTATTGCTCTAACTGATATGTTTTTGAGATTAAATAAAAGACACAATAATTATGAGACACTAGACATAAATTAGACTGTCCTGGGAATACACAGAAAAATGATCATTCTACTTAAAACATCTGGATTTAAGACAACTTTGTCTCCTAACTGATCTCTCTTCACTAGACTCTCTTCCCCCCTATCTTCTCTCCCCCGGAGCCTTCCCTGATTCAGTGGTCAGTATCACCACCCAGTATATGGCTAAAGCCAAAAACTTTAGGTTCCTACCTCCCAGACCCTAATGTTACTTTCATGCTCACCACCCCTCAAGGTTTCGATGCATTCCCACTGTATGTAGAAGAAAATTCACATTCCTGATTATGATCTACAGGACTTCCGTGATCTTGCCCTCTGCCTATCTCCTGAGCCTCATCTGATGTCATTGTCCCTCTTTTCTAGATCCCTTTGGCTTTCTGTCAGTTTTTGCCTTGTGGCCTTTGCACGGCTCTTCCCAACACCCATTCTACAATCCCTTTAGTTCACACACCTGGCTTCTCATTCTTCACATTAACCCAAGAATCTCTCTTGGAATAGGCCTTCCTGTCACCTTGTAAAAGAATCTTTCTCTCTCCCTACACACACACACACACACACACACACAGAGAGTAGCCTATTTCGTTTTCTTCACAGCACTTACCATATTCTGGAATTATCTTGTTTATCAATTTTTCTCACTTTCATATTGCCTATCTCTCTCACTAGTAAGTAGAAAATAATGCTCTTTTGTCTGTTCTAAATTGTTAGTGAGCTAGCCCAGCACCTGGTTCTTGGAAGCCACATACTCCTTTTTTTTTTTTTTTGAGACAGAGTCTCACTTTGTCACCCTCCCTAGAGTGCTATGGCATCATAGCTCACAGCAACCTCAAACTCTAGGCCTCAAGCAATTCTCTTGCCTCAGCCTTCCAAGTAGCTGGGACTACAGGAGCCTACCACAATACCTGGCTATTTTTAGAGACAAGGTCTCATTCTCGTTCAGGCTGGTCTCAAACCTGTGAGCTCAGGCAATCCACCCGCGTAAGCCTCCCAGAGTGTTGGGATTACAGGCGTAAGCCACCGCCCCTGGTCCACATGCTCTTTTTTTGAGCAAATGTTGAATCACTGAACAATGTTTAAGGCACTTTTCCAACATTAGGACTACCTCCCTTAATCAAGACAAAGAAAAGGGAAAAATAATAAGCTCCTGCTCCCACCTAATAAAAAGGAAACAAGATCAATTTCACAGCACAAAGTGGCATGTTCTTAGGCATTCCCTTGAATATCCTTTAAAACTTTCAATGCTCTGCTGAACAAGCCACATCCTAAAGGATTATGGAGACCTCTATGAAATGCATTTAGGACTGTCCCTAAGACTGTCTCTTCTGACTCCCAGATCTTCTCTCCTGCTGTCTTTAGTGTTTCATAGATATCAGCGTGTATATTTTGAACATGGCTAAGAACCAAAACTGGGCCTGCTGGTAGAGTTCTCATAGCTCCAGGCTAAACATCTTTAGTTATCTGACAATCAATATGCACGAATGTAATTATTTGTTTTTTAGGAGTTAGATGAACAAGATCATTCTAAATTCTTGTGTTATTAATACATGGTAATGAAAGTGAAATATTAATGACTTAGTCAAGTGTATTAAGAATTTGAAGTGCTGTGCAAACTGAAAACTTGTATCGTGGGGGGGGGGGAATGTTCAAATGTACCAGATGGCTTGGTGACAGCCATTTTATTTAGTGCAGTCTCAGCAGATATGTTTGATAGCCTTCAGGAAAGGCCATCAACTATGCAAGGGAGGGTGCTGTACCTGATGATCTGGGAGGGCTGTGCCCAAAGAAATCAAGTGGATGGTGCCAAGCTGTGTTTCTTTGTTTCTCTCGTATGCTCTGCTGTGAATGAGATATTAGAGCATCTCAGGCTATCAGCGCACTACAGTGGCATAGTCTACTGGTTCCCCTCTTCCCCTGCACTAAGCTGTCATATCTTTGACTGGGCTTACAGTAATGATCTTTATGTATCTTAAAATGTGATGGAGTGGAAAGAGATCCAGACTAGGAGTTAGCAGAACTGAGCTCCAGCCAGCCCACTGACAGCTCTGCGCAACCATCATACCTTTGGAGTGGGGGTTTTAACTTGCAACTTGAAGGCGATAATACCTACCTCTCCCACTCTCTGGGATTCCTGGAAAGGTTAAAGGAAATAGCATTTTGTAATAAACTGATTAAGCAAAAAGAAAAGATGAAATTGTTTTCAGGCTGGATTTACAGTCTCAATTGTTACATTTTTTATGTATGGCTTATTCACACTTATATAAGAGGCACATCATTCAATAATAATTCCCTCTTGTAGTAAATATTTACTCAAGAACTGTCTTTCTTTAATTTTTTAGATGATCTACATATATATATATACACACACCTATTCTGTCATGTCAGAGTACTATCTTTAATTATTCTACCTGATAATTTCAAGAGTATGTGGGTAAAACGACAGGACATACCTAGCTACATATATAGATAGATTTGGCTCGGTGCCTATGGCTCAAGCGGCTAAGGCACCAGCCACATACACCTGAGCTAGTGGGTTCAAATCCAGCCCAGGCCTGCCAAACAACAATGACGGCTGCAACCAACAAATAGCCAGGTATTGTGGCTGGCATCTGTAGTCCCAGCTACTTGGGAGGCCGAGGTAGGAGACTCGCTTGAGCCCAGGAGTTGGAGGTTGCTGTAAGCTGTGATGCCACAGCTCTGTATCCAGGGAAACAGCTTGAGGCTCTGTCTCAAAAAAAAAGAAAAGATATTACCTTCTTAAAAGGAAACCAGTTACCTAATGTATTCACATTTTCCACAGTCTGGTGCCATAACTGAATATCTGCTAGCCACAATTCCCAAACTGCACCCAAGATCTAGAATGCTGATCTGCCCTAGAGTAAATGGAAAAGATTGGCCCAGGTCACATGGAAGAAAATGGGAAGGCAATAATGACTGCAGAAATAATTCTACTTTTTCAATAGGGACAATGCTCTCCTTTTTTGCACTTGCTTTATTATCCTACCAACTCTGTGGAGAAGATGCCCTTAGAACCAGTAAGAATCAGCCAAACAAGAACACCCAAGGAGCTATAACTGAGATGCTGAAAACCCCATGTCATTCCCCAGTGAAGGTTCCTGGCAGTTTACAGAGTAACAACTGCAGTGTTTAGAGGACTTATAAAATTTTCTTGTTAGTCCACACCACAGTATCCCCAGTCCTAATAAGTAACAGCTGCCAGTTTACCACTGGGTACTATTAAGGGAGTTTCAAATATAGAAATTCTGCTAGCTTAGTAGTAATTTCCATTTGTTAACTCTTAATCTCTCTGTTTTTGCTAAATTCTGCTTCTGATGTAGATGTATATTATAGATACTTCGGGATATCAGCAGTTATTTCCTCTGGTACTATCCTAATGACTTTCTTCTTGTAGACATTTCTACAGATAAGATAATAGATAAGTATGTTTACTTACCCATTCAACAAATATTTGCTGAGAGCCTATGTTCCTAGCACTGTCTGGACAATAAGAGGATATGCATGAATGCAAAATCCTTACTCTCAAGGAGAGGATCATCAAGTCAAGGTTGACATTGTTCCAACATCTTTAATGATCTGCTTATCATACAGAAATTAAGTCATTACTTTGTAACATCACATTGGAGATTAAGAAAAAAATTAAAAGATAAAACTTATTACTCTGTAATGATCATGATAGAACAGGCTACCCTTCCCAGCCTCCAGTAACCATCATTGTACTCTCTGTCTCCACGATCAATTGTTTGTAATATTTGGCTCACACATATGCATAAGAAAATGCAATATTTGTCTTTCTGTGTTTGGCTTATTTCACTTAACATAATGTTCTCCAGTTACATCCATGTTGTTGCAAATGTCGGGATTTTGTTCTTTTTGTGGCTCTGTAATATGCCATTGTATATATGTATCACAATTTCTTCATTCATCCTTTGACAGATACTTAGTTTGACTACAAATCTTGGCTCTTGTAAATAGTACTGTAATAAACATGGGAACGCAGATATCTTTTTAACATACTGATTTCCCCCCATTTGGATACATACCCATCAGTGGCATTTCTGGGTCATTCTAGAAGTAGTTCTAATTTTAGAACTAACAGTAGTTTCCAGTAGTTCTAATTTTAGTTTTTTGAAGAAACTCCATATTGTTCTCCATTGTGGCTGCACTAATTTATGTTCCCAGCAATAATGTACAAGGGTTCCACTTTCTCCACAGCTTCACCAGCATTCAATATTGCCTGTCTTTTTAATAAAAGCCCTTGTAACTAGGGTGAGATGATTTTGACATTTCATTGTGGTTGGATGAGCATTTTTTTCACTACCTTTTGATAATCTGTATGTATTCTTCAAAGAACTGTCTATTCATCACTTCTTGCCTTTTGGCTAAGGCCAAGTGAAGAAACATCTATTCAGATCCTTTGCCCATTCTTTAGTTGGACTATTTGATTTTTTTCCTATTGAGTTATTAAAGCTGCTTGTATATTCTAATTATTAATCCCTTCTCAGATGTGTAATTTGCAAACATTTTCTCCCATTTTCTGGGTTGTCTCTTTCCTTTGTTGTTTCCTTTGCTGTGCAGATGCTTTTTAGCTTGATATGATCACATTTGTCCAATTTTGCTTTGGTTGCCTGTGATTTGGGAGTATTACTCAAAAAATCATTGCCTGGATCAATGTCCTGAAATGTTTCCCCAGTGTTTTCTTTTAGCAGTTTCATAGTTTCAGGTCTTAGATTTAAGTCTTTAATACATTTTGATTTGATTTTTATATATGGCAAGAAATAAGCCTCTAGTTTCATTTTTCTACATCTTGATATCCAGATTTCCCAGAATCACTTCTTGAAGAGGCAATCCTTTCCCCATCATATATTCTTGGAAACTTTGTCCAAGATAAGGCTGCTATAGACATTCAGATTTATTTCTGGGTTCTTTATTCTGTTCCATTGGTCTATGTGTCTATTTTTATGCCAATGCCATGGCGTTTTGTTTAACTATATAGTTTAAGTATAATTTGAAGTCAGGTAATATGATCCTCCAGTTTTGTTCTTTTGCTTAGGATGGCTTTAGCTATTCTGGTCTTTTGTGGTTCCATATAAATTTTAGGATTTTTACCTATTTCTGTAAAGTATATCATAAATATTTTGAAGGAGATTGCATTATGTTTGCAGATTTCTTTGAATATGAATGTAACAATATTGATGGTTCCAGTCCATGAGCATGAACTATCTTTCCATTTCTTTTTTGTCCTCTTCAATTTCTTTCATCACTGTTTTATACTTTTCAATTGTAATATCTTTTACTTCTTTGGTTAATTTATTCTTAGGTATTTAACTTTATTTTATTTGTCATTACTGTAAATGGGATTACATTCTAGGTTCCTTTTTCAGATTGTTTACATTTGGCATACAGAAATGGTACTGATTTTTGCATGTTGATTTTTTTTTTTTTTTTTTTTTTTGCAGTTTTTAGCCTGGGCTGGGTTTGAACCCACCACCTCCGGTATATGGGACCAGTGCCCTACTCCTTTGAGTCACAGGAACTGCCCTGCATGTTAATTTTTTTGTTCTGCAAATATAATGAATTGGTTTATCAGTTCTAATAGGTTTTTTGTGGAACATTTAGGTTTCTTTAGATAAAAGATTACATTGCCAAAAACAAGAATAATTTGACTTCTTCCTTTCCAATTTGGATGCTCTTTATTTTTTTCTGTTGTCTTAATGCTCTCCATAGAACTTCCACTACTATGTTGAATAACAGGGGTAAAGGTGGGCATCCTTGTCGTGTTCCAGATGTTACAGGAAAATATTTTGAATTTTCCCCATTAAGTATGATACTTGTAGTGAATCTGTCATATATGGCTTTTATCATATTGAAGAAAGTTCCTAATATACCCAGTTTCCTGAGAGTTGTTATCATGAAAGGATGTTGAATTTTATGAAATGTTTTTTCAATATCAATTGCAATGATCATATGGTTTTTGTCCTTTGTTGATACATCACATTTGATTGATTTGCATAAGTCAAACCATCCTTGCATCCCTGGGATGCAGCCCATTTGATCATGATAAATAATCTTTTTAATATGTTGTTGAATTCATTTTGCTAGTGTTTTGTTGAGGATTTTTGCATCTATGTTTTTCATTGAGATAATGGCCTATATTATTATTCTCTTTAAAAAAATTTTTTTACCTCTTTTTTTTTTATTGTTGGGGATTCATTGAGGGTACAATAAGCCAGGTTACACTGATTGCAATTGTTAGGTAAAGTGCCTCTTGCAATCATGTCTTGACCCCATAAAGTGTGACACACACCAAGGCCCCACCCCCCTCCCTCCGCCCCTCTTTCTGCTTTTCCTCCCCCCCATAACCTTAATTGTCATTAATTGTCCTCATATCAAAATTGAGTACATAGGATTCATGCTTCTCCATTCTTGTGATGCTTTACTAAGAATAACGTCTTCCACTTCCATCCAGGTTAATACAAAGGATGTGAAGTCTCCATTTTTTTTAATAGGTGAATAGTATTCCGTGGTGTACATATACCACAGCTTGGTAATCATTCCTGGGTTGGTGGGCTGTTTCCACATTTTGGCGATTGTAAATTGAGCTGCAATAAACAGTCTAGTACAAGTGTCCTTATGATAAAAGGATTTTTTTCCTTCTGGGTAGATGCCCAGTAATAGGATTGCAGGATCAAATGGGAGGTCTAGCTTGAGTGCTTTGAGGTTTCTCCATACTTCCTTCCAGAAAGGTTGTACTAGTTTGCAGTCCCACCAGCAGTGTAAAAGTGTTCCCTTCTCTCCACATCCATGCCAGCCTCTGCAGTTTTGAGATTTTGTGATGTGGGCCATTCTCACTGGGGTTAGATGACATCTCAGGGTTGTTTTGATTTGCATTTCTCTAATATAAAAAGATGATGAACATTTTTTCAAGTGTTTGTTAGACATTCGTCTGTCATCTTTAGAGAAGGTTCTATTCATGTCTCTTGCCCATTGATATATGGGATTATTGGCTTTTTTCATGTGGATTAATTTGAGTTCTCTATAGATCCTAGTTATCAAGCTTTTGTCTGATTGAAAATATGCAAATATCCTTTCCCATTGTGTAGGTTGTCTCTTTGCTTTGGTTATTGTCTCCTTAGCTGTACAGAAGCTTTTCAGTTTAATGAAGTCCCATTTGTTTGTTTTTGTTGTTGTTGCAATTGCCATGGCAGTCTTCTTCATGAAGTCTTTCCCCAGGCCAATATCTTCCAGTGTTTTTCATATGCTTTCTTTGAGGATTTTTATTGTTTCATGCCTTAAATTTAAGTCCTTAATCCATTTTGAATCAATTTTTGTGAGTGGGGAAAGGTGTGGGTCCAGTTTCAGTCTTTTACATGTAGACATCCAGTTATCCCAACACCATTTATTGAATAGGGAGTCTTTCCCCCAAGGTATGTTCTTGTTTGGTTTATCGAAGATTAGGTGGTTGTAAGATGTTAGTTTCATTTATTGGTTTTCAATTCAATTCCAAGTGTCTATGTCTCTGTTTTTGTGCCAGTACCATGCTGTCTTGACCACTATGGCTTTGTAGTACAGACTAAAATCTGGTATGCTGATGCCCCCAGCTTTATTTTTATTACTAAGAACTGCCTTAGCTATACGGGTTTTTTTCCGGTTCCATACAAAAGTATTTCCTGTAGAGCTGGTCTTGTTGTGGCGAATTTCCTCAATGTTTGTATATCCGTAAATGATTTGATTTCTCCGTCAATTTTTAAGCTTAGCTTAGCAGGTTACAGAATTCTGGGCTGGAAATTGTTCTGTTTAAGTAGATTAAAGGTAGATGACCATTGTCTTCTTGCTTGGAAAGTTTCATTACAGAAGTCTGCAGTCACTCTGATGGATTTGCCCCTGTAGGTCAACTGCCGCTTACTCCTGACAGCTTGCAGAATCTTTTCTTTTGTCTTGACTTTGGACAGGTTCATCACAATGTGTCTTGGAGAAGCTCAGTTAGAGTTGAGGTGACCTGGGGTCCGATATCCCTCTGAAAGCAGTGTGTCAGAATCTTTGGTGATATTTGGGAAATTTTCTTTTATAATATTCTCTAGTATGGCTTCCATTCCTCTGGGGCATTCTATTTCCCCTTCTGGGATTCCTATAACTCGTATGTTGGAACGCTTCATAAAGTCCCATAATTCTGACAGTGAACGTTCTGCTTTCTCTCTCTTCTTTTCTGCCTCTTTTACTATCTGAGTTATCTCAAGAACTTTGTCTTCTACCTCTGAAATTCTTTCTTCTGCATGGTCTAACCTGTTGCTGATACTTTCCATTGCATCTTTAAGTTCCCTAATTGACTGTTTCAGTTCCTTCAGCTCTGCTATATCCTTTTTACATTCTTTGTATTGTTCATCTCTTATTTGATTCTGTTTTTGGATTTCCTTTTGGTTATTTTCCACTTCATTAGCAATTTCCTTCATTGTTTCCATCATTTCTTTCATTGTTTTCATCATGTGTATTCTAAATTCCCTTTCTGTCATTCCTAACATTTCTTTATAGGTAGAATCCTCTGTAGTAGCTACCTCATGGTCCCTTGGCGGGGTTGTTCTGGACTGGTTCTTCATGTTGCCTGGAGTTTTCTGCTGATTCTTCCTCATGAGTGATTTCTTTTATCTGTTTCCTTGCCCTAATTTTCCTTTCACTTCCTCTTGCTCTTTAAGTTCTCGTGCCTGTGGACTAAGGGTTAGATGAGTCCTTTTGGTACAGGACCAGAAGGGTGAGAAGGTTGAAGAGCAAGAAAGGGATGAAAGAAAGGAGGACCGAGTGAAAAGAAAAAAGAAAAATAGAGAAAGGAGAGGGGGTGGGTAAAGAATATTGACAAAAAGAAGAGAGGCACAGAAAGCGGTAGACAGAGCAATATAGGTGTACAGTAGGGTACTTTGACACAACCATTAAAAAAACCACCTTCTGGGGGTGCCAGTTGGGTGGTTCCCTTGAGGTCAGCAGCTCTTTGCTTACCTGATCAGACACAGTACCCCACCTCCACCAAGTAGAGAGGAAAGACAAAAATGCTATAAATCAAACCAAAACAAGCAAACAGAAAACTTTACAGGATAAAATTAGATGAAAAACCAAATAATAGCGGTAGAAACACTAGCAAAAATGAAGTTCTAGTTATTAAAAAAGGCAGCAATGGGAAATTATAATTAAACTAGAAAAATTGAGAAAGAGAAAAGATCTGTATGGAAAAGGTTGAAATTAAAAAACAAAACAACATCAACATCAATGACATCAAGATAAACAAAAAAACAACCAAACTGAAAAAAAAAAACAAAAACAGAAAAAACAAAACACAACCAAAAACAAAGCAGTATGTATATGTTATTGAATATTGTCTGGGCAACACGTGGTCTTCTGGGGTATGAGATGTTAATCACAGTTCTGATACGACTGGAGGCTGCTGATTTCTCAAAACCCAGCAGGTAGACACCCTAAATCTCTCTTCAGCCCACTTAAAAGGCACTTTGAACTTGTAAACTTGCTGAGCAGAAGCTTTCCCAGGAAAGTGCTTGTCACTGGAATCACTCCTGAAGTGGCTATCCACTTACCCAGTGTGCCAAAACCCGTCTCACTCTGCCCCTGAGGGTTAGGGCTGCAAGGCGGCTCAGACCCCACCCTTAGGCTACTCGGTCGCTGGGTCACCAGCTCCCACCCGATTCTAGCTCTGTAACCCTGAGGGCAGAGCTTGCCGGGGCAGATCGCCACAATGGCTCCCAGTGGCCCAGAGCCAAACACTATTAGCTCCGTCTGGCTCAGCAGCTCAGACTGGGGCCCTAGACAACAGCCAAAGTTCTCCGCATTCCCACTCAGGCTCCCCCCAAGGCAGTTCAATTGAGTGCCAAGTCCAAAGACACCAAAACAGTTCACAGATAAGGCCTTTCCGGTTTGCAGTCTCGCTGCTACTGAACTTACAGTTGCGGGTGGGTTTAGACCGATTGAACACACACGACCACTTGCTGGTTTTCCACTGTTTTGTCCTCCTCTTGGGGTCCAGAAGTCTCTCACTGACTCTCTGTATCCTCACAGGGGTGTTGATAGGCAGATCCCACCAGCTAGAGATGCCTGGAGTCCTATCTCCCCGGACTCATGGTGCCCAGATGCAAGGAAGCTGTTACTCGGCCGCCATCTTGCGACAACAAGGGCTCTTTTTAAAAATTTTTCTTGGTGTATCTTTGTCTTGTTTTGGTCTATACAGGTCTTACAAAGTGACTTTGAGAGTATTCTCCACTCCTTGATTTTTTTTTTTTTTGGCAATAATTTAAGTAGGATTAGTATTAGTTCTTCTTTGAATGCTTGATAGAATTTAGCAGTGAAGCCATCAGGTCCTAGGCTTTTCTTCAATGGGAGACTCTTTATTACTGCTTCTCCTTTGTGTCTCATTGCTTGTTGTTGGTTTATTTAGGTGTTGGATTTCTTCCTGGTTCAATCTTGATAGGTTGTCTGTGTCTTGAAATTGATCCAATTCCTCTAGACTTTCTAATTTTTTGCCATATAATTGCTCATAGTAGCCTCTATGATCCTTTCGATTTCTTCAGTTATCAGTTTTAATTAAATCTCCTTTTTCATCTCTGATTTTATTTATTTGGCTCTTTTCTCTTTTTTTCTTAGTCTGCCTAAGGGTAAGTCAATTTTTTTACCCTTTCAAAGGATCAACTTTTCATTTTCTTCACCTTTTGTATTTTAATTTCAATTTCATTTATTTCTATTCTGAATTTTCTTTCTCCTTCTAATTTGGGGTTTGATTTGCTCTTGTTTTTCTAGTTCTTTGAGATGCACTGTTTATTTGAACTTTTTCTGCTTTTTAATATAGGCACTTACTGGTATAAACTTTCTTCTTTGTATAAAATCCCATACATTTTGGTATTTTGTTTTTCATTTTCATTTGAGAAATTTTTTAATTTCCTTCTTAATCTGTTCATTGATCTACTAGTCATTTGAGAGCATATTGTTTAATTCCACATGTTTGCATATTTTCCAACATTGTTCCTGTTATTGATTTCTGGTTTTATTCCATTGTGGTCAGAAAAAATACTTGATATGATTTTAATTTATTTTAAACATTATTAAGACTGGCTTTGTCCAGTCATAGCAATTTAATGTCCCTCCCACTCTCTCCTGCCTCCAACCAGAATGACACATTTCTTCTGCTCATGTTCTATTCATGAGAATTAGTCACACCCCATCCAGATGCATGGGATCTGTGAAATATTGAGGAGCACACGAAATTTTGGTGAATACTAACATTCTCTGGCACAGTTTTATAAAATACATTAAGCAATCCCTAGGCTTTCATATTATTTCATATTTTTCAATGTATGTAAAATACTAATGTCCACATACAAACCTTAGTTTAGTTCTAGCACAATATCTGATACATAGCAGGTATTCAATAAATTTAGGGGAATATATCAAGGAATAAATGATGTCAGTGGGACTAGTGATTGACACAACATTAAAGATATAGATAAGTGAATAGTCACTCAAAATATTAAAAAAATAAACATTATACCATTATATATTGTGTCCTTAACTGGCAAGTTAATTGAACAAGCAATATGTAAATATTCAAGAGATGAAAACAACCCCCTTGGATTGCACAGTAAAAGTGTTATGTTTTGTTTTATTTTGTTTATGATCATGGCATTTAGTTAAAGAAATGTTAAAGGTGTCAAAAAGAAGAAAAGTGATGGCTAGTAAAGTCTTTTGTGATCAAAGATATATAAGTAGGCAAAGGCAAAAGTGTATGTGAGAATCAATAAATCAAACAACCTGGTTAAATACGAAGACTGATGTAGGGAAGTTATTATAAGAGAAGTTTGGAGAAACAGATTCAGTCATTTAAGTTTAAATGATGACCTGCTACATATAAAAGTTTTGGGCAGAAGCGGTCACAGGAGGTAAAATTGTCTCCTGCTGCTGTCCTCAAGCAAGCACATTCTAGATACAGTTTTTAGGGCTAAATCCTGCATTGAAATAAAACAAGAGGATAAGTACAAAGAAAGTGTAAAGGGTCCTAGCCTAACCAATGTAAAATAATCTCCCAACATTATGGCGATGTTAAACTTTGGACTAAGGGATGTGAGCTATGAAATTGGCATAGCAAACTTGGGCAGGTTTTGAGATCCCTGAGCACCCATGAAAGACAAATAACTCAGAGGTGTAGAATTAAGTTAAAACTAAGTTGGGTGCACTGATCAAACAGGATAATTATTTAGAGACATAATTTACACATTTTGATAATTTATGATAATACTGAAAACTTTTCTTTTGGTGAGGAAATGTGTACAGATAATTGGGTTCATATAGATGTTTTTATGATTCTCTTTAGAAAACTTGTCTTTAAGAAAACCAGCCAGTTTACCCAGCACTATTTGTTAAATAGGAAATCTTTTCCCCACTGAATGTTTTTAATTGGCTTGTCAAAGATCAAATAACGGTAAGTAGCTGGATCCATCTCTTGGTTCTCTATTCTGTTCCAGACATCTACTTCTCTGTTTTTGTGCCAGTACCATGCTGTTTTGATCACTATGGATTTATAGTACAGTCTCAGGTCTGGTAGCGTGATTCCTCCTGCTTTGTTTTTATTGCTCAGTAATGTTTTGGCTATTTGAGGTTTTTTCTGATTCCATATAAAACGAAGTATTATTTTTTCAAGATCTTTAAAGTATGACAATGGAGCTTTAATAGGAATTGCATTAAGGTTATATATTGCTTTGGACAGTATGGACATTTTAACAATGTTGATTCTTCCCAGCCATGAGCATGGTATGTTTTTCCATCTGTTAACATCTTCGGCTATTTCTTTTCTTAGAGTTTCATAGTTCTCTTTGTAGAGATCTTTCACGTCCTTTGTTAGGTATACTCCCAAATAGTTCATCTTCTTTGGCACTACTGTGAAAGGAATAGAGTCCTTGACTGTTTGTTTGGCTTGGTTATTGTTGGTATATATAAAGGCTACAGATTTATGGGTGTTGATTTTGCAGCCTGAGACATTGCTATATTCCTTGATCACTTCTAAAAGTTTTGTAGTAGAATCCCTAGTGTTTTCCAGATACACGATCAGATCATCTGCGAAGAGTGAAAGTTTGATCTCTTCTGACCCTATGTGGATAACCTTGATCGCCTTTTCTTCCCTAATTGCAATGGCTAAAACTTCCATTACAATGTTAAAGAGCAATGGAGACAATGAGCAACCTTGCCTGGTTCCTGATCTAAGTGGAAATGATTTCAATTTAACTCCATTACTGGCTGGCAACCTGTAGAAGATTGAAACTGGACCCACACCTTTCACCATTAACTAAGATAGACTCTCATTGGATAAAAGATTTAAACTTAGGACATGAAACTATAAAAATACTTGAAGAAAGTGCAGGGAAAACTCTTGAAGGAATCAGCCTGGGTGAATATTTTATGAGGAGGACTCCCCAGGCAATTGAAGCAGTATCAAAAATACACTACAGGGACCTGATCAAACTAAAAAGCTTCTGCACAGCCAAGAACATAGTGAGTAAAGCAAGCAGACAGCCCTCAGAATGGGAGAAAATATTTGCAGGTTATACCTCCGATAAAGGTCTAATAACCAGAATCCACAGAGAACTCAAACGTATTAACAAGAAAAGAACGCGTGACCCCATCTCAGGGTGGGCAAGGGACTTGAAGAGAAACTTCTCTAAAGAAGACCGACGCAAGATCTACAAACACATGAAAAAAAGCTCATCATCCTTAATCATCAGAGAAATGCAAATCAAAACTACTCTGAGATATCACCTAACCCCAGCAAGAGTAGCCCACATAACAAAATCCCAAAACCAGAAATGTTGGTGTGGATGTGGAGGAAAGGGCACACTTCTACACTGCTGGTGGGAATGCTCACTAATACGTTCCTTCTGGAAGGATGTTTGGAGAATACTTAGAGACCTAAAAATAGACCTGCCATTCGATCCTATAATTTCTTTACTAGGTTTATACCCAGAAGACCAAAAGTCACAATATAACAAAGACATCTATACCAGAATGTTTATTGCAGCCCAATTCATAATTGCTAAGTCATGGAAGAAGCCCAAGTGTCCATCGACCCACAAATGGACTAGCAAATTGTGGTACATGTATACCATGGAATACTATGCAGCCTTAAGGAAAGATGGAGACTTTACCTTGTTCATGTTTACATGGATGGAGCTGGAACATATTCTTCTTAGCAAAGTATCTCAGGAATGGAAGAAAAAGTATCCAATGTACTCAGCCCTACTATGAAGCTAAATTATAGCTTTCACATGAAGACTATAACCCAACTATAGCACAAGGCTATGGGGAAAGGGCCAAGGAAGGGGAAGGGGGGGGGGTTGGTGGAGGGAGGGTAATGGGTGGGGCCACATCTATGGTGCATCTTAGAATGGGTACAGGCGATTGCACTAATGTACACAGCTATGATTTAACAATAAAAAAAAAAGAAAACCAAATATACAAAACCAAAAATTGAGCCACAGAAGTGGTTGTTCAATTCACATGGATATTGAATAACCATTTTCTTTTTTTGTGTGTGGTTTTTAAATATGGAATGCTTCACAAATTTGCATGTCATCCTTGTGCAGGGGCCATGCTAATCTTCTCTGTATCATTCCAATTTTAGTATTTGTGCTGCAGAAGCAAGCACAGTAACCATTTTCTTTAAATCAGCAGTTCTCAACCTGTGGGTCGTGATCCAAAGGAACTGTATTAAAGGGCCGTGGCATTAGGAAGGTTGAGAAACACTGCTTTAAATGATTTTTTTTTCCTGGTACATTTCAATATGGTTCTGTTTAAATATTTCAGTTAATACTCATAAAAGTGCTTTGCAAAGCACTTGGTTGCAAAGTTTATCCTTGGCAGTATTGTTCACTTTCCTCTAGTAATTAATCCCCAAACAGGTCAATATTTTGTTACAGTCCAGTAGTTAGTTTAGACATTTGCAATCAAGTACAATGATATTGAGTGTCATGAAGATACTTATTTCATCCCAGAAAAACAACACTAACAATTTTCCAATAATAAGAATATGACCAAATGTATTTGAGTAACAAAGAAATGAGTGATAGGTCTGAATCCACTTCCATATGAATTCCATCCATAATCCAGAGCAGTGACTTTTATGCCACCCAACTGGTAGACATGACATAAAGTTACTGTCATAGATTTTTTAAAAAAGGAATACAATATAATAGATCTAAACATAATTTAAGTAGTAAAGACAAACGAACACTTATAAAAATTTTGTTTTAGCTGGGTATGTGTGTGTGTGTGTGGAGGGATGCAATATAGAATTATTTCTTAGTGTAGGTCAGAGTCAAAAAGTTTGAAAATCACTGAGCTAGGGACATCGTAAAGAATATGCAAAATTTATTCTTTTCAAAATACGAAAATAGTTATTGGTACTCTTTTGGATTTTGGTATTGAATCACATCCACAGTATACATTTCTTCTTAAGGATACTGGGTACATTTTGAGAGCATCTGAGTATACCACTTAACTATTTTCACAGAAAAATTTCTCTCTCAATTGTGCTAGGTCTTGTCTTTCATGATGTGAAAGATACAAAATTGGGATTAAGTAGTTCTACTTTACCTGTTAGCCTTACTCCATTTGTTCTTAAAAGGCTAATGCTTTTCTTGCTTTTCTTGAGTGGGGCATAACTGAAAACCAGCTTGTTCTGGTTACCCAGATTCTCACCTGAGTCTACTCTTCCACTTTTAATTCCCTGATCCCATTCTAATTAATCTGTGCCACTGTCTATGTTGATCCTGAATCAATGTACATACCCTTTCTTCTACTTTTGGCTAGTGATTGTTGAAAAGATGACTTCAGTTGAGATCTACTATGCAGCAACACTAAGTTATTTAGTTGTCTCCTCATTTGCTGTCTGTAATTTACAATTTCATGTCAGCCAATTGTTTTGCTTATTGTTAACCATCTATCTAGGGGTTCTTGGTGAGTGGACTTGAATCCAACTTTCTCAGTCTTTCACCTTTCATTGGCTCATATCCCTACCCACGCTGCTAGAACAAATCTCTTCCTATACCACTACCACTTTATTTTTCTACTGACATCTGGTCTAGTTCATTTTTCAAATGCCTGTTCCCTCTTAGTTCTCAGATACACTTCTTGGCTTATGGTAAATCCTTCACTTTCTCTGGCCTCACTTGACCTTTCTCCTTGGCATACATGCATTTTTCTTTATTCTTCAATTCAATTTGATCATTAAAGCCCTATAGCTATTCCCTATGTAGCAGTCCTTTCAGATTTCAGTATAGAGAATATAGTTTTTCCCTGACATTATTCTCTACCAACCTCTTTGCTGCCAAAAAATGTTGACCTAGTTTAAGTCTTTTATGAAAACAGTTTTCTTCATTTCCAGAAATATTAGCTATTCTCCCTGTAGTTATTTCACTTTTTACAAAATAATGAGCAAGGGAGTCACTTTGTAATAAACATGGGTTCTCTCATTAGGATAATAACTCATAGGATAATTCAGTTTGATGAATTTTCGAATTCTTATAATTTTCTTTTACAGAAGGCAAACAATGCTAGTAAGTTTGAAGTCTTGGCATCACACAGTGGGGTGTTGCCTCCTTTTGTATTCCCCACTGGAACATGTCTGCAATAACCTCGCTGCAAAGGAGGTCAATGACATTTTAGCATTGATTCGCCACAAGCTTAGTAAAAGCAACCCAAAACATATTTTTTCAAACTGATCACTTGTTTGACTCCCACTTTTCTCCTCTCTGAATGAGTCCTGTTTTCTTTTCATTTATGTGCAGCTCCTTCAAACCCAAAGCTCTGCTATACCCAAGATCACTCTTCACCTGGCAAAGATAAATCTGGTAGCCTGTTTACCTATGTGCTAACAACTTACGGTGATACCTCTCATAAGAGAACCTGATGTAAGAAGTAATATATTATTTTCATTGGGAAATTCAAGCTCTATCAAATGTTTCAAGAAAAAAAATGAAAGCAGATGTGACTCACAGTATTTACCCTGTAGATGATTGATTTCTGTATCCTCCTATAGGTCTGACCAAGAGCCCAATTTGAACAATGCTCTTGTTTCATTGTTCTCTACAGACGCATCCAGATTCTTGGGAGTTTGTATCTCATCTTAGGCAAATGCAGCTCATTTCCTTATTGCTCATCACCTCTCTACTAAAATAAAAGCTGAGCCCGCTGACACTCAAAATATACCTTGGGCTTTTGGGAATGTAGATGATAATGATCAACTACAGAGAACTGACTAACATAGTTACTAATTGTTAACTATGTCACATTTTGATTGTTCAATATTGCTCAAATTTAAGATGACAATCTAAAGTGGAAAGGATATGAATTCCGGGTACAATACAATAAAGACTTGTAGGGTTTTGCAAAACCTTTGCCCCTTGCAAATATTAAGAGCTGAATTTACATGCCCTTCAGCCTAAGACAGAATGGTATCTGAACAGTCTTAGGGATTAACAGTTTTAAATTCTGGTTGGACCCTGGGTGCTGGCTGTACCATACTTCCATCCTTCTTTAATAGAAAGTTATAAGTATCCAGAATTCACAGGAGTCTGGTTGGCTTCTATCCAGGACAAGAATGTAGAGGAAAAGTGATCAATATGCCCTAGCCTGTCCTGCAAGGTTTATTTTAAAGATTACTTTGAGTTATGGTAGGGTCTTTGTGAAATAGATCATCCTTACAGAGTAAAGCAGATCCATGGAGGTGTCCTGGATGAGTCTTCAGGGAACCAGAGCAAAATGTCAAGAAGCCCTCGAAGTCTCTGTTTTTATTTTATGAGTAGAAGAGGGTCGATAGTAGTGATTGGTAGAGCCCAGTTGATGAAAAGGTCCATAACATGGGAGGATGCTTCCAGCCGTGATTGGCAGAGAGACCAGGCTGCAGCTTAGAGGCAAGAATTAAAGTTGCATAAGCAGCACGAGCTGAGCCCAAACACTGGGTAATCTAGAAATAGCCTTGTCAGAAAAGCCATGCTGGAGAGAATTACAGAAATCAATTTTGGTTGCAAGCAAAGCCTTGTTTAAAATTTCAGCTTGCTAGATACTAACAACTATGAGAGATTCTTCGATTCAAGAAAATTGGAGGCAAAGGCTTTAGGATACTACTGTGTGATTGACACAGTTGAGTTCCAGGAGAGAAATGTGGTGTCTTTGTAATGAGGTTGAGAAAAATCTTCTCATACTGCTACACCATAGTAGCTTTAATTATCACTTTAACTATTATCAGTAGGAAAAAAAAATGTCAATGAAAGCTCTTTATAAATATTAAGTCATTTACAGTTCTAAAGAGCAGCAGTTTACTACAATATTAATTTACCCTCAGAATTAATAGAATCTTTTTTTGTTTGTTTGTTTAGTCAATCAGAGTTGTTGGTAGATGAGAATATATTCTATGACAACTTAAAAAGTTAGGCAATAATTACAAAAGGATTGCTTTTGGGAATGTTGAGAGAAGTAGATGGAAGCTGTTAAAAGTCTATTTGACCTACGATAATGATCAGATAAAATACACACAGTGGCAAGTTGACTGAAGTAGTTCCTCACAAGCTTTGGATCATAAAAGAAATTTCTTAGGTGCATTGTTTTCACTCACTGCATATCATCTCTTCCTTCAATGCTTATGCTTACCCCCAGTTTCTAAAGACTTCATTTGATCCTGCCTTCTGTGTATGGGACTAATTCACAACCAAGTCTGCTTTGATTTCACCTTCATCTACAGTGAACTACTTAACCCCTTTGTAATCCAGCCTTTATCCCCATAATTACACAGCAACCAAATTTCTCCAAGCTCATCAGCGGTTTCTTCTACACCACATTCTTTCAAACTCAGTATGATATTAAATGCTTTGATTACCTGCCTCCCCTTTAAGAAGTGGCTCAGGCCTATAATCCTAGCACTCTGGGAGGCTGAGTCCAGTGGATTGCTTGAGCTCAAGAGTACAAGATCAGTCTGAGCAAGATTGAGACCTCTGTCTCTACTAAAGATAGAAAAACTAGCTGGACATGTGGTGGGCACCTAGTCCCAGCTATGGGGGAGGCTGAAGCAAGAGGATCACTTGAGCCCAAGAGTTTGAGTTGCTGTGAATTATGATGCCATGGTACTCTACCCAGGGTGAAAAAATCAGACTCTCTCTCCAAAAGAAAGGTTTTCCTCTAACCTATGCAATTTCTTCCTTTTTTTTTTTTTAATTTTCAAGAGCTTCCCTATTCCACAGCTATCACTTAAGTTTTAGTCTTTGACCCTATGCTCACTGGCCTGTCTTTTCTCCTTCACAGAGTTCACCTATTCTTGAGACATCAACTATTACCCTTGTCTTCCAAATATTATATACCAGGTAACACAACTCATAAAGTTCTGACTAAGGAATCTTCGAAAACCATTGCTTTGTTCATCATGCTTTCTATTTTAGAAGCCTAAAAAGGTGCATAGATTCTCCCCTTCTAATCACACTATTCTCCTCATTCCTTTAATTACACATTAAAACATTGTATGCTCTCTGAAATGTTATTCCTTTAATACAAAGAGTGGAGTTCTCTGAAACCCAGCCTCCACATTTGACCTCTTCCATGAGTCATGTCATGACCAAGCTTAGTTCAATAATGATATGGCTTTGTTAAGCTTTTATGCCACTTTTCTATGCCACACATTCTTGAATGTACCTCCTTTATTTTTTATTATGTAGTCTATATACACCATCAGTCTCAAAAGATAACTCACTATATGTATAATTCCATTCATGTGACATTTTCGCAAAGACAAAGCTATGGTGATAAAGATTAGATGAGTGGCTGCCAAGAGTGGAAGGATAATACCACTATAAAGGGATGACACAAGGAGCTTTAAGGGGTGACAGAACAGTTCTGCATTCTGATTTTAGTGGCTGTTACACAAATCTATCCATGTGTTAAAATTCATAAAACTTTATACCTAAAAAGTCAACTTTTTTGAAAAATAAAATTTAAAAAAGGGATAGGGATTTGAGTAGTGTTTTCATCTCTTTTTCATTTTGAAAATTTTGGAATAGAAAGGAGGCTATTTAAATACTACAGCTAGTCTGTGGATTACATTTTTAAAGATCAAATTTATCTTGTGTGTTATGCATGATTCCACAATGAGGACATGAACACATATGTATTGACCATAAACACGAAGAAGAAGCATGAAGTAAATTAGGGTTTTTACAATAAGCACCACTCAGCCAATTTTGCAAGTAGGCAAAAGCTAAATCTCCCAAAATATCTTCCCTAGATTGCAGCTATGAGTAAGTAAGGACTAAGACAAAGACACTGAGTATCAATTCTGCCAGTGACAGACCTTAGAAGGCATCTTAAGTCACAATTCTTTCTCTTAACCCAAGGTCATTAATAACTTATAGAGTCTAATTTTACTCAGGCACTATAGTTTTTCAGTGTTTTGTATCTTACTAGTGATGAAATATTTATGATATTTTTTTATACTCCCACAGAACAACACAATGACTTGTTTCAAAGTTTATGCAATTGACTTCATGTATTTTTTGACAATATTATCATATTTCTGAGTTATAAATTTTTCTCCTCTTGCAATTTGGGGGATTAAGAGAATATATCATCTATGACTACCCTTTGACGCTACATTCATAGCTAAATGCTTGACTCTTGGTGGAGCTTTACCAAAAACTTTCATTCTTTGGAGGTTTTTCACTAGTCTCTTACAATCTTCATCATTCAAAACTTAACCAACCACCTCAGAGACCATGCCTTCTTTGCAGGCAGCTGTAACTTCTACACCTTTTTGTTAGGCATGATTTTTTCTAACCCAAAGCATAATCAATAGATCTTAAAACTAGAAGCAGTCCACTTTGATAAGGTTATCTGCAACAATTTCCTTTTTGCCACTCACAGCTGGAGACTTTCTTATTGAAATGTAATCAGTACCAGCCTGGGCACTCTCAAATCTTCCACTGATCTCTTTGGGACCTTCAAGTACTCATCCTTGAGTACTCTATGCTGGATCAAGCACAGAGTTTGTATAACCTACTGGAATGACTGTAGGCTCTCTGTGGGACACCTCAGATAGGCACTTTCTCCTCTTGAAGTATCCATCCAAGTGTACTATTCAAGGTTCAAATGTTTCCTTCCCAGGAACAAAAATAGACCTTGAACACAATCTCTTTTGATTCAATCAGAGGAGAGCTCTATGTTTGCAGAATGTCCTGGTGCAAGGTAAGTTCCACAACCATGATGTCAAGGAGCCCTGTGGAGACCTAGAGTACCAATACTACCTCTCCCCTCCACCCCAAGCACTATTACTACGTTCACATGACACTGTCTCAAAACCATTTTCTTAAAGAACTCTGTGTCAGTGGAGAAAGGTTTATTAATTACCTCCAGGAGTTTACTCCTGTAGTTTAACTACCTACCAGTTGGGAAGCCTAGCTTACTCTGTTGCTGGCAGGCCATGTAACCCTATCAGAAAATTGTTTTGGAAAAATAAAACTAAATCCAAAGATACAAGGCTCTTGCACAACTTTAGGATTATTCTTCATGCCCCATTGCTCATGTTGAGTAGATCCCTAACTTGTCAGTAATCGGGCAGCACTTCTGTGGCCTAGCTGTTGGAGAATGAGCACAAAAGTCATGAAAGAGAAAGAATATCAAATAGACAAATTAGTATGAACATACTGCTCAGCATCCCAAGAGCAATCTCTATTTAATGAGGGTGATTCCTTATCCATTAGAGGGAAAATTCTGAAGCTTATTTCACACTGTCTTTCAGAGGTTCACCATCATGACCAAGCCCCAGTTGCTCATGATAGAAACACCCTTATTAATATACTCTTTATTCTCTTCCCTTCTTCCATCTTTTACTTCCTCACACCCTTACAATGCTTCTCAAGGTAACCTTCCCAAGAAATTTCTTATACCCAATCCTCATCAACAAATTGGTTTGAGAAGAAACAAAATTTAAGACAGTGTCTGTGTCATGTGCACAAAATTTCTTTGATTTAAACCTGCTGGTTGGAATTGATTTATTTTTATTCAAAGAATATTTATTGAAAGCCTACTACACAGCAGGCAATTTTACCTTATAAAGGACACTCCATCCATGGATTCTTAAATTAGAATGAGAAATAAGAGCTGCAAGTTAATACATTCTACATACTAGAATGTATAAAATAGGAATAATTAATTAGAAAGTTAAATGTGAAAGGCAGAAAGAGGGAGCTCAGAGAACCTGGATAGAAGGACTGAAAGAGGTGATGGTAGTAAAACTAGGGCAGTTGAAAGTTCTGAAGTAATACCCACTGGGCAGAGGAAAGGACACGTGAAGATGCTGAGTCAGGAGAGCACACGGTGTATAAGAAACAATGAGTGATCCAATTTATTCCAATTACAACATGTGATAAGGACAAGTAGTAAAAGATAAAAATCGAAAGGTAGAATTGTCAGATCATTGATTCTCTACCTATATAGTTTATCAAAATTCACCAAAAATATTTGAAAAAGAAGCAATATTGTATTTTTTATGTTTCAAATGACCCGTTCAGGTACGCTCATTTTTACCCATTTACACCACTGCCCCTATCAACTTTATGGAGACTACTTGCTTCCTCTTTCCTTTATAGCATTATTAGAATATGATGTTTTATTAATTTCTATCTTATTTTTTCCCTCTTTCTTAATGCTATGTAAGTTCCCTAGTGACCTATTTAATATTATATATCCAGTGCTTTTTATAGCACCCTCCAAATAGCAGGAGCTCAGTTTAAATCTGTTGAATAAATGAATGACTGAGTGGTTGTGTTTTTTGGTGGTTCTGATACTTTATCTGGTATATCTCTGACAAAAGTCTAAGCCGTCTTCACTTGCTCCTGTTCTCACACAGTGGATTCAAACTGAAATCAAACTCACAATATCTAAAGTAGGCCATGGTTTCCAGACTCACACAAACAAATCTAACTTTAATTATGGCTAGACATGATTAAGGAATGTGCCAAGAGGCCCAACTGACAGGCTCTAATACTCTGTTTAATCAAAACTGAACGGTGACCTTGGCTGTTTACTCTCCTGATACATCTGAAGTCCCAGACTGGAAAGCTTTAGTTGAGGACATGCAGAGCTGGTGTTTCCACCAGGAAATTTACTTGTCACTTTACAGGTTACCCCAGGTGAGTAGAGGAAAGCAGCAGGCTTCTGCTTGTTCCAGCCAGCCGTCATCTCTGTGAGTCCACACACCCCTGGGTTAGAACCTAAATCTGTGTGTTTGTGATATTGAGTTTTAATGTTAGTCACAGAGTGTGCTGTGAGAACCCGTGTCTTCTGTCTTCAAAATAAAGGATTGATGTCAACTCAGAGAAACAATCTCCCAGCATTCACCACAAAAGGAATAAACTCTTGAGCAGACAGATGATATCTGTGGCTGCCTGACCCAAGCACAGATCATTCCTCCCATACTACCAGAATGGCCTCCACACACTATTGCAACACTTAGGCAAGAAATGGGTCACAATTGTCAGCCCCACTGACTATTGGTGAGAAATGCAACACATCAAAAAATAATCAGGGCAGGCCGGGCACAGTGGCTCACGCCTGTAATCCCAGCACTGTGGGAGGCTGAGGAGGGAGAATCTCTTGAGCTCAGGAGTTCGAGACTCGCCTGAGCGACAGTGAGACCCCGACTCGTGAAAAAAATGGAAAAACCCAGCCGGGCGCCGCGGTGAGCGCCTGTAATCCCAGCGGCTTCCAGAGTGAGGCAGCGGGGTGCCCGCAGCCGGAGTCTGGGGTTGTGGTGAGCTACCATGCCCACTGCACTCTGCTCAGGGGCATAGGGTGGGACCCTGTCTCAACAACAACAAAAAAAAGTAAAGAAATAAAAAATAAGGAACGAAATAAAATAAAAAAAGCCCCCCAAAAAATAATAAAATAAAATAAAATAAAAAAACAAAAAATAATAATAATAATAATCAGGGCAGATAGCTAAAAAGAGGATTCTTCTCTACTCACAACCAAGAACAGCGTGTGCAGAAACTCAAGGAAAATCATGATAGTTAATCACTTGCTGTGCTTAACAATAGCAAGGATCACAACAGGGAGAAAAACAGAAAAGAGTATCACAAGTCAAATTTAAATAGCAGGAAAATCGCTAGATGAAAGGAGGGGGGATAATCTTGATTTAGTTCTGAAGATGCTGAACTTGGAATCATTCTACACGACCTCACCCTTTGCAGCTTCCATTGTTTCTGGCCTAATTTTTCAGCCAGTTCCCTCAGTGTCTCTTGTCTTTTCGTTTTTCTAGCCCAGATTCCCAACTGCTTCCCTGTTCACCCATCCTCCTTCCTCTTCTTACTTCTCTCTTTCTGTATCTTCCATTCCCTTTCCTTCATTTTCTTTTTTCCTCCCTGTCACCCCATACTTGTTAGAATTGTTATTTGCATACAGTATTCATAATAACTTCATATCCTAGCAAAGTGACTCGCATGAGGAGGCTTTCAATAAATATTCATTTAAGATGACTTTTTCCCCTCTTCCTTTGCCGCAGCTCCCCACCCCACCAAACCACGGAGCCGTCGATCTTTTTGTAGTTTGCAAAATGAATGAAGTGCAAGAATTTTACTTCATGAAGAAACAGGAATCAGGACTTTTGTCACTGACTTTCATGAACTGGGCTTCCAACTTTTAAATGTGGTGCATAATTGACACTTTGATACTTTTAGGCTATGGTGTATTCTCACACTCTCGTGGGGAAAAAATACTTGCTGACACAATCAGGAAACAGATGGTGACAAAGATCTTATACTTTGGTGCCAATCAATATGTTTTACTTGCCACTACTAAAATCTCATTTGTGGGACCCAGGAATTTAAAGGAATTTTTCTGTTCTTTTTTTTCTTATCCTTTAAAGGCTATTTTTAAGAATCTTCAGAGCTTAAAAGTTTAACTTCATTTTTCCTCTTCAGTTTTATTAATGCAATTCTAGGATGGTTTGGGCTTGTATCTGCCAGGAACAAAAACACAGTGAATTAAAGTATTTTTCTTTTACTGTCAGTGACAGAATAAGTCTCTTAACTCTTTCCCTTCAGCATCCAAAGACTACCCTTGGGTATAGCTACCCACCCCACCAAACCTGACCTTGAAAAAGTAATCTTTTGGAGAATGATGAATTCAGCAATTGTGCAATGAGATAGCAACAGAAACACTTTCACCCAATTCTTTCATACCTGCTGGCTTACATTATAGCCACCATGGTCAACCAAACAAACGAAAGGAGTATTTCTAGAAAGAGTAGACAATAACCATCTTAATCAGAGTACAAAAAAGCAAGGAGTTGAAATTCTATGAGGAGAAAGAATCAGATAATCACATCTGACTGGGAACCCCTCCACCAAACCAAGTTTCTGAAAGGTGAGGATAATTCTTTCTTCCACTTCAGCACTCACACACCATATTTGCTGAATTGAATAGGCAGCAGTGTATAAACTGGCCAGATAGATGTTCGCTAAAAATAAAAAAATGCCCTCTTGTTTATGTATCCATGGTAAATTTGATTTGCACCCTGACTTTTAAAGTTTTGAATGCTTAGAAATGTATAAGTGAGTGAATCTTGATGTGTCATCTTCTCCAAGAAACTGTGGGAGCCTGATTTAATCAGACTTCTTTTCTTTCATTGTACTTTTCTTACCCATGATCAATTTGGTCTTTGATCTCTCTCGAATAATTTGAAAATATTTATTGAGCATGAATTCCATGGAGGATTCAGAGGAAGAAAACCACAATATACTCAGCATAGACTTTAGGCCAAGATAAGGATACAGATATAGAACTTAGCCCTAAAAACAACTCTGCAAGGCTGCTGTTATTATTATTCCCACTCCACAATGAGGAAATGAAGATTCAAAGGTATGAATTAATTAGCCTAACACCACACAGACAGTGGCATAGCTGGAATATAATCCTAAATTTTTCCAGTTGCAACATCTATTCCATAGGAAGATTAATTTTACTTGAATTTCCTTGAGTCTACATCAACCCTGTGTTTCTATTTCTAGAATTTTTAACAGATCATTACTTCTAATTTCTCAGCTACTTTTCTAGTAACTTATCCAGCAAGATTTTTGGCTCTGATATCCTAAGAGAATACCTCTGATCTTTATTTGCAGTCCTTCACAGACATTCACAAAAGGTCTAAAATGTCCCAATCTAACTCTTTGTATAGAAGGCTTCCTGAGAAAGTCTGTGAATCTTAAACTGGTTTCAATATTTCATAGAAACAAATGAATGACATAGGCATCAAATAATTCTTCTGTTCAAGACCTTCCAATCAATTTCCTTTTAGTTTAAAGCACAGACTCCTTGGCATGACGTTGTCTGAGCCCTCCTGCGGTGCCTTTCCAATAGTCCCTCCTACTATTCGCTGCTGCCTCATGTTTCTCTGGTCATGCTGCCCTTCCTATGTTCCAGTCCAGCTCCCACACAAGGGCCTATGCACTGGCTGTACCTTCTGCCCACTGCATTCTTCCCAAGGTACACAGACAGCTCACTCCCTTATATCCTCCAAGACTTTCTTCAAAAATCATCTTCTCAATGCCATCTACCTTCATCTCCCTAATTAAAATAGTAACCAAACATATGCAAGAACACTTTATTTCCCTTTCTGTTTTGGTGATATGTACCACTTTCTAACAGACTTTGTATTTTTATTAATTCTTAGGCTCATTATTCATTTTCCGTATCCCCCTCTAGAACGCAAGTTTCACAAGAACAGGAATTGTTTTAAATTTTGCACACGGATATATCCCAAGCATCTAGAACAATGTAAATAATAGGTACTCCATAAATGAATGGCTATGCATGTAAACACACATGCAATTGTATGGTCTCAAATACCTACATTTCTCAGAAAGAGGAGCACAAAATAATGTTAAGAATTATGATAATTATCCTGATTTTTTAATTTATATTCAACACACCCTACTTCATACTTCTTTTGCGTTAGCAAATCCAATAAGCATATCTATCAGTATAGTCAAAGATACAGCTGAACACATTTCTTCAAAAGGCAATTGGATAACACAATGCACTTTATTTTTAGTAGAAAATGACTTATTTCAATCAGAGACCTCAAAGTCCGTGTATCTGGGGTGGAGGGAAAAGCTTTTACATAAACTGAAGAGCATAGGCAGGTCAACATAAAAAGACTGGCCAGACTCTAGTTTGCCTTTTCATCCGTCTGTTCATCCGTGAGCTTTCTGCTGCCTCTCTAAGGCTGTGCTGTTCTCTTCCTCTATTCCTCCCATCTCAAGAGGAAAACAACCTTCCATCAAACATGGTGCTCTAGCTCAGACTTCCTTAAGCATCGCTTCAGATTTATTGCTGGCTTTATCACTTATCAATAAAACTGGCCTGCACACCTTGCTCTATATGGACAGCCGTCTCTCCAGACGTCAGGAACCAAGGTTTACGTAGACTCCTGACTTTATCTGGGCTCTGTGATGTACAATATCATGGCGATGAGGCATTTTTTTCTTTGTTCTGAGGAAACCTGGGCCATAATGTGCCAGACTGGTATTCACGCTGATTGTGATAGAGAGCAGTACACTCCAGCATTTTTCTCTCACTCTTCTTTCTCTTCTTTTTTTTTTTTTTCTCTCCTCTCTCTCTTTTAAAGAAACAGGTGTTGGCATGGATTAGAGGAAAATTACATCATCTCAAAGAGAAGAGGAGGAATGGAAAGGAGAAAAAAAAAATATGGAAAAAAAAAAGTGGCAACCAGACCCAAATACATTTGCACATATAAAGCTGTTCTAATGAGAGCCAAATTGATTTGACATTCAGTGGCAGTTTGAAGCCAAAAAAGCAAAGCAGCCTACAAAAGGCCTAGCTCATTGTTTATGGAGTGTCATACTCTATCATCTGCGAGACCAATAACAGGGATGGGAAGACCTTTAAAGGCAGGGTGTGTGCTGGGAAGGGTTGCATAGATACCACCAATGTCAGATCTGTTAGACGGATTGTACGCGGCTTGCTGAGCTGAGATGATGTTTGTCAGATGAGGCAGATAGTCTCTGTGGATTACACATTAGCTAGCAAATTTGTAAAATGTTAGCATTCTTTGAGGATGTGTGCTATGCACAGGAAGGCACATTTTATGTGGGTCAGGGGTGGGGGGGAGATCCTTATAAAAGTATTAACCAAAAAAGAAAGTGTCACATAATGAATTATGTGTCATTCAAATGGAAGACTATACATGATGTTGTAGAAACATTACCATCACAAATAAAAGGATGGTTCCCTCACAGAGAGCAAAGCGCATTCCAGGTATGGACATGTATACAGTTAACAGAATGAAGAAAAGCCATATTAAAATAGAAAGTCTTTCCATTAACCTTATTTTTCAAGAGAGAAGTATATAAATGTTTAGCCATTTCAATCCTGTTAACTGGCCAGGGATTTACTATTCTGGAGCTCACTGTTTAAAATACCTGGAGAGAAATGAGGTGTTTATTAAATGTCAGCACATGACGAGGTGAATTAAATAAGTCATCCTAGCAATATGTAAAATGCTACAGTGTTACAATCTTTGTAGAAAGAATAGTTTCTCTTCTTTCCTACTCTCCAGCCTCAAGCCCAATCTACATATTACTTTGATATTAGATTCTGCATACAATTTGGATTTCTTAGTTTTGGATTTCACAAGGGAAAATGGATTTCAGTGCATGACATTGCTGAATGTATCAAATTCAAAAATTCCAGACTCTTTCATCACATACACTCATAGGGCTAAGAATAGAATTTGACCTTATATAATCTAGACTTCACTGTGTCTCTCCAGTCTACCTTTTATGGCAACATAAAATACTATGTATCTGAGACAAAGAGTAAATATCAAACTAGTGTCACAGGGACCAAATTAATACATCATGAATAACCAGAACTCCTATTAATTTAAACATACACATCTCTAATATAAATTCAAAAACAGAAATGGAAATAATTATTATTGATAGAAACAATGACAGGACAAACAGATTTTATTATTCACATTTATCTTGTACAACTATTTGTTGAGATCTTTATTTGATATTCCTCAGCACTAAATATGTACTGATGCTTCCTTGCCCCATATGATGCAGAGGGTCAGGAGTGTGAGACATCAGAGGAATTAAATGAGAAAAATAAATGGAAGCATTTACCAAGCCCTCTCCCGCTTGTTACCTGCGTTCAGACTTTCTATAGCACCGTTATGGATCATAAACACCTTACTCTGAACCAAAACAGAAACCCCGATCCTGTACCCTAGGACACAAGGATGAAAGCGAGGGCAGGGTCCAGGCTGAGACACAATGTTTGATGCCCTATTTCTCTTCATCCTCGTCACAGCACACCAGTGCAGTTACCACAGGGGATTGAATTCTACAAACATCTATTGGGCCTACAGTGTCTGGATGCTGAGGATATACAGTTAAATAAGACTTTCCTCCTTAATCTCAAGAAGCTTTACCATATATTGCTGAGTATCAGGCAAGGATAACTCTTACTTTCTTGAGATCCTAGACCCTTGTGCCACCACCCAAGTTTATGCCATCTGGTGGCATAACTGCATACTTCACTAATCAGAAGAGTGAACATTTGTTTTTGTTGTTATTGTTGGTGAGACAGAGCCTCAAGCTGTTGCCCTGGGTAGAGTGCTGTGGCATCACAGCTCACAGCAACCTCCAACTCCTGGGCTCAAGCGATTCTCCTGCCTCTGCCTCCCACGTAGTTTGGACTACAGGCACCTGCCACAACGCCCAGCTATTTTTTTTGGTTGCAGCTGTCGTTGTTTGGTGGGACCAGGCTGGATTCGAACCCGCCAGCTCAGGTGTATGTGGCTGGCGCCTTAGCCACTTGAGCCACAGGCGCCAAGCCAACATTTCTTAACAAGGATCTGATGGATCTGGAGACTCAAGAGAGTCTAAGTGGGCAGGTATGGAAACCTTTACCTATAGATTATACAGCCAAGGAAAATAAGGGTTCAAAATAATAAGTTATAACTAGTGTATAATGGTTCTTTTCAAAATCCTTTCAATAGGTGATTTTCTTTGACAATGCCAGATAATTTGGTCATTTGATGGGCCAATTAGAACTAGGATCTGGTGAATATAGTTATACTCAACCTAAGAGCAAGAGCTGCCATAATTATTACAAACTTCCCAGAGAGTTTATCCAAAACATAAAGAAGGGCGGCGCCTGTGGCTCAGCAGGTAGGGCGCCGGTCCCATATGCCAGAGGTGGTGGGTTCAAACCCAGCCCCGGCCAAAAAAAAAAAAAAAAAAAAAAAAAAGAAACAAAACATAAAGAAACTTTAGGGAGCACCCCGGCTCTCTGGGCAAGATCTGTTCTACATTTTTATTTGGGGATATAATTAGTGTGAATAGTAATAATAACACAAAAATGATTTAAACTCTTCTATATATAGATAGTCAATGGCTTTGAGAAACATTTTAAGGATAATTTTGGTTAAACTAATTAGGAAAATCTATGTGTTCTATAAAGCAAAGCAATTAATACAATTATCACTTCTGAGTCTTTGTCATATAAATTGATCCCTGCTAATTTTTTACACTAAAATTGCTGTCAGAATCATTCTGCCCTCTTTAGATTAATAGTTAAAAGCAATCTTCCTGAGTGTAAATATTGCCTCTGCTTTTTACTAGCTAGATAACCTAAAACAATTTAATTAACCCTTTGTGTCTGAATTTCTTCATCTGTAAACCCAGATAATAAAAGAAGCACTGCAAAGATTAAACAAGAAGAAAACATCAATAGAATACCTAAAATACATACCAAACTAATAATGCTAAAAATGGCAAGTTTTAATTATAGCAATAATCCCAATGACATATTTTTTGAAATTTAATAATTATTTCATTGGATTTGTGGTGAAATATTTATTTGGGGGGGACTCTATGTACTCTATTTCTTTATCATTGATGGTAATTTTAGTTACAGAAAGATGAAGGGTAGTGGGAGAAAGTTTAGAGATCATCTCTACTCAACAAATAATGTTCCTGTAAAAAACGCTGGATTGTTTCCACATGTAGCACATTCTTCTACTTACATGTGTCTTTGCTGGTATGAATATGTGAGTCTCCATATTGGCTAAATCAATAGTCTGTTTCCTGATGAGAAACTCTTTGTGGGGGTTCTTATTATGTCTGCAGTCAATGCTTTTCCTCACAGGCCATGGCATGCCTTTCTAGAGTAATGTTGGTCACTCTATCATGATTGAATCACTCTAAAACCCAATATCAAATATTATACCTCTGCTGCTCTGTATCAGAAGCAAAAACTATAGAGAAATACTTATATTTCTTTTCTTAACTTTGTTTAGAAGCTCTCTACTGGGCCAAATATAGTAACAATAATAGCTACTCTAACCAGATGCTAGGAGGTAGTTATCATTACCATCTCTATGTTAGAGATGAATAAGGAAGAGCTTAGAACAGAAGAGAAGGACTATGCAAGTGCTATATGGATAAGCCAAGATTAGTGCCAGTCTCTCATGTCCTTAACCTCAGTGGCACTTGGACAGCCTCTGGATTACATCTGTACTGTTGCCTTACAGGGATCACAGCCAGTGTAGTTGAGTTGTAATGGGCATCTTCCTGCAGTGATAAACTGGCTGCCCTTTCAGAATCAACAATTAGTGATTATAATTTGTGGCATGTGCACCTCCAACAAATCCAGTTTTTATAGACAGAAAGCAAGCAGGGAATTGCAACTTTTTTTGCACATATTTCAGTTCATATGGAGTGGTGAAACTCATATTTTTTGGTTATCAGAAAGTTTAGATGAAATTCCTTTATGCTCTAAGCATATAATTAATGATAAAAATATAGATAAAAAATATCCATTGAAAACCCACTGATCTCATTATAAATCTCACCTTCTACTTTTACGTTTATCAATACATGACTAATACGGGTATTTCATTCAGTTCATGTAGTTATGCTTAACAGAGCTCTATAGTCTAAATATGTTTATAAAGTAACATTACCAAGCATTTGGCAAAGCCATTTTGCCGTCCTGTCTTCCCCCATCTCCGTCTCGATTACTTTGCACAGAATGCCATGTTAAGAAATGGTAGGTGAGATAATAGAAGACATTTTGGTTTTAAGTTGATAGATGAGTTCAGCACTCCAAAACAAATAGTTTAGTGTTAGACCTCAACAACCTTAAAAAAGGCTGTGCTCCTTCCCAACCCAAAAGGATGCATTCCTATTTGGCAAACCAGAATGGACCTAAAATTTCTGACTTGGTCATAGGGTAATTCATTATATTAAAACCTTGGATATTTGAAACTTCAACTGTTAGGCAAACAAGCTTAGATCACAGCTCATAACTCTGAAACCAAACAATGCCTGTGATTAAGCAAATGTCACAGAATCTATCATCATAACTTACGCACTGAGGTTGAACTCTCAGAACATATTATACCTGCTTTTTCTCCAGTTCAAAAGATCCTGTTTTTCCAGGTTCCAGTCCCACACCAGATTAGATGCAACAAATGAATGAATGAAGATTGCTATGGGCAGCACACTGAGAGCCCTAGAATACACTGGTTGGTAGTCCGATAAAAAGAGGAAATGTGGAGAAATATAAAAACAGACAAAATAACCATACTCCCACCTGGGGCCATTTCATGTTGGAGCAAGCAGCTACTTTCAAGTCAAACCCCACAACATTGCATGGATCATTAATCTATTATATAAAACTATAATTCATATCCATGATGATTACTTTGTATAAATAGGATGTCACAAAAATTATATTGAGTATATTCTAAATAAGACAAAAAATGGTTTCTAATATACTCTAAGTAATATTTCCACATGAAATGCTTCAATTTTCATCTTTGTTTTGATATTTAAAGGATAAACCTAAAACAACCAGAATATTCAAACACAAAAATTACGCATTCCCTCAAGGCTCTAGACTGTTGTGGTTTTATTAAATGTAATTGTTTTTGAAGAATAATACTGGTATGTCTGAACTGGCTGGCACCCTTAATAGCTCCCTCTCCACCCACAAAGCTGAGAGTTTTCTACAACCATGATTCTAATACACGTCCTACAAAATATCTCTAAGGTCCATTTCCTACCCATCCTTCCAAATCCACTAGCTCTGCCTTGGTGTCCCCAGTCAATACCCTGTTGCTTTGTACCTGCTATGTGTTTAAGTTTTCTGTTTAATTCCTGACTCTGGCTTCAGCACTGAGTATAATTCAGAAATCCCACAGCCCCATGCCTTAGAGTAGTACTGTCTAATAGAAATATGTGAGCCACATTTATAACTTTCTAGTGGTCACATTCAAAAAGTAAAATGAAACAGAGACATTACACTGTAATCGCAATACATTGTATTTAACTCAATATGCTAAAAAAAATCATAAAATATTAATGAGATATGTTACATTCTTTTTTATACTAAGTTTCAAATCTTGTGTATGTGTTACATTTACAGCATGTCTCATTTCGGAGAGCTGCATTTCAAGTGCCCCATGGCTACGTGTGGCTAGTGGTTATCACATTGCACATTGTACTCCAGAGCTCTTAAGTAAAACCATCCTCAACTCCTAGAACCCCTATCCTGGCCAAAGTATCATATTCCCTGGTAATTTCTGAGGATAATTCATGCAGTATGCCATAATATTATTCACTAGTATGCTTTACTACGTATCTAATAATAATATAATTTTTAAGCAAATTTGCCATCTGTTTTCCATCAAAACACTTCTAAATCTTTTTTCTCCAGCCGACACCCACATCAACTACCTAAGATAGATAAACAATGCATCAATATCCCCATTTTATAGATGAGGAAACTGAGATTCAGGTAAATTTAGTCATTTGTTCAAGGTTGCCCAAACAAAGATAATAAATCAATGGAAACTTTATGATTCCTAGTTTATTTCTTTCTGTGTTTTCTTATTATTCCTTAAATCAATTAGAGGATGAATCTCTTTATTGATTCTTGGATCTAATCCCCAAAGAATGCAGACATCTGGTCAGCAGTAGCCCTCTTCACTCTTTTGAACAATGATATCAAATATATATTGAAACATGTAGTTAACCATAGATATCAAGGATAATAAAAGAAAGCTGGCATGAAATATGTGGGATGGAGGTTTTCTTTTCACATATAAGCAGAACTAACACTTGGGCAATGATTAAATCACAGTGAAAAACCTCAAAGACACATAAAAAGGGAAATTCTTTGGGAGGTTTGCTTCTTGTTTATTTTTTAGAAATGAACTGATCTAAAAAGAGAGGACAAGCTCATTCAGTTATAGCTTTCATATAATTACCACAAACTCTAATGCAAATTAGACTGTAGGTCTGCTCAATGTACATTTCTGTGCTTGCCAAATTATGTTTGGCAATGTGGTCAAGCAAGAACAGATGCACACTGGGCCGAGTTTTCTTGGGCTGTTCAATAATTAGGAGGACCATGTATTATAATAAACCACATCCCCTTGGCTAAGATTTGGATGCAAATTGCACACTAATTCACTTCCAAGTTTTTTGGAAGCTCACCAAGATAGATGAAAATCAGGGAAATATACTGTTTACTTCAGGAAATTTGTTTAAAACTAAATATAGCTCATTTATAAGAGGCGTGGGGGAACTCCTTAAGAAATGTAACAATAGCTTTTTTCAGGTTCCAGTCAGCAGGAGTAAGGAAGTGTTAACATGTTCCCTTTGAAGAGCTTTCCTATGTTATTTGCCAGTTCTACCCACTCCTTAAGAATGCACCGTCCTCAGAGGAGAATAAACAGCAGTTACCCATATCTGTAAAACATCACATTGCTTAAATGGAGGGTGAAATCAGTTCAGTGAGTGAGACTTCGTTAGCATTTTCTGCAACTGACTGATAGGTAGCTGGCTGTCCTTTAGATCAGAAACTGAATGAGTTGAAACTTCTCTGCAAAGCCAAAACATTCATTCTAACAATAAAAGGCCTTGCATCATTTCATCTGGCACTTTTTTAGTTACTCAACAATTAAAAATACTATCTAGAATGAGATAAAAAAAGCTTTTTTTTGAGACAGAGTCTCACTTTATCGCCCTCAGTAGAATGCCATAGCATCACAGCTCACAGCAACCTCCAACCTTTTTAAACAGGGGGCCAATTCACTGTCCCTCAGACCGTTGGAGGGCCAGACTATAGTTAAAACAAAACAAAACAAAACTATGAACAAATTCCTATACACACTGCACATATCTTATTTTGAAGTAATAAAACAAAACAAGAACAAATACAATCACACTGCCTCATGTGACCCGAGGGCCGTAGTTTGAGGGGCCCTGGCAGCCTCCCAAGTAGCTGAGACTATAGGCACCTGCCACAATGCCCAGCTATTTTTTGTTGCAGTTTGGCCAGGGCCAGGTTCAAACCCACCACCCTTGGTAAATAGGGCCGGCACCCTATCCACTGAGCCACAGGCACTGCCCGGGGTATGAAAAGGTTTTTAAAGGCAAGATCTGAAAGACCAGAATGTATGCCACATTCACTGCACATCCTCACCAACCTTCAGTAGATGCCAATGCATTCCAGCATCACCCCTATCGTAATTTTTTTTTTCTAACACATCTCTCATTTATTTTCCTTTTTTAATTTTTTTTTAAGACATCCCTCTGGAACCCTACAATTCTAATCATCCTACAATTCTATTCCTCAGTAGCTTCTTCAGAAATGATAGTGGAAGGTTAATATTTTGAGATCTTTTGTTTTTGTTTTTTTTTCTTTTTTTTTTTTTTTTTTTTTTTATTGTTGGGGATTCATTGAGGGTACAATAAGCCAGGTTACACTGATTGCAATTGTTAGGTAAAGTCCCTCCTGCAATCATGTCTTGCCCCCATAAAGTGTGACACACACCAAGGACCCACCCACCTCCCTCCTTCCCTCCTTCTGTTCCCACCCCCCAAACCATAATTGTCATTAATTGTCCTCATATCAAAATTGAGTACATAGGATTCATGCTTCTCCCTTCTTGTGATGCTTTACTAAGAATAATGTCTTCCACGTCCATCCAGGTTAATACGAAGGATGTAAAGTCTCCATTTTTTTTAATGGCTGAATAGTATTCCATGGTATACATATACCACAGCTTGTTAATCCATTTCTGGGTTGGTGGGCATTTAGGCTGTTTCCACATTTTGGCGATTGTAAATTGAGCTGCAATAAACAGTCTAGTACAAGTGTCCTTATGATAAAAGGATTTCTTTCCTTCTGGGTAGATGCCCAGTAATGGGATTGCAGGATCAAATGGGAGGTCTAGCTTGAGTGCTTTGAGGTTTCTCCATACTTCCTTCCAGAAAGGTTGTACTAGTTTGCAGTCCCACCAGCAGTGTAAAAGTGTTACCTTCTCTCCACATCCACGCCAGCATCTGCAGTTTTGAGATTTTGTGATGTGGGCCATTCTCACTGGGGTTAGATGATATCTCAGGGTTGTTTTGATTTGCATTTCTCTAATATATAGAGATGATGAACATTTTTTCATGTGTTTGTTAGCCATTTGTCTGTCGTCTTTAGAGAAAGTTCTATTCATGTCTCTTGCCCATTGATATAAGGGATTGTTGGCTTTTTTCATGTGGATTAATTTGAGTTCTCTATAGATCCTAGTTATCAAGCTTTTGTCTGATTGAAAATATGCAAATATCCTTTCCCATTGTGTAGGTTGTCTCTTTGCTTTGGTTATTGTCTCCTTAGCTGTACAGAAGCTTTTCAGTTTAATGAAGTCCCATTTGTTTATTTTTGTTGTTGTTGCAATTGCCATGGCAGTCTTCTTCATGAAGTCTTTCCCCAGGCCAATATCTCTCAGAGTTTTGCCTATGCTTTCTTTGAGGATTTTTATTGTTTCATGCCTTAAATTTAAGTCCTTTATCCATCTTGAATCAATTTTTGTGAGTGGGGAAAGGTGTGGGTCCAGTGTCAGTCTTTTACATGTAGACATCCAGTTCTCCCAACACCATTTATTGAATAGGGAGTCTTTTCCCCAAGGTATGTTCTTGTTTGGTTTATCAAAGATTAGGTGGTTGAGAAATGTTAGTTTCATTTCTTGGTTTTCAATTCGATTCCAAGTGTCTATGTCTCTGTTTTTATGCCAGTACCATGCTGTCTTGAGCACTATGGCTTTGTAGTACAGACTAAAATCTGGTATGCTGATGCCCCCAGCTTTATTTTTGTTACAGAGAACTGCCTTAGCTATACGGGTTTTTTTCCAGTTCCATACAAAACGCAGAATCATTTTTTCCAAATCTTGAAAGTACGATGTTGGTATTTTGATAGGAATGGCATTGAATAGGTAGATTGCTTTGGGAAGTATAGACATTTTAACAATGTTGATTCTTCCCATCCATGAGCATGGTATGTTCTTCCATTTGTTAATATCCTCTGCTATTTCCTTTCTGAGGATTTCATAGTTTTCTTTATAGAGGTCCTTCACCTCCTTCGTTAGGTATATTCCTAGGTATTTCATTTTCTTTGAGACTATGGTGAAGGGAGTTGTGTCCTTAATTAGCTTCTCATCTTGACTGTTATTGGTGTACACAAAGGCTACTGACTTGTGGACATTGATTTTATGTCCTGAAACATTACTGTATTTTTTGATGACTTCTAGGAGTCTTGTGGTTGAGTTTTTGGGGTTCTCTAAGTATAAGATCATGTCGTCAGCAAAGAGGGAGAGTTTGACCTCCTCTGCTCCCATTTGGATTCCCTTTATTTCCTTGTCTTGCCTAATTGTATTGGCTAGAACTTCCAGCACTACGTTGAATAGTAAAGGTGACAGAGGACAACCTTGTCTGGTTCCAGTTCTAAGAGGAAAAGCTTTCAGTTTTACTCTATTCAGTAAAATATTGGCTGTGGGTTTGTCATAGATAGCCTCAATCAGTTTTAGAAATGTGCCACCTATGCCTATACTGTTCAGTGTTCTAATTAGAAAAGGATGCTGGATTTTATCAAATGCTTTTTCTGCATCTATTGAGAGGATCATGTGATCTTTATTTTTGCCTCTGTTAATATGGTGGATAACATTTATAGACTTGCGTATGTTAAACCAGCCTTGCATCCCTGTTAGCTGAATAGTTATAATAATACTTCCAGTTGTGCTGCAAAGGAGACCTACATGTTTGTTTCCAGTCTCTCTCCAAGCTCCTTTTTTTTTTACATTATGTGCTTGAGTCCAGCATTATCTCATTCAGTGGCCTGGGTCTTTGTATTCCAACACAGAGATTCACTGCTTGGATCTTCTTTTTAGCAGGACGGGGCTGCCCAATGATAAGGACCATAGTCAGCTGACAGCCTTCAGCTATTCACTCTTTCAGGATCTGCCTCAGTTAAAGAGATGCACTTCACCTGAGGTCATGCCTACTGGGTAGCTGAGCCACTGAGGACAGCTCCGGCTGCCTCTGAGGAGTAATATTCCCTCCAGAGCTCTGTTCTGCTCTGTCCTTTACCTTTCTTTCACAGATGTTAATCCCCAATAAACACCCCAAATTCTGTTTCACGGTCTGCTTCCAGGAAACCCAGCCTATACCCAAGTTTCTGTCAGTGTTCTTTAGCCACCCTGAACCTAAGACACAAAAGCCAGCCCTTGACCACGTCTCCCAATGGGACCAGACATTCCAGCCTCTGATCCTGGCATTGTCTTCAGAACATAGAGTAAATCACTCCTGTCAGAAGAGTCTCAAAAGTTTCAGACCTGGATCCAGTCATCCCCTTGATATAATTCTTCAGATTAGTGTCTACAGAAAGGGTGAATACAGCCTTCGGCAGTGGACGCATAATTGCAGTAAGTAATCATTTTCTAACTTTCCATTTTGAGATAATTATAGATTCACATGCAGTTGCAATAAATAACAAAAAGAAATCCTGTATCCTCTTACTCAGTTTCCTCCAATGGTAACATCTTATATCACCATGACACTGTATCACAACCAAGAAACTGACATTCACGGAATCCATTGATCTTATTCAACTTTTATTAGTTTTACCACATGGCAGTTTGGTGTATATATAATTCCAGGCAATTTTATCACATATGTGACTACTACAGCAGGTAAGATGCAGAACAGTTCCAACATGTCGATTCCTGATGCTACCCGGTATAGCCACAGCAACTTCCTTCCCAAGTCTCCACCCTGTCCCTCAAAACCACTAGTCTATTCTCCATTTCTACAATTATATCATTTCAAAAATATTATAGAAATGAAATCATATGCTACATAACCTTCTGAGAGTGGCTTTCTTTATTGCCTGTATCAATAGTAGTGTCTTATGGAAAAAATGTACCACAATTTGTTTACCCATTTATCCACTGAAGGATATTTGGGGTATTTCCAAATATCCTTGTTATGTTAATTAAAAAACTGCTCTGAATATTCATACAAAGGTTTTTATGGGGACATACATTTTTGTGTCTCCCAAATAAATGCCCCAAGAGTGAATTTTGTGGGTCATGTGGTAAGCACATGTTTAACTTTGTAAGAAATTACTGCAACTCTTTCCCAGAGTGGCTGAATTATTTTACATTTTTACAGCATTTGTAGTGATCCAGTAACTCCACATTGTCTCCAGGATTTGTTGTTATCTCTCTCTTTTTTTTATTTTAGCCATTTTGATAGGAATGCTTGACATCTTTTGTTTTAATTTGTCTATCTCTAACAGTTAATGATATGTTGAGCAACTGTCAATGTACTTACTTGCCGTTTGGTCATGTTTTTGCCTATTTTTAATTAGATCATTGACTTTTCTACAGTTAGATTCTGAAAGTTCTTTCTAGATACTAGGTACAATGCTTTGTCAAATATGTGGTTTGAAAATATTTTAACTCAATCTGTAGCTTGTTTTTTCATCTTCTTAACAGAGTTTTTGGCACAGCAAAATTTTTCAATTTTGATAAGATCGAGTGTACCTGCTTTCCCCCGATAAATGGTTTTGGGGGTGTTATTTGAGTAATCATTTTCATTACTACTTTTTTATTTTGATTTTTGGCAAGAATTTATTTTTGTAGAATTATATGCACATGGCAAAAATAAAACCCAAAAGTCTAAATTTCAACTAGCTTGTTGATTATATGATAAACTAAATAATGTGTTTTCAAAGAGAAATTGCAAATTATTTAAAAAATCAAATAGCAGCAGGCCTCACTTTACAAGCTGAAGAAAGTTAGGAAAGACAACTAAGTGTATAGTAGTGAATATAATTACATACAGGGTGGCCACAGAGTTTGTGTGCAATTTAAAATTCCACACGAACTGTATGGTCAACTGAACATGAACTTTATGGCCACCCTGCATTTTATTATATGATATTTTCAGATGATCTTCTTTTCCCCAATTCAATAAGATTCATGATTAACTTATAAATGAGATAGCACATACTGTATGTGCTATTTGTTCAACCAATATTTTGAACAATTTCTGCATGCTTGCCACATCTACCACTCACTTTAATTCAAAAATCCTAATGATGCGCTTGTACTGATTCTTAAAGCAACAGTATTTCTTCTATATTGTACCACAGTCCCAAGAGAGTGTAGTTATAAACTTTACCTTTTGCTCCATATTAGTTTTTAATTTATTAAAGATAAATGAATTATACCTCATTAAATTTATTAGGTAAGTGGGATAAGTTTAAAATGGTAGAATAATTTATAAAAATGTCAATTTATATGCTATGTATTTGATAAACTAGTTAAAGGAAAAAAATTATTGATAGCACCATACAATTTAGTTGAGACAAAGTTGAGAAAAATTATGGCTTTAAAAATAGCCTTAATAAACTAAATAATATAATTGGACAATGGAATGAAACAAAGTTGAGCACAAATGAATATAAAGTACATACAATGGCAAGAAAGTTTTACATTATTTGTAAAGACATGAACTGTAAATCAGTTGTAATCACTCAAAAACAAAAAGAAACATTATCATGCATAGATTGATGAAATCATAAAAATTGCTTTTTAAAGTGGTACTTTTGACTATGCAAGAATAAACAATGTAAAAATATTATACTAATCATACTGCCATAGTAAAGATTTAAATCAAACTAGTAGTCTAACTTCACACCAAGGACTAATTTCATCAAGATTTAATAACAATAACATATAGGTGCCGGCCCTATATGCTGGAGGTGGTGGGTTCAAACCCAGCCCCAGTCAAAAACTGCAAAAAAGAAAAAAGAAACGATCATTAGGACAGTGCCTGTGGCTGACAGTAGGGTGAGTAGGGTGCTGGCCCCATATATTGAGGTTGGTGGGTTTGAACCCAGCCCCAGGCAAACTGCAACAACAACAAAAAAGTTAATTAAAAATAAATAAATAAATAACATATTATTAAAAATAGTTTGAATGTTGTTAAAATAATATTTAATACTATATTTTTAATTGTCTTGAACTGTTTTGCAAATAAATTCATTTTGTAGAGAAATATATCCCCAAGAAGGAGTTTCTGTAAGTGACTTCAACAATCACTAAATCTGGTAGCTGTGGAACAGGCACATTTAACCATGCAGACTGGATTAACAGAAAAATACATTAAACAAATATATCGAAAAAGATGCAAAGATGAAGGATAAGAAAAGAAAGAATTTCCTGGGTTACAGAAAGTTATAAATTTCTTACTCCTAAGGCTTGGTTGTATTTTTGCCCTTGAGTTTTGCGATGTGTTTTTCTATGCTTATAAGAAATTCTTTTTCTTTTTTTGGCACCTGAAACATATTATGTCTATCCATGATAAAGTAGTAGGTAACTGGATTTGCTCCACTTCCTTAAATAATTAGAAAATCCGAGAAAAGACATGAAATGAAACAGACATCAGACAACAGGAAGTACTGGACAGTAATCCTGCAGAGAATGGAAACAAATCATTTGATCCCTACAAGTGTTTCAGCTCACTGCTTGAAGAGATTTTCCAAGCCATAGCACTGGAAAGGGAATCAAAACAAAGACTGTAATCTTGCTGAGTTTAAGAGACAGAATTCAGAGTTTGGAGAGGCCATGATGGCTAAAATTTTGAAAGCAAAGTACTAGAAAGGAGAGGAAGTTGCAATGAAAAGAAAGAATGCTTCAGAGCTTCAGGAGCGTTCCTCTTGAGTCCTTATCTAGTACTAATCTGTACTTGAGTGTGAGGTCAGGAAAGGAACTACCAGAAATGAAGAGGCAGAGCAATCCTTGAAGGTCACATTAGTCCAACAGGTTCTATTCTCACCAACCAGGGCAGAAAAACCTCCTAATACACTGAGTACACAGTAGTCTTCAGAAGGGTATTGCCTCTGCAATGATAGCAAATTAATACAGACTAAAGGATGTCTGGACCATTGCTAACAAAGCTTGAACAGAAATTCCAAAGGATAAAATTAAGTCCAAATAATTTAAATGTATCCCAGAAGCAAGCTCTCTGATATTTAAAGAATTACTGGATTTTTCTATAAAAATCCAGAAAACAATAACATAAATTCATAAAATTATCAAGCATGCAAATAAAGCAGAAAAATATGACCCATAACCAAGAGAGGAAAAGTCAATTATTACAAATGTATTAAAAAATAACACAGATAATAAAATTAACTAAAAAGCTAGAATAAATATACTCCATATGTTAAAGAAAATAGAGGAAAGAATGAGCATGTTGGAGAATGGAGAATGAAAGACAAAGAAAATAAAACAACTTCTAAGGATAAAAAATAAAATACATAAAATAAAAATTATGCCAGATAATAAAACCAGAATAAGCCTATAGAAAAAATATAGTGAACTTGAAAAGATAAAAATGTAAATTACAGGTTACTTATAAAGATGATATTGAAGGGGAGGAGACAAGATGGCTGACTGAAGCCAGCTTTCCACAGAGGCTCCCGTCCAGGAGAGTTAAGGGACAAAAATTCAGCAAGTAACCTGGTGGATTTGAGCTGCACTAAGAGAGAAGGTTGTAGAACACACGTCAACCCCACTGAGGCGAGCTGCGACCACAAGGATACAAACAAAAGGTACAAAATCCATCACCGAGCGGACGGGAGTCCCCTCCCCCATGAGAACGGCTCAGAGTGCCCCACAAATAACCAGTCAGAGTTCAAAGGTCCTCCCACTACACTCCATGGGAGAGACCCTCTAAAAACTGGACCTACCTCCCCTACTAGGGTGCCACGGTGTCCTCCTGCCAGGCATAAAACTGTATAAACTGTATATAGTCTCTACCTGGAATTCTGAGCTCCCAGCACTCCCCTTCGCTCACACTGGGGTCTGGAGGCTGGTCCCGGTCTGTCGGCGGAGAGGGGACTGCACGGAGTGGCAGTTCCCTGAGGCACAGTGCGACAGCCATCTTTTGGTGACAATACGGCCAGACATAAAACTGTGTAGAGATCTGTGTGTTCTCTGCCCGCAGCCCCAGGCTCCCAGCGCTCCCCGTACACCCCTCTGCTATCGCTCCACGGTCTGGAGGCCTGTCCCCCAGGGGTCCAGACTCTTGGGCGATTGCTCGAGGGGTGTAGACAGTGCTGGGCTGCAGCCTATCGGTGCAGACTCTGGGGTACCGAGCAGAGAGGACCGTTGGCCGGAGGGGAGCTACACCAGAGCAGCCGTTGCCTGAGCCATAAAGCAGCAGCCCTCTTTTGCTAGCAATACAGCTCACTACCAAATATTCTGAAGCCACACCCCCGTCTCCCTGGGCAACCAGAGACTCTGAGTTTGCCTGAGGCAACTCCAACTTGCAAACCAGGGAAACTCCCAGGGTGCGGCTGACCCAGAGGTCTGCTTTACTAAACCTAAGACGCACCTGGCCCTCAGGGGATCGTCAGCCTATAGACAATACAAGAGCAAAGACAAGCTGATTTGGAGCTCAGTTAAGCTTCTCTACTGCAGGGGAACCGCAGAGTTGTTCTGTTCTGTCAGTAACATTAATCAGGGGCGAGACTGGACCTGAGTGAAAACCCCTCAACCTTCATCAAGCGCCAGAGGTTGTCAGGCCTCACCTCCTTCTGCTGGAGAGAGGCAGAGCGCAGCTGCCTGGCAGACTTCCTTGTGATTCAGGCAGGTACAAACTTTTGGAGTACCGATTCACTACAGGCAACTGGGTCAGCCAACTGCAGGGCTATCAGTGACTGGATGTGAAGTGGTGCAAGGTGGGGAAGGAGGCAGCAACCTTCCCAGACTGATTTATTGGCTGGGTGGTTTCTCCAGACTCCACGCAGCACTGGAGCAAGCCACACCAGAGTAGTCACCAGATCCCTGTGATCTAGTTCCCAGAGACCTCTTAAACTCTCTCACCCAAGACACGTGCAGACTGAGACAATTGATTTAGACCTTTTTGAACTGAAGCAATCGCCTGAGGACAAATCAGGTGGTGCCCTGGGTGCACCGTGGTAGGAAGGTTTGATTTTTCTTTTCTAATTGTTTGCCGGTGGGGGGCAGGGTGACTTAATTGCTGATATTTCTCAACAGCTGAGACTTCAATCCAAAGTATCTGTTTCACTAGGGTGGAACAGAAACCAGCTGAAAACAAGACAGAACCACTTAGCCCCACCACACCAGACAGGGCCCCAGTTTCTCAGGCCACAACACCATACAGGCCCTCGACAAAGCCCCAGGGGAAAAAATCAGAGGGAGTAAAACAACCATGGGGCGGAATCAGCGGAAAAACTCTGGTAACATGAATAACCAGAATAGATCAACCCGCCCTTTGCCAAGGAAAGATATGGCAGATGCAATTGAAGATCCCATTCATAAACAACTGGCTGAGATGTCAGAAATTGAATTCAGAATTTGGATTGCAGACAAGATTAACAAAGTGGAATTAGGAATTCAAGGAGAAATTCAAAAGTTGTCTCAAGAATTTAATGAATTTAAAGACAAAACCACCAAAGACTTAGACACACTGAAGCAAGAATTTGCAGACCTCAAAGATATGAAAAATATAGTATAATCCCTCAGCAACAGAATGGAGCAAGGAGAAGAAAGGATTTCTGACATCGAAGATAAAGCCTTTGAACGCTCCCAAACTCTCAAAGAGGAAGAGAAATGGAGAGCAAAAACGGATCATTCTCTCCGAGAGCTCTGGAATAATTCGAAGAAGGTGAATATCTGAATCATAGGGGTTCCAGAAACAGATGAAGTGGCCTCGCTGGGCACAGAGGCCCTTCTGCATGAAATTATGAAAGAGAATTTTCCAGACATGCCTAGAGAATCTGAAATTCAGATAGCAGACAGCTTCAGAACCCCAGCACGACTCAACCCCAATAAGACATCCCCAAGACATATCATAGTTAACTTCACTAAAGTTAATATGAAGGAGAAAATCCTCAAAGCTGCCAGGAGAAAGAAAACCATTACCTTCAAAGGGAAGAATATTAGAATGACTGCAGATCTCTCTGCTGAAACTTTTCAAGCCACAAGAGGGTGGTCACCGACTTTTAATCTCCTAAAGCAAAATAACTTTCAACCCCGGATCTTGTATCCAGCTAAACTAAGTTTAATTTATGATGGAGAAATTAAATACTTCAATGACATTAATATGTTGAAGAAATTTGCCATAACAAAACCAGCTCTTCAGGATATTCTCAGACCTATCCTCCATAATGACCAACCCAATCCTATACCACAAAAGTAAATTCACTCAGAAACTTTGGACCCAACTCCAATTTCCACACTGGCGAAAGGATTAAAAATGCCCACTGGACTTTTGAAAAACTCGATACCCAAAACTTAACCAGACTTATCAATATTCTCCATTAATGTGAATGGCTTAAACTGTCCTCTAAAGAGGCATAGGTTAGCTGATTGGATACAAAAACTCAGACCAGATATTTGTTCCATACAAGAGTCACATCTTAACTTAAAAGACAAATACAGACTCAGGGTGAAAGGATGGTAGTCCATATTTCAGGCAAATGGTAATCAGAAAAAAGTAGGTGTTGCAATTTTACTTGCAGATACAATAGGCTTTAAACCAACAAAAGTGAGGAAGGACAAGAATGATCACTCCATATTTGTTAAGGGTAATACTCAATATGATGAGATCTCAATTATTAATATCTATGCACCCAACCAGAATGCACCTCAATTAATAAGAGAAACTCTAACAGACATTAGCAACTTGATTTCCTCCAGCTCCATAATCATCGGAGATTTCAACATTCCTTTGGCAGTGTTGGATCGATCCTCCAACAAGAAGCTGAGCAAAGAAATCTTAGACTTAACCCTAACCATCCAACATTTGGATTTAGCAGATATCTACAGAACATTTCATCCCACATGCTTCTCATCAGCCCATGGAACTTACTCCAAAATTGATCACATCTTAGGTCACAAGTCTAACCTCAGTAAATTTAAAGGATAGAAATTATTCCATGCATCTTCTCGGACTACCATGGAATAAAACTTGAGCTGAGTAACAATAGGAATCTGCATACTCATACAAAAACATGGAAGTTAAATAACCTTATGCTGAATGATAGCTGGGTCAGAGATGAGATGAAGAAAGAAATTGCCAATTTTTTGGAACAAAACAACAATGAAGACCCGAACTATCAGAACCTCTGGGACACTGCAAAGGCAGTTCTAAGAGGGAAATTTATAGCACTGCAAGCCTTCCTCAAGAGAACGGAAAGAGAGGAAGTTAACAACTTAATGGGACATCTCAAGCAACTGGAAAAGGAAGAACATTCCAACCCCAAACCCAGTAGAAGAAAAGAAATAACCAAAATTAGAGCAGAATTAAATGAAATTGAAAACAAAAGAATAATACAACAGATCAATAAATCAAAAAGCTGGTTTTTCGAGAAGGTCAATAAAATAGATAAACCTTTGGCCAACCTAATCAGGAAAAAAAGAGTAACATGTCTAATCTCATCAATCAGAAACAACAAAGACGAAATAACAACAGACTCCTCAGAAATCAAAAAAATCCTTAATGATTATTACAAGAAACTTTATTCTCAGCAATATGAGAATCTGAAGGAAATTGACCAATACTTGGAAGCACGTCACCTTCCAAGACTTAGCCAGAATCAAGTGGAAATGTTGAACAGGCCCATATCAAGTTCAGAAATAGCATCAACCATACAAAACCTCCCTAAAAAGAAAAGCCCGGGACCAGATGGTTTCATGACTGAATTCTACCAAAACTTTAAAGAGGAATTAGTACCTATATTACTCAACCTGTTCCAAAAGGTAGAAAAAGAAGGAAGACTACCCAACATGTTCTATGAAGCAAACATCACCCTGATCCCCAAACCAGGAAAAGACCCAACAAGAAAAGAAAATTATAGACCAATATCACTACTGAATATAGATGCAAAAATATTCAACAGATCCTAACAAACAGAATCCAGCAACACATCAAACAAATTATACATCATGACCAAGTCGGTTTTATCCCAGGATCTCAAGGCTGATTCAATATACGTAAATCTATAAATGTAATCCAGCACATAAACAAATTAAAAAACAAAGACCATATGATTGTCTCAATTGATGCAGAAAAAGCTTTTGATAATATCCAGCACCCCTTCATGATTAGAACACTTAAGAAAATCAGTATAGAAGGGACATTTCTTAAACTGATAGAGACCATCTACAGCAAACCCACAGCCAATATCATATTGAATGGAGTTAAATTGGAATCATTTCCACTCAGATCAGGAACCAGACAAGGCTGCCCATTGTCTCCATTGCTTTTTAACATTGTAATGGAAGTGTGAGCCACTGCAATTAGGGAAGAAAAGGCGATCAAGAAGGATATGAATAGGGTCAGAAGAGATCAAACTTTTGCTCTTCGCAGATGATATGATAGTATATCTGGAAAACACTAGGGACTCTACTACAAAACTTTTAGAAGTGATCAAGGAATACAGCAGCGTCTCAGGTTACAAAATCAACATTCATAAACTGGTAGCCTTTATATATACCAATAACAGTCAAGTTGAAAAAACAGTTAAGGACTCTATCCCATTCACAGTAGTGCCAAAGAAGATGAAATATTTGGGAATTTATCTAACAAAGGACGTGAAAGATCTCTATAAAGAGAACTATGAGACTCTAAGAAAAGAAATAGCTGAAAATATTAACAAATGGAAAAACATACCATGCTCATGGCTGGGAAGAAGCAATATTGTTAAAATGTCTATACTACCCAAAGCAATATATAATTTCAATGCAATCCCTATAAAAGCTCCACTGTCATCCTTTAAAGATCTTGAAAAAACAATACTTCGTTTTATATGGAATCAGAAAAAACCTCGAAAAGCCAAGACATTACTCAGAAGTAAAAACAAAGCAGGAGGAATTACACTACCAGACCTCAGACTATACTACAAATCAATAGTGATCAAAACAGCATGGTATTGGCACAAAAACAGAGAAGTAGATGTCTGGAACAGAATAGAGAACCAAGAGACAAATCCAGCTACTTACCGTTATTTAATCTTTGACAAGCCAATTAAAAACATTCAGTGGGGAAAAGATTCCCTATTTAACAAATGGTGTTGGGTGAACTGGCTGGCAACCTGTAGACCCACAGCTTTCACCATTAACTAAGATAGACTCTCACTGGATCAAAGATTTAAACTTAAGACATGAAACTATAAAGATACTAGAGGAGAGTGCAGGGAAAACCCTTGAAGAAATCGGGCTGGGCGAGTATTTTATGAGGAGGACCCCCCGGGCAATTGAAGCAGCTTCAAAAATACACTACTGGGACTTGATCAAACTAAAAAGCGTCTGCACAGCCAAGAACACAGTAAGTAAAGCAAACAAACAGCCCTCAGAATGGAAGAAGATATTTGCAGGTTACGTCTCTGACAAAGGTTTAATAACCCGAATCCACAGAGAACTCAAATGCATTAGCAAGAATAGAACAAGGGATCCCATCGCAGGCTGGGCAAGGGATTTGAAGAGAAACTTCTCTGAAGAAGACAGGCGCAAGGCCTTCAGACATATGAAAAAATGCTCATCATCTTTAATCATCAGAGAAATGCAAATCAAAACTACTTTGAGATATCATCTAACTCCAGTGAGACTAGCCTATATCACAAAATCCCAAGACGATGTTGGCGCGGATGTGGAGAAAAGGGAACACTTTTGCACTGCTGGTGGGAATGCAAATTAATACATTCCTTTTGGAAAGAGATATGGAGAACACTCAGAGATCTAAAAATAGATCTGCCATTCAATCCTGTAATCCCTCTACTGGGCATATACCCAGAAGAACAAAAAGCACATCATAACAAAGATATTTGTACCAGAATGTTTATTGCAGCTCAATTCATAATTGCTAAGTCATGGAAGAAGCCCAGGTGCCCATCGATCCACGAATGGATTAATAAATTGTGGTACATGTACACCATGGAATATTATGCAGCCTTAAAGAAAGATGGAGAGTTTACCTCTTTCATGTTTACATGGATGGAGGTGGAACATATTCTTAGTAAAGTATCTCAAGAATGGAAGAAAAAGTACCCAATGTACTCAGCCCTACTATGAAACTAATTTAGGGTTTTCACATGAAAGCTATAACCCAGTTACAACCTAAGAATAGGGGGAAGGGGGAAAGGGAGGGGAGGGAGGGAGAAGGTGGGTAGAGGGAAGGGGATTGGTGGGAATACACCTGCGGTGCATCTTACAAGGGTATATGTGAAACTTGGTAAATGGTCTGTAAAGCTAGTGAATGATGCCCCATGATCATATCAATGTACACAGCTATGATTTAATAATAAAAAATGTAAATTACAAAATGAAATTCAGAGAGGAAATAAAAGAGCGACATAAAAACAAATAGAGCATCAGTGGTTGTGGGAAGATAACTGACATCCCAGAAAAGTGGGGGGAACAGAAAAATTACCTGAAATAACAATGACTAAAAAGATTCCCAGTTTGATAAAAACTAAAAATTCCAAATCCAAAAGCTCGAAAAAACTCAAGTAGAAGAAAAACAAAGAAAATTCTACAAAGGCATATAATCAACAAAATTAATGTAGTATACTATGTGGGAGAAAATCTTTAAAGCAGACAGAAAAAAGGAAAGATACATCATGTACAAAGAGAAAAATAATATACCACATTTTGAATACAATGAAAGCTAGAAGACAATGAAAAATATCTTTAAAGAACAAAAGAAAAATAACTGCCAACTACAATTTTATAACCATCAAAAGTATCTTATGGAAATGAGGGTGAAATAAAGACCTACTCAGACTTACAAACACTCAGAGAATGTATCCCTAGCACATAGAAACTATATGAAAGATTAAAGGAAGTCCTTAAGGATGAAGGAAACTAAAACTAAATGGTAACATGGACCTACTCGAATATCATAAGAAAGGTAGTTACATGACAAAATACAAAAGACATTCTTTTTCATTTTTTATTTCTTTAAAGCAAAAGTAATAACCATATATTTTTCGGACTTTGAAATTTGGAAGTAAAATTTCTTAAAAAAATAGCACAATAGCTGGGAGGAGAACAAAAGGAAATACAAGGTTATAAGTTTATTATATCATATGTAAAACAATATATTCTTTGAAGATAGAATGTGATAAATTAAAAATACATAAGGTAAATTCTATAACAACTTTATGAAAATAAAATGAATTCTAACTAACATTCTAATAATGGAGATAAATAGAATTATTTTCTTTTTAAATCAGACAAGAAAAAGTAAAAGAGAATAAGAAAAAGGAAGAAACAACAGTTAGGACAAATGAAGTTCAAATGGTAGATGTACATATCAACACTCATACAGTGGTTTGCACTCATATATACAATTACTTAGTAATTAACATTGTCATTATTGTGACTGTGCTGTGGTGATGATTTCATCAGTGCATGTATAAGTCAAAACTGATTGAATTGTATACTTTTTTTTTTTTTTTTTTTTTTTTTGGCCAGGGCCAGGTTTGAACTCACCACCTCCAGTATATGGGACCAGCACTCTACTCCTTTGAGCCACAGGTGCCGCCCTGAATTGTATACTTTAAACACCTATAGTTTGCTGTGTTTCAATTATACCTGAGTAAATTTATAAAATAAATAAAGAATATACAAAAGGAATAACTGCAATTTTAAATGGCCTCAAAAATATAAAATACTTAGAAATAAATTTTCAGATAATCCAAGGAAAAAGCATATAGTGCCAAGTTACTTGACAAAAGTTGACATTGCCCAACTTTTTAGACTCACATGGTCTGAAAGAAATCCACCTGACATGTGAAAATGAAGATATGCTCAAGATTAAAGGATAAAGAAAAGGCATACCATGAAAACATTAATCAAAGGAAAGCAGAAGTGGCTTTGCTAACATTAGACAAAGTAGACCTCAGAACAACAAATATTAACAGGAATAGAGTCAAATTTCGATAGTGGGGTCAATTTATCACAACACACCCTTACGTGTACTTAATAGCTATCTCTATCTTAATAGAATCTTTAACTGAGATTCAAAGTATTTAACACAATGCTTGATAAAACTTAAGGCAGAAGTAGGAAAATCCATAATTATAGTCATATATTTTAATATCAAACTCTCAATATTGATAAGCTAAATGTACATTCTTTTCAAGTGCCCATGAAGTACTTATAAAAATAGACCATTTTGTGCCATAACACAATAAGTGAAACACAACAATATTTTAAAAGATTAAAAACATGTCAACCACACTGATTTAATTGGAAATAAATATAAAGAAGGATACTTGGAAAACCCCCAAATATTAAATGTTAAATGGCACATGGCTAAGTAACACCTAGATCACAGAATCATAAAGTAAGTTAGAAAATATTGTAACTGAACAAAAAGGGAAATAAAACATAACAAAATTTTTAAAATACACATAAAGCAGTGCTTAGAGCAAAGTTTATAACATTAAATGTACATATTAGGGGAAAAAAAGAAGATAATCAATGATTTCAGCTTCTACCTAAAGAAATTAGAAATTAAAAAGATGAGCATATTAAACTAAAGTAAGAAGAATAACAAGTTAAAAATCAGAGAAGTCACCAAACATAAAAAGGACAACAAAAGGAAATCAAGGATATCAAAAGCTGTTTCCCTGGTGTAAAAAAAAATAAGATTAATAACTCTCTAATCAAACTGATCAGGAAAAAAAGAGAATATGCAAATTATCAATATCACAAATACAAGAGAGGCTATCACTACAGATTTTATGGGCATTTAAAGACTGATATGGTGATTTTATGAAAAGTATATGTCAGTAAATTTGATAAGTAACATAAAGTCAGAAATTTCTTTAATGATATGAGCTACAAAAATGCACTCTAATAGAAATAGATAAGCTATGTGTTCTGATTTCTATTAGATTAATTAAATATGAGTTTAAAAGCTTCCTATAAAGAAAATGTCAGGCCCAGGTAGATTTACTGGTAAATTCTACCAAATATGTAAGAAGGAGATAAAACCAATTCTACATTAACTCTTCCCAAATATGGAAGAGAGAGTTCTTTCTAACTCAAATAATGAACTATCATTACCTTGATACAATCCCCCCAAAAAGAAATTATAAGAATGTTCACCTTTACTACTTTTCTACAATATTGTAGTGGAGACTCTAGCCAGAGCAATAAGGTATGAAAAAGGAATACAGGCATATAAATGGAAGAAGAAGTAAAATTGTCTATATTTATAGATAGTATGATAACTCTTAAAAACCCTAAGGAATCTACATAAAAGCTATGAAGCTAGTAAGTTAATTTAGCCAAGTCACAGAATACATAGAGATACGCAGAAATTAATTGTATTTCTATGTACTGATATTTAAAAATCTGCAACTAAAATCACAAAAATACAGTAGAATTTTTACAAGTTGACTATTCAAGACATAAAACACAGTTTTTCCACTTCTAGGTATTAACTCAAGAGAAACATAAGCATATTTCCACACAAAAACCTATACACAAATGTTCATAACGGCTTTATTTGAAATAGCCATAAACTAGAAATAACCTAATATCCATCAGTAGGTAAAAGGAGAAATAAATCCTGCTGTATCCATATAATAAAATTCTACCAAAGAATAAAATTATATAAATTATTCATAATGCAAGATGGATGAATTTTGAAATCACTGTGTTTTATGAAAGAAGCAAAAGAAGTAGTAATATTGAATTATTTAATTTACATAAAATTCTAAAGAATACGAACTAATTCATAATGACAGAAATCAGGTTAATGACAGTCTAGAGCAGTGATTCTCAACCTTCCTAATGCACAGTCCTTTAATACGGTTCCTGTGGGTCGTGACCCACAGGTTGAGAACTGCTAGTCCAGGGATAGGAGTGAGAAAGGATCAACTGTAAAGGGCATGAGGAGATTTTGTTTTGTTTTGTTTTGTTTTTTGAGACAGAGTCTCATTTTGTGCCCTGGGTAGATTGTCGTAGTGTCACAGCCCACAGCAACCTGAAACACTTGAGCTCCAGAGATCCTCTTGCCTCAGCCTCCCGAGTGGCTGGGATACAGGTGCCCTGATGGGATATCATTCTTGCTCAGGCTGGTCTCAAACTCCTGAACTCAAGGTATCTACCTGCCTCTGCCTCCCAGAGTGCTGAGATTACAGGCATGAGCCAACATGAGGAAATTTGAAGGTTAACAGAAATATTCTTTATCTTGATTGTGATGATGGTCTCATGGGGGTATAATTAAGTCAAAAGCAATCAAATTATATACATTATACATGCAGTTTATTGTATTTTAGTTATACTTCAATAAATGAATAAAATGAATAACTAAACAAATAGAAAGATTAAAAACTTCAGTTAATAACAGCCTTAAAATATAAAATACTCAGGTATAAATTCAACTAAAAATATGTAACATCTTTATACTAAAAAGAATAAAACATTATTAAAAGAAATTGATGATGCTTTAAATAAACATATATATTCCATGCTCATGTATCAAAAGAATCAATATTAATAAGATGTCAATTACCCCAAAACTAATCCAGAGAATCCATACAGTTAATTCAAAGTTCAGTGGGTTTTTTTTTTCAAGAATTAACAAATGGATTCTAAAATTTAGATGGAAATGCAATGACCTTAAACACCCAAAACAATTTTGAAATCAAGATAAACCTGGAGAACCTATACTACCTGATTGTAAGACTTGTTATGAAGCTACATGTACAATAACCAAGACACTGGTGTAAAAATTAATCAATGGAACAGAAATCCAGAAAGAAACCCCATACACATATTATCTATGATATTTGATAAAGGTGCGAAGGCACCATTGGAAATGTGGAAAATTAAATTCCAATGTGCTGGAATAACTGGAACTTAAATATTCACATGGGGGGAAAAGCTACAACGCTAGACCCTTACTTTTATACAGTGTACAAAATTAACTGGAAGTGGATCATAGACTTAAAGGTAAAAGCTAAAAAAAAATTCTACCAAAAAAAAAAAAGAAGAAGAGAATCTTTCAGTCATCTTAGGTAAGGTAAGACTTTCTAAATAGAACTCAAAAATTAGAATATAAAGAAATTTAAAAATCATACTTTATTAATAAAATTTTTTTTCTTCAAATACAGTTAAGAAAATGTAAGGGTCAGCTCAGGTCTTACTCCACACCTACAAAATCAGTATCTCCAGGAATAGGTTCCACATAACATTCTGAACCATAAGTAATGAGAATTATTTCCTTAAATTCTCAAAGAAAAAAAAAAAAAGGTAAGGACTTCATTATACAGTATCATATTGACATCATAAAAGAAGACTCATAGGGAGAAATAGAAGGCAAATTATCTCTTCCCTTCTCTTAACCCTAGAGAAGGGAAGATTATGTGATCAATTCATACTGGCCTGCAAGTACAAGAATAATCAAGAATGATCTGGGAAGAGTGCAGGACACCAGGAGAACAGCAAAATGAAATATAAAATATTAAAGTTAAAAATGAAAAAATAGTCCTTGATAATAGGTTTCCCAATGAAGTCCTGGAGTCTTCTCAATTATTTATCAAGATAAGTTATCCCTAAATAGATAAAATGATCTTAGCCACAAGAAGATAATCTAGAGAAGCCACTCTGTGAAGCTGATAGTAAAGGAATCAAAGTACTTTTGCCAAGAAATGCCAACTCACAAGTTAGTTGAATATCAAGAAAATCTCTATACAAAAACAATCTATGTCCTTCTGTTTCCTTGAAAAGTTGTACTATGTTAAAGTAAAACTGAAAACTGTAGCACTATAATTTCCTTTTTGTCAACCTACTTATAATCAAAGAGTAGTGGGTAAGAAGGGAGATAAGGAAGAGTTTTAAAACTACCTGAATTTATGTGTATCGGAGACGAGTTCTCACTAAGTCCTAAGAGCATGTTCCATGTCTGTCTGCTCTGTGTCTAAATAACAATTTGTAGACATAGGGTAAAAATTTAGATAATAGTCAACTCCCAAAACCAATGTTACAGGAAGAATTATTAGCTGATGTTTGTTTATACTATATATCCTAATTTCCCCTAACTGAATTTTGAAAATCAGGATGTATATATCTGAAGGAGAATCACAAAGCTGAAACTTCACAAATAATCACTAGTGTATTTATTACAAAATGACGCATACTCATTTTAGAAAATAGAGCTAAACAAGCACACAGAAAAAAAATATTTGTAGTTCTACCACTCAAAAATAATTTAAACTGGTACTTGGGTATCAACCATCTATGCACGGACACATCCATAACACCAAAATGAAACCATCTAGCACATATTGTTTGTGATCCTGAGAAGTGCATTCTATTAATACATCAATACCTCTAGTATTCTAGCTATTACATCTATTGTGCAGGAAGAGATTCAGCAAACCTTAATTTAACATGTGATCCTCAAGAAATATAAGAGTAGGTTCCTGATCAAAGAGTCCATATTCACGAAATCTCAATGTTGAGAGTTTGGTAACCTAGTTTACATAATCATAGCAGCAATAATTTAATGGTGTCTCTTGTTATTTGTCATTTGATATTCTAAACTTCGTTTTTAATAGAAATATCTTCCTTTCTTAGCCCAAATTTAAGAAATTATAACTTTTTGCTTAGTTGCAAAATGGGTATAAATTAGTAGCAGAGATCAAAGAATCATTAATTACAATCCTTTATGGAAATTATTCAGATTCCTTCTCTACTTTTTCATGAGCCTTATCCCCAAAATAAAGCAATAAATTTGTTGCATTAAAAAAAGACACAAAAAGGAACTATTATTGCTGCTCTTTCTTGCTGTCCTTTTACCATGACCACAGGGAGCCAAATTACTAATTCTTTATTGGATTTGTTATTGGAAGTGTTGCCAACATGGAATTGGAAAGAGAAAACAATCGGGCTTCCTAAGCGGAGCAGAGAGTACAAATCCTCAAATTAGCTCTAATAATTAAGGCATCTTGTGAAGGGCTTCAATGACAGGATAAACTCATCTGTCCCTAGCACAAGACCCACATCAATTACCCTGGGCATAGGGAAGCTGGTACACAAAAAAGGAAATCAAAATACAGAGGCGGGCTCCAGACAATGCCTTTCTCTGGTCAAAAGCAGCCTCTCCAAGGGTTATCTTTAAGCCAAGTGGTTTGAATAAGTTTAAATACCAACAGGGGGTTAATTTGAAATCAATTTGATTCTATTTCAGAATTAATGCTTTTAAAATCTGCTTTTATAATTTCTGCTTATCAAGGATTGCCCTTCTGGTATGAAAACTGAGCCAAGACTCAGTTATCAAATACTATGAAGCGTTCTGTTAATTAGATAGTTTATCCGTGATGAGTTGTTGACACTGAGATGATGTGTGTTAAATAATTTTAAAATATTCTGTGGGGCACCAACTTGGTGGTTCAAAGCATTATTCTTCAATTTTTCAGAACCTGCTTTGAGTCAAGCTAGAATGTCTTAGTAAAAATTAATGTGATGGTTATATCAAATTTCTTAAATATAGAATCATTCATATCTCAAAATTATACATGTGAGAGAATAAATCTTCTGGTGCTCTTTATTAGGCTGCCATAGACCATTCTAACTAATTCAGCCTCTTTCCCTTGCTGGTTGGTCTTTAACTGCTCGGTACAGACTGCCAGGAAATTCATCATTGCTGTTATTAAACATAATTCTCCGGATTTGCTCTTTTCATAATGTTTCTTGTAAAAGCTTTTTTGGTGATTTTTCCTCCGGCTTCTCTTTCTACCTTCATAGAGGGGCAACCCAGGAGAAATCTTAGAAACTGAAATATTTTTTATCCATGTAGGTAAATTAAAGCTCCAGCTGTTAAGGGTTTTTCTTTCTGTCTGTCAGTTTTCTTTTTCAAGTTATGGTCTGTAAAGGCAGAGGCCAAGAACAATCCACAGGGAATGGCTTGGAGTCTTAGAATAAGCTTGTATCTTTGTTATTCTCTAGAGGAAAAAATACTGGGCACTAATCTTTAACATGAGGAAAGCTGCTAATTAATCAGCCCATAAATTGTTAAAAGCACAAATCATTCTTTATCTCTGGGTTTTCATTTTAAGCTCTTTTAAATATTGATTTTATTGATAATTTCTTTTCTTGAAATTTTTGCTATATTCTTTTCTCACACATTTTTTAAGAGACCTGGTATTCCATGTCTCATAGAATATAGACCCCTAAGTTTTCAACATTCAGTTATAGCCATACTGTGTTCAACCAATATGTACATGACTCAGAAAAGGTAGTGAAGTTCTCTGTAAAAACAACTAACCCCACAGGAGTCTTGAATTCATATCCTCAAGTTACCTACTATCTGTGTAGCCTCAGGCAAGCCGACTGCCTAGATCTTGGTTTCTATACTTTTTAAATAAGGAGATTAGAATCCATGAATATCCTTTCCATCTCCAAGACTCCATGATTTTCCTCATTGAAAGAACTTACTGTTTGAAAAAAATAAAAGTGGACTTCACACAAGGAAATACTTGGCAAGCAGCCAGTTGAAACTGCTTTTTGTTCATTTTCTTCAAAGGATATTTTGAGAAAATTATCAACAAAGAAATGAGAAGACTGGCTATTAGGCAAAAGGAAAGAATACTGAACAATGAGTGGGGACTTGGTTCTAGCCATAGTTGCGCCAACAACAACTTAATGACCATGAAGTTATAAAACTGAAACTTCTGAGGCCGAAGACTGGACTCAAAAGAGTTTGATTTGAAAAATGCTATGACTTTATATAATGGCCCAAGCCAAGGAGGAAGATGCCTATAAATGTCCTAGCAGTTACTGACAATGAACTCTGCCCTCTTTTTTTTTTTCCACTAATCTTTTAATTTCTTTAAATTTCAAAGTATTACAGGTGGCTAGGCATGATGGGTTTTGACTGTAATCCTAGCTTTCTGGGGGCTGAGGCAGGGCTATTTCTTGAGTTCAGAAGTTCAAGTCTAGCCTGATCAAGAGTGAGACCTGGTCTCTACTAAAAATGGAAAAAATTAGCAAAGGGTTATGGTAGGTGCCTGTTGTCCCAGCTATTCGGAGACTGAGGCAGGAGGATTGCTTGAAGCCAAGAATTTGAGGTTTCCATGAGCTAGGCTGACGCCAAAGTACTCTAGCCTGGGCAACAAGATGAGACTCTGTCTTGAAAAAAAAAAAAAAGTATTATAGCATACAGATATTTTTGGTTACATGGATCACTTTTATAATGCCTGAGTCATGGTTGTAAGTGTGCCCATCACCCAGATAGTGTTGTACCTATTAGGTAAGTTCTCACCTATCTTTTCATTCCCTCTTTTTCACTTGATTTCCAATAAATTTTACTTTTCTCTAAACATACATGTATTCCTAGTTAGTTCCAATTTAATATTGAGTACATGTGGTGTTTGTTTTTACACTCTTTAGATACTTTGCTTTACGTCATCCTTCTTTGTGGCTAAATAGTATTCCATGGTATACAAACACCACATTTTGTTATGCCACTCATGAACTGATGGGTACTTGGGTTGATTCCACATCTTTGCAATTGTGAACTGTGCTGTACTAAAACATTCAAGTACATAATTTTTTTTAAAAAAATATGACCTACTTTACTTTGGGTAAATACCCAGTTGTGGGATTGCTGGATCAGGCCATAGCTCTATTTTTAGCTCTTCAGGTATCTCTATACTGTTTTCACAGAGGTTGTACTAATTTTAAGTCCCACCAACAGTGTAGAAGTGTTCCTTTCCTTCTGCATTTGTGCCAACATCTAATGAGTTCTGTTTCATAAAAGCCATTCTAACAGGGGTAAGGTGATATCTCATAGAACTCTACTCTTTCATTCTTGATTGGAGAATGTGTTCAAAATCATCCTATCTTAGACCATCAGCTTGGAAGTAAAACATACTCACAAATACTACCCCTAAGGGTAACTTTCTGAATCTGTAATATGGTCATTACCATAATAGCAATCTCCTTTGTGCCCACCTGTAATGGATTATAAAGGAAGTTATTCTATATATGTCTTTTCCTCTTCTTGATTTCTCCTACCCATTTCTTGACACAGAATATAACTGAAATAGTCCATAAAAATCAAGCCACTACTAAAAATATAAACCTAGTGGTACATCCAAGGACCATTAAGACATGTGAATTATTTGTTCTCTTTCTGTGAATACTCCTAGAACTTCCAGGCACCCTCTATAATACTGAGTTTTCACAAAACAGGCATGTTACCTATTTTGCAGTGCTCATACATTGAAGCTTTTAGCAAAAGAGATATTTGGATGAATACTTTTCAAGCTCTACTCCAGTTAAAAAAATTGAAAGAATCAAGATTTGAAGAGGAAAACATTGCCAAAAAAAAAAAAAAATTAGTAGGGTGATAGTTTCCAGATTTTAATGGTTTACCAAGTGAGAAATATAAAAAGTGGTAAATTTTTTTCTCCTAAAACATCAAGTACTGGACACTGCCCAAGGTAAGACTGCAAAAGCAGATGGTGTAATCACTCCAGATAGTCAGTTCTCCTGCTTCTTTTCTGCTTGCCTCCTTGAAACCCAGCCACGATCTTCTCTTCTTTCTTCAGGACATTGACCCTTTCCCTAGGCTGGCATCCTCCATTTTTAACAAGCTCTACTCTGGAAAAGTAGCATATTCCAATAGCCCTTGCTTAGAACTATAGTATAAAAGATATACGGTCTGTTCTCAATTTCTTCATGGTACTGATATACTACCTGAGTCAAATCCTTTTAACCAACCCATTTTAGTCCCATGTGTTTTATTTTCCTTCAGTTGGTAAAAGAATAATTGGCAACCCTTGAATGCACTTAAATAAGTATCAATAATTATGACCTGCTGTACCTAGGATATGAAACTCACAGTAAAGCTTTTTAGTTTAAATTTTCCCCCATACAATTCTTGGATATTAGTAGCCAACTAACTTCCATTAGCCTTCTACACAACCATTTTGAAATGGCAAACAAGAATAGAGGAAATTTCCTTAGGCCATCATCGTATAGATTTAGAGAATAACTTCTTTTCTCAACATAAGTCATTTACTTTAAACCTTTACAATCCAAAATATTTCCAGTGTCAATCCATAAAATATACACATACCCATTAACCACAGAAAAAAAATCTCAAAATATTCACGATTTGAAAATAAAACATAACCTAGACTTTATTTTAATGCCGAAAAGACCCCATAATTTTAAGACTGTTCCCTCAAAATAGACGGTCATGTTGTTTCTATGTTATATTCTCAGCACTTGGTACATGTAGAGACTGAAAATACATGTCAAATAGATGAGAAATTGTTGACAGTAGTCCAAATAAGATAGGGCCAACAAGTTGACAAATTGAGTGACGTGAATTATCTGTAGGAATATTAAAAAGATGAAAATGAAAGGGGTTGGTATTAAGGTGTGGAAAATGTGCTGGTGAAGAGAGAACCTAGAGGCATTTCCTGATTTCTGACTTAGGAAGCTAGACAGTGCCATTCAATGAGATGGGAAACACAGGGGAAAGGAAAGGAAGAGGGAGGATGGGCAGTTAGTTCAAGATTACATGAGCTAAATCAAAACATGTCATGAAACACAGAGGAAGACTTATTTGATAAGAAATTAGATATACATAATTGAGCCTACTAGAAACATCTGTGACTTGTAGTCATCATTGTATATATGACAACTGAAGTTATGTCAATGAATGAGATTACCCAGGTGTCAATTTGACTAGGTTAAGGGATACTGAGGCGATAAAGTATTATCTCTGGGTATGTCTGTGGGTTGAGTTTCCAGAAAATATTGGCATGTGAAATCAAGAAACTGAGTATCATTGCAGTCATCGAGGCCTTAGGCAGAACAAAAAGTCAGAGGAAAGTTAAATTCATGCTCTCTCCTAGAGCGAGGACATCATTCTTTCCTGCCCTCAAACATCAGGACTCCAGGTGTTCAGGCCTTTGACCTTACTGGATAGTTATACCATCAGCTCCCCAGGTCTCAGGCCTTTGGACTCAGACTAAATTATACCCTTGGCTTCCTTGATTATCCAGCTCACAGACAGGACATCATGGAAATTCTCAGGTTCCATAATTATATGAGCCAATTCCCATAATTAATCCCCTCTTATATAGCTATAAATATATATACATGTCCTGTTGGTTCTATTTCTTTGGGGACCCCTGACTACTACACCTAGGTAATACGTAGAGAACAGTATGTCAGTGTAATTTTAAATCAGGAAATATAATGCCTCCAACTTCGTTTTTCTTTTCAAGATTGTTTTCGCTATTCAGGGTCTTTTGTCCTTTCATATGAATTTTAGATTTATTTTCCTATTTCTGTAAAAAATATGAATTTTTTGATAGGGATTGCATGGAATCTATACACTGCTTTGGACAGTACAGATGTTTTGACAATACTTACACACCACAAATACAAAATACCTTAGATTTGTGTATTATTTAATTTTTTTCATTGATGTTTTATAGTTTTAAGTGCATAGATATTGTACTTCTTTAGCTAACTTGTTCCTAAGTATTTTATTCTTGTTGATGCTATCATAAATGGGATTGTTTTCTTGATTTTTTTTTTTCAGATAGATCATTGTTGGTGTAAAAACAATCAACAGATTGTTGATTTGTATATTGATTTTATATTGATACTTTACTGGTTTAATTTATATGTTAGTTCCAATAGTATTTTATGTAAAGGTCTTTAGGGATGTCTACATATAGAAACATGTCATCTGCAAACAGGGATAATTTTACGTTTTGCTTTACTACTTAAATCCCTTCCATTTATTTTCCTTTCTGATTGTTCTTGTTAGTACTCCCAGTACTATTTTGATTAGAAGTGGTGAGAAGGGACATCCTTACCTTTTACCAGAACTTACAGGAAAAAGTTTTCAGTTTTTCCCATTGGTTATAATATTAGCAGTAGCCTTTTCGTAAATAACTTTTATTATGTTTAGGAAGTTCCTTCTGTACCTATTTTGTTGAGGGTTTTTATCATGAAAGAATGTTAAACTTCGTCAAATGCTTTTTATGCATCTGTTGACATGATCATGTGCTTTTATCTTTCCTTCTGGTAATATGGTACATTACACTGATTTGCATATGTGCAGTACATTTTTAAATGGTTGTGATGCTTGCTAATTTTTACTTTGTCAAGGATATATAAGTGACCATGTGCTATCAATTCATAAATACATTTCAACAAAAAAGTATGGATACTATGATCTTAAAATGAAGGCAAGCCCTTCCAATTAACTAGTAGGGTAAAAAAAAGACTCATTACATTGTCCTTTATCACAAAATGATTTTATCATAAAATAACACCATTTGAAGACAAGCATTTAGGAAGAACTGATGCCAAGGAAAAGAGAATGTTCATCTTTAAGTATTCATCAGAGAAGAATACTCCACACAAAGACTGAAAAGGAGTAAATGGAAAAGTAGAAAGTAAATCTAGGGAACTGTGATGTCCTAGAAGCCAAAAAAAAGACAATATTTCAAGAATTATATGCTCAGATGCCACTGAAAGAACCAGTGGACTTATGTGTTGAGTAAGAATAGTTTCATACTTAACTAATATGATGTGAGGACTTCACTTCCACGCTGATTTGGGTAATACAACAAATTTTGTTGTGACTTCTAAATTTGGGTCAATAAGAACTTATTAGGCACTTGGTGTGCCCAGATCCATTTAACAGAGCCTCTGAGAGGTTAAAAAAATTAGTAACTCATTTTCTGTCCTCAAGAAACTTATAGTCTAAGAGAAGATATAAGGAATTAACAATCTATAAATTATCTCCAAAAAAGATACATAATGGCCATCAAGCACGTGAAAAAAATGTTCAACATCATTAGTCACCCAGAAAATGCATATCAAAACTCACAAGTTACCGCTTCACTCATAATAAGATGGCTAGAATTTTAAAAACATGCACATACACATACACAGAGAAAATAACAACTGTTGATGAGAATGTGGAGGATCTAGAACTCTCATTTATTGTTGGCATGAATGCAAAATGGTACAGTTGCTGTGGAAAGCAACATGGCAGTTTTCCAAAATGTTAAACATAAAGCTACCATATGACCAGCAACTATATTCCTAGGGGTATACCCAAGAGAATTGAAAACAGGTGTTCAAATAAAACTTACATATGAATTTTCACAGTAGCATTATTCATAAGCATCCTAAAGTGGAAACAACCCAAATAAATGTCTATCAACTAATGAACAGATAAACAAAATGTGTTACAGCCACACAATGGAATATTATTCAGCCATAAAAATTATTGATAAATGCTACACCATGGATGATCCTTGAAAATAATATGGTAAGTGAAAGAAGCCAGATACAGGAGGCCACATGTTCTTGATTTCACTTACACGAAATATCCATAATATTCATTTACATGAAATATGCAAATCCATAGGTGTTGGAGGAATAGGGAGTGACAATTTCTTGGGTTTTTTTTTGGGGGGGGGCTAGGGAGTGAAAAAATATTCTGGAATTACATAGAGGTGACAGTTGCACAACATTGTGAGTGTACTAAAATTCACTGAATTGTATACTTTTAAACAGTCAATTTTATGTTATGTGACTCAGACCTTGCCAAAAACAAAAGGTCTGCAATACAAGGTGGTAAGCCACAACAGAGTTGGCAAGCATTGTGAGAATATAAAGGAGGACAGAGCAATCGGAAAACTAAAGAAGATGATATGTTTGAGCTGGAATTTGAAATGCAGAAATAGATACAAAGTGAGAGAAGCAGAGTACTTCAATAGGACAAGAAAGGGCAGGAAAGTGTAGTCACGTTTAAAGTGCAGTTTGACAGTCCTGTTTGGCAGCCATAGAATAGGTTTTCATCCATGGTGTAGCATATAACAATAATATTTATGACTGAATAATATTCTATTTTGTTTATCTGTTCATTAGTAGTGAAAGAACAAATGGACTGCTCTTTCTTCCTATAGTGCATCATTTCCACTTGGTAGTTAACAATGACAGCACACACCTTTGAAGCAGGTATGAGTTATTAAATGATTTCCACAGAAAATGTCTGAATTGGACGTCTTTCTTCATCCTTCCTTCCCACATTTCTTTCTTATTTTTAGTAGGGTTAGGATAAATCTACTACAATGAGACAATCATGAAAAGTTCTTGATGGTGTAGAAAAAATGGGCTCTGTTTTCCCACACAAGTAATTTACTATGTATAAAATTTCTAAACACTGGCAAGCAGCACAAGCCTCCCAACTGCAGGTTAGGTATTATCAAAACTCAAATCAGCCATGGGTTTCCAGAGGGATTATTTTCCTGTCTATGATTCTAGAACATAAGTAGTCCAAGATATTTTAAACATTTGCTTCATATATATCTAAATCATAGCAGAGGACACAGACACCTTAGGTACCCAAAACATTGCTGAGGGGATATAAAATTTAAGAATTTCAAAATTACAATGGTCATAGCATGGCAATTTAGTGCCTAGTTAGAAAACGTTTCACTGGCATACGTAACACACATCAAGTTGAATCTTGCGGTGTCAGACCTCTAATCTTAGCCACTCTTTCTTTCTTAGAAACTTTGGATAAATCCATAACATATGATTCTGTATCCCCATAATTTGCATCATTGTTAGAGTCATTTTCACTACTCAGTCATGAAGAATCACCATGCACATAGTCTGATTTGCACTTTAAATTTATATAAAGAGGATCATACCTACCTCTGTCAGATAGTCCCCAGGACCCTTATCTTCTGGTATTTCTCATCTTTGTGTAACTCCTCCTCCTAGAGTATAGCCAGGCCTTGCTTCCAACCAATAGAAGATGGCAAAGATGATGGGATGTAAGTGATTACAGGTATGGAATCACATGCTATTACATCATCCAATGTGCTGGAATTTCTTTCTCTCTGCTTCTGGCTTTGAAGAAACAAGCTGTCATGAATCCTAATACTGCTAAGAAATGAATCTGCTAACAACTGGGAAGTGTGGGAGATCCTTTTGTATTCTAGCCTCTGATAAGAACTCATCCCTATCCAATAACTTTATTACAGCCTCATGAGAAATTATACCAAGGACCCCATTAAACTATGTCCAGATACCTGGTCCACCGAAACCAAGAGAGATAACAACCTTTATGTTGTTCTAAAACATTAAGTTTATGGGTAATTTGTTAATCAGTATTAGAAAAATAATGCAACTTCCAAGAAGCACACTATTTAAAACAGATAAGAAAAGATACACTGTTATGAAAAAAAAAGTGTGTTAATAGATTCTTTTAATTCTCTAAGGGAAAAAATAGGATGAAACTTGTTATTTATCTACCAGTTAGAGAGATTAGACATAGAAATGTCTATAAATTCTCAATGTTAAGGAGCCAAATAGAAGAGGGGAATGTCACTACATCCAAGCAAACAATTTTAGTAGCATTAGAAAAGTTGCTAGGCCCTCAAGTCACTTCAATAGATATAAGCTCATCATTATTGTGATCTAACACTTTGAATTCTGAACATATGTACATATTCCTTAGAAGGAAGACATCTTAAACTATTATCAATCATTTTCAAATAATGAAAATGAAATTTTATAAGAGGAATGGAGAAGAGCACTAGAACCCTGCTGGTCAGGCCGACACCATCCTTTTATGTTTCTGACATAAATCCAAATAGGACCAATACCCCTAAGAATGCACCAGGTTTGGGGGCCTGGGTATTGGACCATTCATGTCAAAAACTGGCATATTTTCTTTTCTCTACTTTCTTCATTGTTTTTCCTCATTACATCTCCACCTTATGCTTGCAGTTGATGCATTGATTAATAACTTCCCAGTTTCCCCACCTCCAAGCATAGTTCCATTAGTGCTTGCATCTTTCCTACCACCAATTCTGATACTCCAAGGACATATGTCTAAATAATATCTCCTAGGTCTTGCCCTAATAATAGTTAAGTCTTTCAGCCAGTATCTCACCTGAACAAAATCCATTTCTACAAATAAGATCTGGATACAGGCACCTGAGCAGATAGGGAAATGGTGCTTGGCAATGAGAGGGAAAGATCATGAATAAAACTGTACCTAATTCATAATTTTGTATAATTCTATGTGGTTGTGATTAAATTAACTACACAACAGACATTTAGACCCACTTGAACTATCTGACTTCTCTCCCCTTGATAGTAGTATCTATGGGACATAATGGGAATAGAAAGTTTTCACTTTCTCCTAATTCATTTCAACATTTATTAAATAACTGTTCTGTGGAAAGCACTTTGCAAAGTACTACTAGGGTCCAAAATCATACCCCTTCTTCTGGGTTGCAAGAGGAGAATATTGCATAAGTTATACAATTCTCCAGAACATAAAATGGAGACGTTTCCTAATTTCAGTGCTGTCTGCTGCACGAGGCAGCCTTCGCTCCTCATTTATTATTCCAGGTTGGAGAGCACTTGTCAATAAAAGCAAGGATATGAAAATGTATTGTGAGATACCCCAACCTTTTCTCTGCCTTTCCTGTGCCTCTTGAATGCTGTGTCTTGGAAATTTAGTAGATATGGGTCTTGGTCTTGCTCAGGCTAGTCTACAACTCTTGAGCTCAAGCTGTCCATCCACCTCAGCCTCCCAAAGTGCTAGAATTATAGGTGTGAGCCCCCACTCCCAGCTTACTATTGCTATTGTTTACCTTCTTTAATTTCTTCTAAGTCAGCCTACACCTTTGAACATATTTCATTTATTAAGCCCTCTTCAAATACTCCTGAAATGCCATTTCTTTTCTGTCATTAACCATCTGATATAATGAACTGCATTAGTCATTACAATGTTCTTACCACAACCATCAATTTGGTGTCAGCAAAACAACACCACCTATCACATTAAAATGATTGTGTTACTCTCAATCTTACTAGTTTTATAGTTCCATTTGTATTTATTATATTATTTGTTTTGGTGCCTAGTGGTGCCTGAGGTCTAATCATAAGATGCCTAGTTTCATACTTATAGGTATTTAAGTAAATTAATAAAAATTAATAACAATAAAAATAATTACAATCAACACAGGAGGTCCTTGAAATTTTTTCACCTTTAAAATAAGGCCATATATCAGCCAAGCTTGAGAATCACTAGCCTAGCTTATCGCTTCAAACACAAGTTCCAAAACATTTCTAAATAGCATCATAAAAGTTGTCAGTGTGAAATGGACAATTGATAGTGAATGTGTTCTTCATAAAGAACTTCATAAAGCCCATTTGACTTCAGAAGCCATGGCGAGAATAGCTGCACATTCTTCCATCCCTATAGAAACCTACATGAACCACCACGGCTTATCATGAATGCCAGTCTTCAAACCCTACACTGGATAATTAAATTTAGAAAGTCTTCAAATCAACTGGTGAAGTAAATCATGACTTGACACATCCCTCTACTCTAAACAGAGTAAGTAAGAAAAGAAAACAGTACACAGCCATATTTTAGAAGGAAAAACAAGCATTGCATCAGAAATTCACAGTAGTAAGTGGAGCTGATGCCTCTGGCTTGCTAGGTATCGGGTCCAGAAACAAACTGACAACAGGCAATTCAGCAGCAGAAGCATATGATACTCCACAAGAAGAGCCAGCTTTACAATTTATAGCTAGAGGGTAGAGGAATGTCTGCTGATTTATGCTCAGGCCTAAAGAGGGCCTCAGGCCTAGGAAATTGGGAAAAGACTAGCCATATAATAACTGAAAAATCTGCCTTCTCGCTTGGTGAATGTATCTGCAAAATCCCAAGTAGCATTAGGATAGGAACTCTGAATCATCATTTTATAACCTGGTTCTGTATTAGAAGAAATGGGGTGATGTAGTACAAAGTTGGACAATTAAGTTCTCAAACTCATCCTAGAAAAAGTGCTGCATATTCCATTGCTGAACATCACTACCATCACCTTCTAAATACTCCTCTTGGGAAACTATGCACAGATGCCAGTGCTAATCCACCCTTCAAAATACTTTTTTCTAGGATGAATGTGCAAACTTAATTGTCAGACCTTGTCTGATAAGAGCTCTCATGGCCATCCCAGAAAAAGAGTTCCAAAATTGCTTTGAAGAGTGAACTAGGTACTCACATCAGTGTATAATTTCCGAAGGGGAGTACTTCGAAGGTGACCATAGTGATACTCAGCAATGAAGTAAGTAGCACTTTTTTTTAGGATGAGTTTATGAACTTAATTGCCATACCTCATATATTATGGTAAAGTAAGCTATGTTGCAATACCAGAGGAACCCAAAATATCAGCAGATTCACATAGCAAAGTTTTACTACATGTTCATATCACAGTCTAAATCAGGTTAGGTGATTCACATTGGAAGCTATCCTCCAGCAGTGACTTGGGAATCTGGAATGATTTTATATAGCACCTTTGCCAATTCAGTATTCTATATGTCCATCAATGAGATTAAAAAATATATGGCTATCTCACATAAGCCCTAAACCATTTTTTGGACTAAGAGTATACTAAGAGTACACTCCCAGTACACATTACAACGAGTAATACATTACTTTCACTCATAGCTAATTTGTCAGAACTTATAGCTAGAGGGAAGAGGAATGTCTGCTAGAGGGTAGAGGAATGACCAAATAACTCCCAAATAAATACAAGGGTGGAAAATGTAAGATAGCACATGAATCTTCACTGAGCAGGATCGATGTGGAGGAGTCCTCAAATTTTCTAGGGAAGTGAATAAGACCAGAGTAAGAGTAACTTTCTATTCATAATAAACTTGCAAACCAATGTTGCAAAACATAAGAAGAAACCTACAAATAAGAAATAATAAAAGGGCAGTGCCTGTGGCTCAAGGAGTATGACGCCAGCCCCATATACCGGAGGTGGTGGGTTCAAGCCTTGCCCTGGCCAAAACTGCAAAAAAACAAAGAAACAAAAAAAGAAATAATAAAACAATAATCATAACCTGAATTTTCTTTGTATGAAATTAATTTCCTAGAAAAAATTCACAGACTTTAAAATTAGTATATTTTGTATGCTCATAGAGATAAATGAGTTAATAATTTCTATTTGGAAACTACTTATGAAAAAATAAAAAATAAAAATTGATATAAAAATGACCAGTTAGAAATATAGCCATTGAAATAAAAAATGTGATGGTGGATGAAACTGAATTAGATATAATTGAAGACAGAATTAATGTGCAAATGGAAAAGAAGTGAAGAATCTACCCAATACATCAGAGACAATGAGATTTTTAAAATAAGAAAAGCAATTTTGAGAATGTAAGACAAATTGAGAGCCTCCCACATTCCTCTAATAAAGTTCCCAGAAGAATAAAATAGAGGAAACAAATGAGAAGAATTATTTGAATAGATAATTGCTAAGAATTTGTTAGAATTGAAGAAAGACATGAAACAGAGAATATATTTCAAATTACAAGATAATAAAAATATGTCCACACCAAAATCCATGATAAACTGCAAAATATCAAAAACACATATGAAAGAAAAGCCATCTTAAAATCTACTATACAAAAGATTTTACACACAAAGGAAGGAAAATAGATTGAGAAACATTTCACATCTAAAGCAACAAAAGCCAGAAAACAATGGAATAATATCTTCAAAGCACCGAGGAAAAAGATGTCATCTTAGTTTTTTTCATCAATGGTCTTACTTTATTTTATATTTCTCATCACTATATCCTTTCATTATAATCAAACGAATCATTATGCAGAAACAGAAAGTAAAGCAGTGGGTTGACATCCACAGGATTCACAGGTCTTTTCAAGTGCCCCATCATTTGGAAATAGCTTTATTTAAGGAATTATGGAATTGGCCTATTTTTTTTAACTTTTTTTTATTTAACAATATGGTTCACACATTTTGGTTACATAATTTGCTTTGGTACATTGTTAGTCAAAGTTATAAGTGTGCCCTTCACTAGAATGTGTACACTGCACTAGTTGGGTGTGATTTAAGCCAAGCCCTCCCCCACCCCAACCAATTGTTTGATTCCCATTCACATTTACTTCCCTGTGTGCATGTAGTGTTGATCAACTAGTTCCAATTTAGTAGTCAGTGCCTGTGGTTGTTTTTCCATTCCTGAAATACATAGAAAAATGCTCTCCTGTTCCATCCAGGGTGCTACAAAAGATACCAGATCACCATTTTTTTGTTCATGGCTGATTAGTTCTTCATGGTATACATACATCACGTTTTATTAATCCGTTCATATATTGATGGGCATTTGGGTTGTTTTCACGTCTTTGCAGTTGTGAATTGTGCTGCATAAAAATTCAAGTGCAAGAGTCTTTGTGATAAAATGTCTTTTCCCCCTTTGGCTAAATACCCACTAGTGGGATTACTGGATCAAATGGTAGCTCCTTTCTTAGTTCTTTGAGGTACCTTCACACCACTAGGTTGGACTAGTTCATAGTCCCACCAATGGTGGATGAGTGTTCCTTCCTCTTGGCATCCACACCAGCCCTTGTTGTTCAGGGACATTTTGGTAAGAGCCATTCAAACAGTGGAGTTTGGTGTCATGTCATTGTGGTTTTGAATTGCATTTCCCTATCATTAGAGATGTTGACCAGTTTTTCACGTGTTGTTTGGCCACTGGACTATCTTCATCTGTAGTTTTTGTTCATGTCTTTTGCCCACTTTTTAGTGGGGTTGTTTGACCCCAATTGCTTCATAACAGCATCTTACTTGAAATTAAATTTGCCATCTGCTAGTGGTAAAGATAAAAAGAATCATAGGGTTCCTATTTTGAATTAGCCTGTGAGGGAGAAAAATGTTTCCTGGTCAGGAAAAGTTGAAGACACTATGTAATATCTGCCATTTTCAGCTTTACTTACTACAATTGTTTAGGATCTGTGATAATAAACTTCAGATGTTTGAGTCTTTCCCACTGACTCCAATTTTTTTTTGTTAATTAAAGAGCTAAAACTTAAAGATTATTTATGTGTAATTGCTATTTGGTGTCAAGATGAAACAATTGTAATGAATTCATCTATAGCTCAATATTGGAAATAGCAAATAAGCCTGTTGCTTTGTGATAGTGATTATAAGGCAGAGACAAGCACTAGTATTTATTACAGAAGATATTCATTATATAAAATTTCTATAACAAGATCATTCTTTTATAGAGAATATCATTCAATGGAATAAGCTTTGTTATATAGAGTGAACATAAAGTTCATGTGCACTTTACTATGTTAAACTACTTTATACACAAACTTTAGATCTACCCTGTATAATTAGATACTGTGACTATTTTTCCTCTTTCTTTTCCAAGAGATTTTAAGCCCAAGTCTTGGGACAAGGTCACTTTCTTATAGCTCTGTGGTGTGTGTCACAAGAAAAATGCAAAAAGTAATAAGTTATTGAGTACATCAAAGGAACGGAGAATTCATTCAGTGACAATGTAAAACACATGGGAAGTGTGATTTCAAAGAGACCATGACTTACAAAAGTTCAGAATTTCTGGAATGATTTCTTGAAGTAGAAAAAAAAATCTAATTTGAGTAGATTTTATTTCATAATTGCTTCAAAATAACGTTTCTTTTTAAACATAGGTTGGAACTGAATTTTCAAAGACCTAAATGATCACTGTACTAAGAACCACAGATGTGGCCTCCATTAGTTTTAACTATTTAAATGCAATACCTCTGAGAACCAAAATTTCTAACCATGTGGGAAAAAAGGAAAATATTAGATCTCAGTTTACCAAACTCAAGTCAGGTTGACACAGTCAAGCTAACACTAGCTTTCTGCTAGGAGCATGACTGTGACTGTCAGTTCTTATCCTCAATCAGTGAGCTACTAATTTGTTCCTTGCTACTCCAAGGCATGGAGTGAACAAAAGGAGAACACAAGTCAGACTGAAACTAGGAGAGAGGCCATGTCTGAATACAGAAGTTCAGCAAAGTTGTAATGAAACATCAAATGTTTGCAGGAAGAGACAGTCAGGCATCTATCTAAGAAGACATGGAGCTCGAGATATAAGACAAGCAAGCAGAACAACACAAAGATTGATCCTGTAGCTGAGGGGGCTTATCTTTCATACTCTTTACCTTCCTATTTCAAAGTATGACACATAGTTATCACAGGTAGAAATAGAAAAGAAATATAATAGAAAAGAAAAACTCTGTGTTTTTACAAAGAAAAATAGAAAACAAAGCAATTTGTAGTTAAATACTAAATTAGTAATAATAAAATGTGTAACAGAGACTGTATCATTTTCAAGAAAGGCCAAATATTTATTCACTTGGCCCATTTGAAACTTATGTTTGATTATCCTGTTTGGCTGTTGTTTCTCTTCGTAGTCATCATGTATAGAACAAAATTCTGGTCAATAGACCCTTTAGGTCTTATCTTCCCAGAGTCAATTTACTATAGATTTTTGTATTTACTATAGATTTCTGCAGCTACCATACATTTTTACTAGCATGTAATTTTTTATATTTTACAGCCTATTATATCCAATTATATGCTATTTTAAAGATAGTCTTTACAAACTGAACACATAGGTCTAAATAAAGAATCATCATTAACTGCTCTCATTTCAGAATTTAAGGACAATGGGAAGGCAGGTTGATAATACATAACATGATTTTTTTGTCTGCATGTGATCAAAAGCAAAACAAGCTTACTTATTTTAATATGGGCCATTTTTCTAACTCGGCCTTAAGCTATTTCGATCTTAAGCTTTCTATTTTCAAAGACATTGGGTCTTAAGGGACAGGTTGTATTTTAAGCTGCTATGTCAAATTGATCAATTTAAAAATATATCTACCTACAATACACATTTCAAGCAAAACCTATAAGAAAAAAATTGACAATGTTTGCTAGAATCTAGATAAATAGCTGCATTAAGAAGAAGAGTTTGGGTTAAAATCAAAAGAGGTTGGTAAAATTTTTCTAACTTTTATAAGTTCATAAACAGGAATAATAAAAGAATATCAATCTTTCTCTCTCAAGTCAGCTTTTATTCTACCTAGTATTTCAATTTTATTTGATTGAAGTTGTACCATTGTCTTCTAGTTTGTGGTAAATATTTAAAATATTAGCATCCATATTATTTAGTGTTGGGTAATAACTAGGTATTTTACTGAAGATACAGAGGATTTGTGCCCTCTGGCCTTTTAATTGCCTGTCAACTAATAAGTACTCATTAATCTATTTGAAGAAGAAGCACAAGATTCTTGCTGATTATCATGTGAGTGATGTGCTGGGCCCTGGTAAAACAGAAATAAAGCTTGCTTTGGAAGTCCCATCTCCCCAGCTGCTCCATCATTCCTGTTCTCTTCATCAATCTTCCCCCCACCCCAGTACCTGTAATAGTGATAATTTTAACCCAGGTAGAAGAAGGCTATGCAAGACTGATATTTCAGAAAAAAAGGAGGGATTTTCAGCAGATAGGACTTAATGGCAGTAACTCCTACGTGTCGCTAGGTTAGGATACTTTTGAGATGCTTTCCAAAAGACTTTCAGTTATTATCTTGGTCTGTTTATAAAAGCATTCAATCCTTCAGATAATAAATATTGAAGACACCTACTACATTCATTAGTGAGAGCACATCTTGTTAGTTCCTATAAACGAACTACACTTAAACTATCTTTTAAACCATAATTCTTTTTTTACACAGTAAGGTGAGTGCTAGAACTGGCATCTAAGTGACCCATGTTATAAGTTCAAGAAAATGACAGTGTCTTCCTCCTAGGGCTTGCAGAGAGATGTTCGTTTCAACATAATCACAAAGACCATCATCCCAACCACCCTCATCAATATGAGAGAAAGTCTGGGTGTGGGAAATGAGCATAGCTTTTTGGGAATGTGCAATGATTGTAAAGCTGAAAATCAAGTGAATTGCTTTCCCATGGAGGAAAAACGATGGTATACTTCTTCTTGCCAAAGGAGAGGAAGGGCTCAGGAGAACTATTCCTAACAATTGTTCAAATAGTCCAGCACCTAAGTTAGCAACTGCTGATAATTTATCTAAGTTTCCAGGCTACTCAGCTGATGCGTGTGAATAAAAGCTAAGACGTAGATAGTGCGCAGGAGAAGGCAGTGAAACAGTTTGCAATCACCATTAGATATGGAACATGATTCATGATTTCCTATGTAGACACTGAATAAACTGGCCAGGCTTGAGCTATCTTGTTGATAATCAATGCAGAGGTCTGTCTACTAACAACAGGGATCCCAACAGTAAGACTCTGTAAAGTAGATGGTTTATAAGAGGGTTTGAGAATAGAAGGAAGAGATTAAGATTAAGATTAAGATTAACCTGGATCTCCCCCTGTAGGAGATTATGGAGGGGACATTTCCAGGCCCTCTAAGAAACCTGAGAAGAGTGATGGCCAGTTAGCACCAGGTGGAGAACAGCCTTGTTGAAGGAAACATGTAAGAAAAGGAGCCATGTCACCAGAGAAGTGCAGGAAAGCGGGAAGGGAAATGACGAGCCAAAAGTCTAAGTGAAGCTAGAGGAAAAGGGGAAGATTTTGAATTTAATATGAGATTAAGGTTGCAAAACACACAGGAATGAATCTAAAAAACTAGACAGATTCTTCTGATAACTTAAATGACTAGAAAGTCAACAGATGACTCCTGTCCAGATAAACCAAGAGCCCAGGCTCTGATTCTCTAAGAGTAATATCTCCCAGCAGCATGAGTAAAGGGAGGATTGTGTTCATTTCTGTGAACTGACATTTAGCACCTCAGGGAAAATTAGGGAAGTCAGCATAGTACATAGTTATGAGAAAAATAAATCTACTTCATATTTATCCTTGAATAATTTGAGGCTCCTCAATGAACTCATCACTGGTACTATCACATTAAATTTTAGAATGAAATAAATCCTTGAAAATCATACCACACTAACCTTGCTATTACTTTCGTAAGTTTCTTTTTATTGTGCGTATGTATAGTTAGATATTTTACATAGCTATATTCATGCTACAATTTAAATTTTATAACTTTTTGTTTCCTATATCATATTCTAGCATATTATGGTTATTCTTTTTAAAAGACACATTACATTTCATTAAATCATTGTTTTATAATTTGTAATTATTATCCTATTTTTAATATTTGTTTCTAAATTTTATAATTATATCTAATATAGCAATTATTCCTGAGTCATGTAGTCTTTATGATTTGATTATTTCTTAGGATTACGGGTTATGAACATTTCTCTGGAATTTTTATAAGATACAACAATTAAATTTGTTTCCAAATGTTTTGCAATACAGTCAACAAAAAATAGGTACTGGTGGGGCAGCGCCTGTTGCTCAAAGGAGTAGGGCACCGGCCTCATATACTGGAGGTGGCAGGTTCAAACCCAGCTCCGGCCAAAAATTGCAAAAAAAATAGGTACTGGTGGCCAGGCATGATGGCCCACACTGAAATCCTAGCACTCTGGGAGGCTGATGTTGGGGGATTGAGCTCAGGAGTTCAAGACCATCCTGAGCAAGAGCAAGACCTGGTCTCTACTAAAATTAGACAAAATTAGCTGAGCCTTGTGGCAGGCAAGTGTAGTTCCCAACTACTTGGAAGCTTAGGAGGCTGAAGCAGGAGGATCACTTAAGCCCAGAAGTTTGAGGTTGCTGTAGGCTGACAACACAGCACTCTAGCCTGGGCAACAGACAAACAAACAAATAGGTACTAGTTTTCCCACGATATCACCAACACTATATAGTATCATTTTTTAAAGTCTTGCTTACTTTTAAGAGATATAAAGTGGGTCCTTGTTTTTGTTTTAATCTGAATGTCTTAAATTCCTTATAAGGGCAAATACTTTTCTTGTTATTTGTTTTTGTTTTTGTTTTTGTTTTCTTCCTAGATAAGTTGCCTCTTCATATTCTTTGCCTATTTGTCTATCAGGGATTTTGATGTCATTCTGTGTATTTAAATGAAGTTTTTACAGCTCAAAATACTACATCCATGTGTTAACTATATTCCACTTTAAAGCTAGTTATATTCCTCTGGTTCTAACCCTCCCTCAGAGCTTGCGTGATCCTGAGCACAGGCACAAACATCTCCTTAACTGTCAAGATCATCCTTTTGTATTTAATTCTTCTTGCCTTCTAAATTATTCAAAAGCTCATGCCATTTGGGAAGAGAGGTTCATCATTTAGCACATGATTCCCGCTCAAGTAATTATAATCTGCTAATTGTGGCTATTCTTGTGTCATTCCTGAGGGATAGGGCTCTTTTTGTGACTAAGAGGCTTATCTTGGTCAGATAAGCACATTCAGAGATGATGTGCTCCACATGTGAGCAAAAAAATCTTTCTCTGATATTTCTTGTCCCATGGCAATTATTGCAAAAGACCTACTTACATTCGCTCTACACATCTTCACATCCCACTCCCATTCCAAGGCAGAAACTGGAATTTTTATATAAACCAGCAGAGAGGAAGGCCAACAGCTTTATAATGGGAGATAACAAGATGAGACAGATAGAGGTGCTAGACTCAATAACAGCAGAGAAAATGCCCCTTCAGATAACTCCTGCCCAGATAAACCTGGAGCCCAGTTTCTGATTCTCTAAGAGTAATATCTTCCAGCAACATGAGCAAAGGGAGGATTGTGTTCATTTCTGTGAAACCTTAGAATGAGACTTGCTGCTCAAGTTATTGTGGTATAATAGTCCCTCAGAGCCATTCTTGTAAAATCAAGGAAGTTGTTCTGGGATCTGTAGCTATACTTCTTAGCCTGGCTACTATGTAGAAATAACATTTCTGCAGTGAGAAGTCAATGAATATTTCCCATAAGCCCTCTTTCTTACCAAGAATGTTAAGCCTGCAGGAAGAGAAGGGAAATTATAGAAAAAAGTGGGGTGGTGAGTAGCAAATACATGATAAAGCTGTATGGTTTTCAAGTGAAGACAAATTATTCTAAAGACTATAAAGACTTTCTCAGTGCACATAAACATTCACAAACATCCTCAACAATAGTCTCTTACTCCATCCTCCTTTGCTAGTTTCTTAAATTCACACAGGATCAGTTTACATTATGCCTTTCCACCAAACATCTCCTGCATTATATTAGAAGTTTCATGTAAGCAAGAGGGACTTTACCTAACAATTGTAATCAGTGTAACTGGCTTATTGTACCCCCAATGAATCCCCAACAATAAAAAAAAAAAAAGAAGTTTCATGTAAATGAAAAGTTGATGAATTCAAGAAAAGAACAAGAAACTTTTAAAGATTTGAGTATCTCTGACCATTATTAAATTGCATATATTTCTATGAACCAGGAACCACAGAATCTCATAATTCTTACAGATCATTTGCTAATACAATCATTGTTCTATCAGCACATTGCCAAGGGTTAAAGAAAGACAGGTTATTATTATTTTTATATCACTCTCGGTAAATTAAAACCAAGACCTATACTTAAATAAGAAAGACAACAGTTCACATGCGTGACTGAATAGCTAAGGTTAAGATTCTTCTATTCAAAAATATCTCTCTTAGCTACTTTTTCAGTGGTTTCTGAAAAGAGAGAATGACTTTTTGGCAATTATCCCATTAAATTGTAAATAGCCTCCAAATGAGACAACATAGAAAGACATTGTCAACCAGTCACATTTGGGCACAAATTTTATTATAATACTTCTCAGAAAGCTATTTATAGAAAATGTTTTTGAAAGGAGAAATATGTAAAAAAAAAATTGATCCAATGAATGGAAGATTCCAAGGGCAGGGCAGAAAGCAATAACTATTTCTTTTTTCTAAGCCACAAATTCAAGCTGAAATGCATCAAGAAATCTTCACCCATTTATCAAACTATTTATGAAAACTGCAAGGTCTGATTAACTCAATCATGACAAAAGCACCTATTCAGAACTACTCTAAGTCTAAATTTATTTTTCAAAAGGGTGAAATCAAAGGAGCCCTGCTTAGACTTTATATCCTGGTAATTAAACTAATTTCCTCTCTTCAGCCTTAGAGCAAACATAGCTAGCTGCATACCCAATATCCTTCCTCACTTTTGTTTTTCAATAGGACCCTGACTTTTTGGAGAGACAGCAATCTGTCCAGCTAAAAATACTTGTTTTCCCAGACTCCCTTGCATCCTAATCAGGTGGCACAGTCCTGCTCTATGAAATGTAAGCAGACATCTGCTGGGATTGATGAGAAAGCTGTTGCTTTCCTGATATAGTCACCATCCATTCCTGCCTCCCTCTTCACTCCTTTATCTTTCATTTTTGTTTGCTGAAATATTAGCATAAGACATGGCGGGCAGGCATCTTTCTTGCAATCATAAAATGCCAAGATTGAGGGCAAAAGCCTACAAACTATGTCTGGCAGAACAGAAAGATGAAAAACTTTAGGTTCCTGGTGACATGACTGAGCTGCCACACCTACCCTGTATGACCTACTCCCTAACTTGTTACAGGAGACAAAGTCCTGCCTGTTAGGGCCACTGTGGCAGTTTTCTGTTATTTGTAGCCAAACACATTCCTAACAGGTCCCTTCTGACCCTTCTCTGACCCTTCACAAATATCAGAACAGACATTATTATGTAATTTATTAAAACTTGCTTCAAGTTTTATCCTCTGGATTTTTGACCATACACACATAAAGAAATAAACTCTACTGTGATTAAACACACCACCTGTTCCTGTGTTCTCTCTCTGACATGGCATGAAGCACTAGTCTCTTTCCTTCACTTAACAAATGTTTAGTTAGTGCCTACTATAGCCACAAAATATTTATAGCATCCATCCATTACTAGTGCTTATATCTACTTTTCCATAGAAAAAGTCTTTTTTCTAAAAAATCATTTTTTCTAAAAAGTCATTTTCTAAAAAATATGCTCATTGATTGTAGTGACATCGACTGGATATTTCACTTTTCAACCGGTTATCCTGGTATCCTATGGAATTTAAAGCTTCTGTTCTATATCTGTTTAAAATAGAGTTTATGAAGTGGAAAATATCTCTAAAATCATATTGAAATTCAAAAGGGGAGAACCTCGAATGAGTGCTGTTAATACTCAAAAACTTTTTTTAAACCTTGTCTGAGTAAAGAAGTTTTTAAACACCTAGGGTTTGGTTGTTTTCCCTTTGCATTGTCCTGACATTTTTTTTATTTTTATGAACAAAGTTATGGGGAAGAGTAGAAGAAAGCTCTTCCTGATGCTCCATAAAAAGTATGTCTGTGCACCGGGCACTGTGAATGGTGTTCTGAGAAATGGCAAGTTTGCCAAAGATTTCACCAGCTATGCTCCCCAGCTTCACAACAGCTTGCATTGTTTACTCCTAACTACCAAGTCATATACTTGACTCTTCACAGGTGGGAGTGCACTAGCATTCTTTGTACATTTAGGTAGAGATTGATTTTAATTTTGCTTTTTCTCTTATGAACACAGTATTCTTGGACTGGTCCTGAATGTACACCCAGGCTCCATACTCCATACATATCTTTTATAAAGATAGCCTATTTGGGAAGAGGCACTATGTATAATATAATAATCCTGCGTAAATTATAAGGAGCTAGAGTAGAACCCAGGCATGCAGTAAGTTATTCGTGAATATAACTTAGAATGCACAAGGCTGGATGCATTATATTTTCCACCAGCTCAGCTCCTTGCTATGATTCAGATCTAATAGGATACACATGCTGTTTGTTTGTCTTTGTATTGGCAATATGCTTATGATAAATTGTATGGCTTATATGAACATACTAAGGATGGAGTGAATTAATTTTTCTGTTTGGTGATGCTCGCTTGTCCTATTCCAATATAAAGTGTCAATGGTGTGAGAATTGTGCTTGAGCATAAAATATGAATATGTGCACTTACATTTGAATATATGCCTATGGATTCTTTTTTATTAGACTATTAAACATATATGCATATACACATATACATGCATCCCTAAAAAGGTATCTACTTATGTATTTTTTATAGTTTACTCTTAGAATGGCCAGTATGCTGGTTAATGTAGTCTGTATATGCCTCTACTTTACCAGACAAGCATTTCAAAGGAAACTGATTTAGATATAAACTAAACATTCATTCTATAAAACTTCTATAGACAGAAAAACACTTTGCTGCATGATTTGACCAGGAAGTCATACTTGAAAACCATGATAGTTCTATGTTCTTTAGGTAGCATTAGGTCATAATATTATCCAGCGGTGTTCAGCCTTTTGTTTTGCCACACACCTAAAGAATTAGAGTTGTATTAGGCCACATATTAAATACACAAACTCTGCGTGGGCCTGGTGGCTCATGTTTGTAATCCCAACACTCTGGGAGGCTGAGATAGGTGAATACCTTGAGCCCAGGAGTTTGAGACCAGCTTAAGCAAGAGTGAGACCCCATCTCTAAAAAAACTAAAACAAATGAAATCTAATTAGCAAAAAAAAAAAAAAAAACTTTAAAAAGTCTATGTATTCTTTTCGTGATATCTAGCACCACAAATAACACACACACAAAAAAAAGGCTTCACAAAATCAACATGGGGCCCACAGGCCACAGGTTGGACACTCTGCTTTAATTAAAAAAAAAAAAAAGTTTCTTTTTAATTTTGTTGAGGATGTGATTAAAACATAACATTATGACCTTTAAAGGATTTTTCAGTAACTCGGGATCCACAGGAGCAGGGAAAAAAACTGACTCTTATTACCTTCTTTCTTATTATATCTTTTTTCTCCTCAAAGGGAGAAACATGATTTTTGTTTTTTAGACTTTGATGCCAGTGAGGCTTTAAGAATGTTTTAACTTGCCAGCAATCAGATATTCCTCTTCAGAAAGTTTACTCTTGATACTGTGCTAATATAAATGCTAATGATAACAATTAAAAGGGTTTAAAAGTGGGTGTGATAGGCCAGTGATTTCTAGACTCTCATATTTTATGAACCTGAAAATTAAAATCAACAATAAATATTGAGACATTGACATAGAGTTGCCAACTTTTTATATTCCCTCTTCTCATTTTCCCACATAAAGAAATCTGAATAATTACTATGCTTTATCACCTTCATATCATGAAAAGAACTTGATAGTAAAGTAAAAGGAAAAATGAATAAAAAGTAGATTTTAGTAAATTGAACAAAGTTGGCTTAACAAAATGCTCACTATTTTGTTTTTCTTGTTTTTTGGTTTTTGAAAGCCAATAAAAACATCTTCACTGACTGACACCAACAGATATTTATGCAAGTCATAAGTATATACCCAATGAGCAGAGAGATGCTATTTTTCAGTTACTGATGAGTTTTCCATTATTCTTTTTGTATGTAATATTGTATTAGTGCCTTGGGGCACAGAAAGTATTTGATTATAGTAATTTACCAGCATCTTGCTCCTCAGAAATAGAGATCATTAGAATTTCAGTGACCTTCCAAATCTACCGGTTCAATGCTTTAATTCCATACATGAGAATACCAAGGCTAAGGGGAACTCAATTTTTAAACACCATACAACTTCTTTCAACTACAGGTGTCAGCCTCCATCTGTCTATAGCTGTAGAATAGCCTCTGCAGTCAACATTTGAGTGACTAATCAGTATCAAACACATTTACATGTTATTTCACTTCGTGCCTCTTAAACTTTCAATATGTAACCAACCCAAGCTCATACTACCAGAAAGTGGAGAAGTGGCCATTTAACTAAGACATTTTCAAAGCTTAATGTTTTTTATGCTTTATCATATGATTAGCATCCATTTATGGAGTGTCTTCCTTAGGCCCAGCACCCTGATTAGTGCCACAGGGAAGGCAGAGAAAGTATAAAACATGGTCCCATCCACATGAAATAAAGAAAAATATAGTACTTGTAAAAGACAGTGAGAGAAATATTCCTAGGCAAGATCTATACATATTGTTACCTCTCTTTTCTTTGTCTTTGCAGCCCAATTTCCAAGTTTATGATACAGAAAGGAGAAAACAGGAAGAAAAAAGACAGCTTTGGTCTGCTGGGAAAACTGGGTTAAACACAAAGGACATAAAGTAGGAAGGACTGAGGCTTTCAGAGAAGTTTTTCAGAGGGAGTTGGTAAGTAAGAGCTCTAATTCAACTCCAAGATATAAGACTATCAGTGAAAGAGGAGAGCCCTTTTGTGAACAGTGACTATGAACTAAAAATTTCATCACTGTCAGTGTTCATCAACAGACAGAAAATTTAGAAATCCTTGTATATAATTTTTAGTACTAGAAATATTTATTTTATGTGACAGCAGAGTCTGGGACATGTGTAACCCTGAGAGACACAGTTACATAATAATTATATCTTACATTTGATTAGCAAATTCAGCTTTTTGAAGATTACATGTGTGTTTCACTCAAGAATTCATTTGAAACATGTGAAAACTGTGGCTTAATAATTTTCCTAGGATTATACAATTAGTAGGATCAAAATGATAACTACCAGTTTCCAGACATTAAATCCAAGGCTTTCTGCTTCCATGTAGGACATGTGAGATAATAAATAACATAAGAAATGATAAAATTAAGTGCATGTAGTTCCATGCTTGAGACAGACTAGTATCCATAAATATTTGTTAAATGGCTAAATATATCAGCACTAAAATGTGGGATACACTGTAGGAGTTCACAGAGGGGAAGTAGAGACTTCCTGGACAGGTGTCAGACAAGAGACAGAGGCTTCCCAAGGAGGGCACAGTGGAGTGTGTTTCTATGGAAGAGTGAGTAGGCCAGGAGTGTGATGAGGAGAGGGTGGAAAGTAAAACCAGAGATGGCAGACAATCACAGAAAGCATTTGCCAGCTAGCGTGAGTATCTTAGAGCGAATAAGAAAAGGGATCCCTTGAGTTTCATCTGCTCTCTTCTATTTGTTTGGAGAAGAGAAATAGAAGATAAGTAAAAGAAGAAGAAGAGAAAAGATCTATTTTAGTAAGAGTAATCCAGTGTGATACATGTCTAAGAATACAAAGTGAGTCAGATGGATGGCCTTTGAGACCCCCAAAACACCAGCTCTGAACCCCTGGATTCCACGCCATAAATATAGCTCCCTTTCCCAACGTTTGCATTATCCTGTCCATGGTTAAATTTTTTGGTACTATCTATCTACTGTATTGTTGATAAAATTCGGATTTATTTTATGTCACAATGTTTTCATGCTATCTCTTAGGCAAAGTGCCTCATTCTCTTTAACCTAGTGCCAACCCTGTGTTTAAGTCCTATTTCCCCTTGAGAATAAAAATTGAAACCCAATATTTTGTATCGCTTAGTCTCCTAAAGCAGAGGCTCAGAAATTATTTACCAATTGTTCTTGACTGGGTTTCAAGTGCCAAGAGTGGGTAAAATTATGCAACAGACATTAGTCCTTGGCTGTATGTTGTCTTCTTTTAATACTTTGTCTCCTTTTTAAGTTACCCTCTCCTTTGCCTATGCTCCCAGCTCAAAAGAAACTAGCCTCTAAATACTTCTTATAAAATAAATGTTAGTAGCTCTTCTAGAAAATTTGCCTTTCCTCCTATTAAAGCTCATATTCCTTCAGTGGCTTACTCTCACCTACAATTACCTGTTACATAAGTTGAGCTGATACACTAATTAGCATTACGGTATGTTATCTAGAAGTAACTCACCAATAGGTTAGCAGAAAGATTAGGTTATAATCCTTAACCTAAGGGAAACTCAAGACTTAAACTCATTTTTCAACTTTTAATAAACACTTGAGTATGCCTTACAGCTCTCAACATTTTTAATATTAAGTACTGCTTTAATCATTCTTTATACCACATGGCACCCATTTTAGAAATATTTTCTTTATCAAGTAAAATTCATTTTAAGCAATATTTACTTTCCTATTTTACTATACATATGCATCTAGTAATTAAAGCTTCTGGTCAACAAGAAACATATCTATTTAAACAATCTGTGAAGCCTTATTTTTGTGGATGAATAACCTCCTTTGACATTTAGGACTATCAAATGTAAAACTCATGTAATCTCCAACATTATCATTGTATCTCTGGGTTGAGATACACCGATTGAATACCTAGTAGGCACTAAGCTTGGCGCTAAGTGCTGAAATATAAAACTAAATAAGCTATGGGTCCTTCTTCTGCTAAGCTCAATTTAATTTCTGATATGAAGAGCCTTGCCTTCTGAGTGCACAATATTACCTGACTGAATTTCTCACCTCCCCATGCTTATTCTCTTTATTTTTTCGACTACCTAGGGCTCTCCTAAGGACAGTCCACTCAAGCATCATTATTATTTCTTATGGCATAATTCAGGCATTTCCCACCTGCCATGGAGTCTAGTAACTGCCCGAGAGCAGCCTCTCCCAGGGTAAGTTAAGATAACTCAACTTAGACTGATTTCTAGATTTGAATCAGAAATCTTCCACTTTTGAGCTAAGAGAATTAAGGCATGCTTCTAACCCCCTCAATGCCTCAGTTTTCTTATCTTAAAGACAGTAATAATAATAATACTTCTTACCTAGAGTTTTGTGAGAATTAAATTATATAATTTAACTTAATAAATTATTATATAATTTAACTTAATAAATTATATATTAATTATATAATTTAATAAATTATATAATTTAACTTAATAAATTATATAATTTTATAAAGCATTAATCATGGTATTGGCCCACTGTAAGTTCTTAATAAACCTTACCTATCATTATAATTATTAAAGGGACAAAGAAGAAAAATAGAAATATATGGATCTTTAGTCAGAAGAGTATCAGGTTTGAGGGGTTTGAGGATATCACTGTTTTGCAAATTAGATAAGGATAGGCAGCTATAGATGGACAAAAAGAGCAAAGACAAAGAGAGCAAGGAATATGAAGCAACAGGGCAGAAAAGTTAAAAACATAGAGGTTAGGGATTGGTGTCTTTCTTTTCTGGGTAATTTTTGACAATTAGGTTGATAATTTTAAATTTCTTACTATGTTTAAAATGGAATAAAAATTGGCATTGCCTGTTTTAGAGGAAAGAAGGTATTAAGGAATTATAAAAAGATATGTAGAGTTTTACCTTATACATACTTCAAATGAAGTTACCAGTGAATCTAAATTAGGCCAACTCCCAACTCTTAGAAGTTATTTTCCTAAACTCAAGTGTTAAATCAGGAAGAAATCAACCTTGGAATTTGAAATTTTTATTAGTCTCCTGTTGTCGCTGTAACAAATTGCCACAGGTAATGGCTATAAGCAATATACATTCATTATCTATGGGTTAGAAGTCTGAAATGGTTCTCACTGGGCTAAAATTAAGGTACAGAGGGATGCATTATTTTCTGGAGAGCCCAGGGATAATACGTTTTCTTGCCTTTTCCAGCTTTTAGAGGCTGTATGCATTCCTTGGTTTATGGTCAGCTTTTATTTTCAAGGCCAGCAATGGTTAGTCAAGCCTTTCTTATACTACTAGTCTCTGACACTGACTCTTCTTCCTTCTTCCATATTTAAGGATTCTTATGATTACACTGTGCCCTCTAGGATAATCCAGGATAATTTTTCCCCAGCACAAGATCAGTAATTAGAAACCTTAATTCCATTTGCAACCTTAAGGATTTTGTAAGCTATTGCCATTCCAATAGAACATGGTCATTTGGGGAGGACCAATCTCATCCCTTCCACAAGAATGTACAATACTGACTACATTCTGCTTTAGTTCTTCATGTTTACAGAACTCAAATAGAATAGTTACAAATTTTGTATTGTCATAATTATGAGTACTTACTTAATACCATGAATGGAGATTACTTCTCCATTGGAGTTAGAAAACTCTAATGGAGTTAGAAAGTAGTTCCTCCCACTTACATATAATAATAACAAGTGGGAAAATTGATTAAACATTTTATGCAATAATTTCCTCATTTTAAATGAGTGCATAATATGTACTTCATATTGTTGTGGTGAGAGTTACATAAATTAATTTATATATAGAATTTAGGAAAGCAACCAAATTGAAAAGGAAGACACAAAATGATTTTTGTTTGCAGATGACATGTTCTTATATGCTGAAGACCCTAAAGATTCTACGAAAAGACTCTTAGAAATAATAAACAAATCCAATAAAGTTTCAGGATATAAATCAACACATAAAAACCAATACTGTTTTGGAAACAGGGTCTCAATTTGTTGCCCAGGCACCATGAGGGCAGTGGCATGATCAAAGCTCATTGTAACCTTAAACACCAGGGCTCCAGGGATCCTCTTCTCTGAGCCTCTCAAATAGCTGAGAGTACAGGTGTGAATCACCATGCATGGCTAATTTTTCTATTTTTTTGTAGAGATGGGGGTGTCACTATGTTGTTCAGGCTGGTCTCAAACCCCTGACCTCAAGAAATAGTCTTGCCTTGGCCTCCCAAACATGAGCCACCACACTTGGCCAGTCATATTTTTATGTACTAACAATGATTAACATAAAGAGAAAATTAAGAAAGCAAATTAATTTACAATAGTATTGAACAGAATAAAATACTTAGAAATCAATTTAAGCAAGATGGGGAACAACTTATACAGAGAAAAAAACTAGAAAACACTGCTAAAGAAATGGAAGAAGACACGAAGGGAAAGACATCCATATTCATGAATTGGAAGAGTTTTTGTTAAAATGTCCATATTACTCAAAATGATCTATAGATTCAATGAATCCCTACCAAAATTCCAATGTTATTTTTTACAGAAATAAAAAAAAAAATCCTTAAATCCATAGGGAATCACAAAGGACCTCAAATAGCCAAAACAATCTTGAGAAAGAAAAATAAAGATAAAAAGATAAAGGCCTTACATTACTGGACTTCAAAGCTTTTTATGAAGCTATAGTAATCAAAAAAGCATGATACTGGAATAAATTCAGACATATCAACCAATGGAAGAGAATAAGAACTCAAAAAATAAACCTGTGCACATACAGGCCAAGAGTGCCAAGACTACATAATGTGGAAAGGACAGTCTCCTCAATAGTCTTAGGAAAACTGGATATCTACCTGCAAAAAAGTAAAACTAGACCCCTAACTTCTACCATACACAAAAATGAATTTTCAAAGTGAATGGAAAACATAAATGAAAGACCTAAAATTATAAAACTCTTAGAATAAAACCCATGGAAAACTATATAGCATTAGCCTTTGCAATGATTTCTTGGATATGACCCTGAAAGCATAGGCAACAAAAAAATAGATGAACTGGGACTACATCAAACTAAAAAGTTTCTTCACAGCAAAAAAAAAAAAAAAAAATCAACAGAGTGAAAAGGCAATCTATGGAATGAAAGACAATGTTTGTAAACAATATGTCTGATAAGAGGTTAATAGCAAACTCCAAATGAGAAACTCCAAAACTCAATGGCTAAATAAACAAATAACTTTACTTAAATATAGGCAAAGATCTTAAATAGACATTTCTCCAAAGAAGAAATATAGCACCGTTTATTGAACAGGGATTCTTTTCCCCAGAGTATATTTTTACATAAGTGGTATGGGAAAACTGGATAGCCATATGTAAAGTACTGAAACTGCACTTCCTACCACTCAAAAATAAACTCACAATGGATAAAAGACTTAAACCCAAGGCAAAAAACTATAAGAATCCTAGAAGAAAATTTTGGAAAAATTCTTGTTGATATTAGCCTAAGGCAAAGAATTCATGGAGAAGACTCCAAAAGCAATCACAGTAACAACAAAAATAAATAAATGAGATATGATGAAGTTTCAAAGCTTCTGCACAGCCAAGGACATAATCAAAAGAGGAAATAGATAACCTACAGAATGAGAAAAAAAAATTGCATGCTATACTTCTGCTAAAAGACTAATAACCAGAATATACAAAGAACTCAAGCAAATCAGCAAGAAACATCCAAACGACCGTATTAAAAAGTGGGCAAATGACATGAACAGAAACTTTTCAAATGAATATATACTAATAGTTAACAAACTCATAAACAAATATTCAACATCTCTAATGGAAATGTAAATCAAAACCACAATAAGATATGATTTTAGTTGTTATAATTATTAATCAACCTATGATCTATATAATCACTTAAATTTTGCATTTTTATATACAGTAGAACCTCTGTAAGTTGACCACACAAGGGAGTATAACAAGCTGGTCAACATATGGAGGTGGTCAACATAAAGCACTTACATTGAGTACATATGATACATGTCTGGCTAGGAAAGTTTGGTCAAATTAAGGAGGTAGTCAATGTAGGAAAGTGGCCAACTATAGAGGTTCTACTGTATCAATCATTAAGAATTCATCCACATTTTCAGTCCATCTATTTAGCTGGCATTGTTGAATATGTATCGCAAAATGGTTACCATGCTACAACATAGAAATTACAAAGTATCTTGCAATTGCAAAGCACTTTTCTTTTTTTGCTTTTTTTTTTTTTTTGGCTGGGGCTAGGTTTGAACCCGCCACCTCCGGCATATGGGACTGGCGCCCTACTCCTTGAGCCACAGGCGCCACCCAATTGCAAAGCACTTTTCATGTTCCATGTTTATCGTATATGATCCTACTTAGAAGAAATTATTCTTGCCATTAGGATTTAGAGTCTCCTTGATAAAACAACAGATTACAAACAAATACCAAAGACATGGTATTTAAGTTTTGCATTGCTATGGATGGGAACTCACTCACATTTGAGTAGGAGTCAGACTGCAGAATTAGGAGCACCAAAGTAAGGAACGAGAAAGCATCCACCATCTCAGCCTACATTGAGCATTTCCCTGTGACAGGGCTGTGAAGACTGGACTCAGCAGTTCAAGAAAACAAGAACAACAAAAGTAGGCAAAGGGAAAAGGAATTTATTGTGGTTCATAAGTTTCTCCTATTAAGCAATAAATTCCACCCTACATATTTCCAGATTTATGCTTCTTCCAAGTAAGAAGTGGTGAAAAAACCTAGAAGCAAAATTATTTGTGCAAACACTATGCCTCCTTCCCCAAAGTTGGTATTTTAGTATATTGACTGTTTCATTTGTTAGTCATTGATCTTATAATCGCTCCACACCATAGAGGATCTAGTATGAGAAATTTGGGCATATTCTCCAAGATAAAGAAAAGACCAGTACGAGGTAAGTGGAATGAGAAATCACACAAAGGAAGTAAATAAAGACACAAGATAAGAATTTCAGCCTAAGCATTTCATTCCTTCCCCACATCTCTGGAGTCTTTCTGCTCATTGGGAGCTTTGCTCTCAGGTGGATTTCTGAGAAGAGAAAGCCACCATTTGCTCAATATACCCTGGGGCCACCCAGCTGCCAAGTACCAGCTGAACAGAGGTGCATCAAGAGGCTTGCAGTCAAAAGGCAGCAGGATGGCCAAGTGCCATCAATTTCTGCAGCAAGTCTGGCATCTTGGCATCTTGCTATTCTCCCCCTCCCCCAGGTTAATTGCTAAGAACCTCGGCCTTGAAAGCTGCTTATCATACCAACTTCAGTTACCTTCTCCTTTGCCTGCATCACCCTAATCCCTTACCTCCTTATGCCTCAGTGGGAAAATGAAGTCTCTCCTATACCTGGATCTATTTGTGAGATCACCCAAGCTTGAATGTAAATGTTTCTCTCCCCCTCTTCCACACACCCATGGGTAAGGCAGAATTGCCACGTCCCCCTTGGACCTGATTGCTAGGCAACACTCAGCCATGTGAATTTGTCACTTCTGTTTGGCGCAAATTTCAATTTCACCTCCAACTGTAACAACACTGCTCGATATATTTTAGATGCCACTGTGGTTGGATGGCATCCCAGGAAAGATGTGAAGTGCTACTGCCAGGAATGAATGATTGGCATTGGGTAAAGCAATTCTCTGAACTCAGCCTTGGCATACCATTAATTGTTAAGTCTGTTCTGCTACCACCAACCTCTTGTCAGAATCGTGTCTATTGTAAGCCTTTGCGACAAGAGTCCAAATGGTAGAGTTCTCTCCCTCTGTAAGATCCGAATCATGTCAATAATGAAGCAGTGGATCTTTCAGCTCACAATATATTACTTCTAACTACTTCCATCTATTGGCTCCCCTTTTCTGTGAAAAGAAATGGTTACACGTCTGAATATTTCTGAGCTGAGAGCCACCGTGTGCCAATTCAGGTTCTGGCCCTGAATAGGAGAGTTACCTTCCCCTTGGTTCCTTCCTCACAGTATGCTTTTATTTGTGCTGACATTATAAATGCTACAGTGAAGAAACAAGCTATTAATGGAAGATGATAAAATTAATGCTAAACACACTCTGCTGACAATAAACATATAACATTTGACATGTAAAATTTACATACTGACATTAGATCAGAAAACATGCACCATATAAATAATCATAATTTTTGAAGGAACAAATGCCATTACTGGCAACATCTAATGCTATAATCCCCAAAGTCTCCAATATTTTTACCTATATAATACTTATATATGTTGAATATTATTTCTCCTTAAAGACACATTCAATTTCCCAGCCACCTACATCCAATATCCTTGGATGTAGCATTCTCTAAAGATGCTACTGCATGGAATTCTCTCACTTTTTGTGCTTTGAGTTAATAATGGTGAAAATCATAAATCTGTTCTGATTCCCTGTCAGTCCCTATGTTCACCAACTTTTTAGTCAATTTATTATTCTTTTTTCTCAAATCAAAACATCCTCAGAAAGCTTGAAAATATTTTCCTGGAATGAGTCTAATTAAAAAGGGGTCAGTCGGCTATGAGTAAAAACAGTGTTTCAGACTTTGCCTGCCTTCTCTGATTCATTGGAAACAAAAGGAGTTTCTGTAACAGTGTGAATGAACCATGAAGTGTGCATGTTCTTTTAAGAAAGGCCAAGGGTGCAGTTCTATTTTCTTAGCTCTGCTTTCATATTTATGTGTCTCATTTCCAGCTCATTGCTGATGCCTCAGTTGCGCTATCCATCACCACTTTTATCCTCCTTGTTCCTCAAAAAGAACATAAAATCCTTTTTTTATGTGGTGGTAATATTATTGCAAATAAAAGCAAATACCAAAATCTTTATTAGTCTGCCAAAATAATAAACTATTTAATAAAAGCATGCTGTAAAAATAAGGTCATTTGCATCATTCAAGTTACTTGCAGGAAATACAGAGAATTATTGGTCAAAAAAGTACAAACTGACAGGAATTATTTCTGTTGTTCATCTGACACACCCTACAATAAGATTAATATTGTGTTTATATTTTGTATATATTCTGGGTTTTAATCCCTTCACTGGTACTCAAAACTGGTTTCACATTGGAAAATGAAAAAAAAGTCATAATATACTGATTTATTCTTCATAAAAAAGATTTTTTGGTGAAAGAAAAGAACTAATTTGTTTTTGGTACCTTTTTCAGAAATGTAGAAGTTACCATCTGGTAATCATGATATTCCAAGATTTATTACCTAAATATTTGCCTTCTTAATATCCAATATCAATTTTATTTGCTGTGGATTTGTGTCTGTGCTTCAGCTGTATAATTTTTCCCCTCTTTGTATTCACCTTTTGTCATTTCTGCATGTACACCAATATAGGATGTTTTATTTGAGGTTAGTTTAATATTGAAAGTTAACAATAAATGTGCTATTTCTAAATATATGTCTAATGTTTGATCTTTTAGCCTATTGTAATGCAAACCTACTAATTCTTTTTCCCTTGCAATTTTCATCCTCAGCTGGTAGATTTGGAAATATATTATTGATATGTTTGTAACATAGCAAAATCAGTAGCCAGGGTAAGGATTAAAATATAATTAATATAGTTTTACTTTCCAAGAGCAACCTGTATACAGGTTCTTCTGCATAAAAAAGTAAACATGACAATTAAGTAAATATTATAAATATTTAAAAAAATTATATGATTTATATTACTTGTTTCATGATGATGTTTATACAATAAAAAAAGTCTTTCAAACTCCAGTTATTCCTATTTTCACTTTATAAAAGTCTTTTGTCTATAGTTGTTTCTTTGGGATACAAATTAACCATTGTCAGTTTTATTGCTACCAGAAAATGAGGTGCAATTTCTATTACAGGTTAAAAACCTATGGGATAACTCAACCATGAAAATTTGGACATGGGAAATAATACTTTTAGAGGCAAATAAAAGCAATTAAATTCAGATGCTATATGTTATGGCTGAATTGCCTCCCCACTCCGATTTTGAAGACTTAACCCCCAATATCTTACAATGTGATTTTATTTGGAGAAAGGACCTTTACAGACGTTATAAAGCTTAAATGAGGTCATATGGGTGGGTCCTAATCCAATAAGACTGGTACCTTTTTAAGAGAAATTTGTTTTTGTTTTTTTGTTTGTTTGTTTGTTTTTATTAAATCATAGCTGTGTACATTAATGCAATCATGGGACACCATACATTACACTGGTTTTATGCTAAGAGACACCAGGATGATGTAGCAAAGACAAATTGTCATGCAAATAGGCAGCAAGAGGGCAACCATCTGTACCAGGAGAGAGAGGACTTAGAGAAAATCAACTCTACCAGCACCTCAATGTTAAATTTCTAGCCTCCAGAACTGTGAGAAAACTAATTGCTGTTGTTTAAGCCTCCCAGTCTGGGGTATTTTGTTATGACATCTATAGAAAACTAATACATTATGCAAAATAAATATTTTTTTAAATTTGTGATACAAATCAAAGACATTATTTATTTTGGTCAACATTACTGCCTGAATAGATTGAAGATACACAATCCGACTGACTCATTCTTATGATACAACAAAAGATCTTTGTACCTTGGATGTTCTTAACCTGGGGTCCATAGACCACAAAAGCCTCTTGATATTTAGGATAGGCCACATGTTGTGGGCTTTGCATGGGAGAAGTATGTCATTCCAAAAGGTAAGAACCACTTAAATCTTAGAATACTGTTTCTATCTGATGAATCAGTAGGCAATAGAGATTGTTCCCTGATGGAAATAAAATTTAATGCTGTGTATTAACAGATTTAAATAAGCAGTAAGATTCTTATCAAATGAACAATCTGGCAGGTTCACAGTGATCGGTTTGAAGAAAATTATGAGTCTTGAAAATTTTGTCAGAAAACCAAATTAACCATTTTTTTATTTCTGGTAAGCATGTTTCTGAGATAGCTTATTGGCCTACAGCTTCCAGGCTTATAAGGATCACATAAATTCTGAAGAATTTGCAATATGGTAGGTCCAAGGAAAAACATCTGCAAATTTGGCAAATCTTTTTCTATCCTGAGAAAAAGATTTCTCCCAACTAATGCTTGTTGGATTTGTCAACTAATTTTACTAAGTTCTTTTACCACCATCTTTTGGATTCATCAAACTCAGTACTAGAGATTGGGTGGGAGAATCAAAAGCACTGAAATGTAAAGTCTTTGGAACACTGCTTTGGGGCCTGAGTATCCACTATCAGACATATCCTGCCTAGTAAAACATAGAAGGAAAGACATCTTCCACTCTGCCTACCACTTACTCAAGAATCTATTCTTACTATTTTTTTTTTTTTTTTTTTTTGAGAAACGCAGTGTAGCTGTGAACAAAGGGCAGCAGGAGCAGATCACAGCCAGCAGTTTTGGCATCCAGCATAGAGACATCAGCTAATTACTAATCTGCTCTTAGACAATGAGTGAAACCCAACTCCAAAGCTGGTACATTTTCTGCAACATCAAGTGTTTCCTGTCTTACCCATCTACTTCTTGCTTTGGCAGGTCTCTATGCCTATATTTAAAATATCCTCTAAAAGTAGTATCATCGTACCTCAGATGATAAGTAAATTAGTGTTTGTCTGATATGGCAAATCAAGCATAGGCAGAAAGTGAAAAGGGCCTCCCACAATGCTCACAGCTCCATATAAACAACTGAAATAACGTATTTATGGAGATGACAAAAACCACATCAACTTATAAAAACCAAGCACAAGATTCATATTTTGAGTGTGTAAACCAAATAATCAACCCCTTTCCATATCCATTTAAACCCATAGTAAATGCTTAATAAATATATGTAATTTTAATAACTATTAGGTCGTTGATTAATTAATTAAAGACAGTATGACATTTTATTAGTCTCCTATACTCTCTATAACAAATTACAATAAATTTAATGGCCTAAAAGAAATTCATTCTCTTTTAGTTCTTGAGGACAGATGTCCAAAAATCTGTTTTCTTGAGCCAGATTCAAGGTTGCAACAGAACTGAACCCCCTCCCAAGGCTACAGAAGAATCTGTCTGTTTCCTTGCCATTTCCAGCTTCTAGAGCTGCATGTTTTGCATTCATTGACTTGTGTCCCTTCCTTCCTGGTCAAAGCTACTAATATAGCATCTTGCTTCAATTTTCAGCTGCATTTTTTGCATTCATTGACTTGTGTCCTCTTCCTCCATGGTCAAAGCCAGCAACATAGCATTTTGCTTCAGTTTTCACACTGCCTTCTATTCATTTCTGTAGTCAAATCTCCTTCTGCCTCTCTCTTCTACAGACACGTGTGACTGTGTTTAAGGATAATCTATCTCAAGATTCTCAATTTAATCACATCAACAAAGTTCCTTCTGCCATATAAAATAACTTCACAGGTCTCAGGGATTAGAACCTATCTGGGTATTTGGGGGGCACCTTTTTAGCCTATTCTAGGCATTCATGCAGAACCTTTCTTTATCAAGGTATACTGGAGAATTGAAGCAGTTACCAGATATTGTAAGCAAAAGTCTATGTAATTAAGGGCATGGGTATGTATGTATGGTGTACATTATATATATGTATGTATGTATGTATTTATTTATTTTGAGACACCCTCAGTAGAGTGCTGTGGTGTCACAGCTCACAGCAACCTCCAACTCTTGGGTTTAAGCAATTCTCTTGCCTCAGCCTCCCAAGTAGCTGGGACTACAGGTGCCCACCACAGTGCCCGGATATTTTGTTGTTGTAGTTGTCATTGTTGTTTAGCTGGCCTGGGCCAGGTTTGAACCCTCCAGCCTCAGTGCATGTGACTGGCACATAACCAGTGTGCTACAGGCGCCGAGCTGGAATAGTATTTATTGAATGCTTACTGTTTGCCAGATATAGCTCAAAATGTTTCAACAAATTATATAGGTTAATAGCAACAACAACAAAAATTATGAGGCAGGTTTTTTGTTATTCACATTTTATGAATGGAGAAACTGAGAAATTCAAAGCGAGATTATTAAATTAACTCAAGTTCTCATTATTAGCACTCTAAATTATCCAGATTGTTTATATAAATAAATTTCTTAAAAGGTCATTTCATACTGCCCATCTGGTTATTCCAGAATATCATATAGTTTATAGACCTGCAACAACAATGTATTTTTTACATCAAAGTTATTTTTGGACAAAGTTTAAAGTCTATGCTTTGATATTCTTACTTGGGATGGCTTCTAAATAATAAAACTACCAATATCTCATTCTTCTACCAGCAATGATAGTCTTTTTTTTTTTTTTGGTCTGTCAACAGAGTTTATTATCATATTAGCCTTTTTAGCAACTGAGTCTATATTCTCTGCTGAATAAACAAGCACAATGCTTTTTTTATGGTGAATAGGTTTGTAATATACCTGTACAGTATTTATTCACATCCTCCTGAATTGAAACAGGAGGTTTCCAGAGCAGAGATCAAACTTATTTTTATTTTTTAACTTTTTTTTTTTTATTGTTGGGGATTCATTGAGGGTACAATAAGCCAGGTTACACTGATTGCAATTGTTAGGTAAAGTCCCTCTTGCAATCATGTCTTGCCCCCATAAAGTGTGACACACACCAAGGATCCACCCCCCTCCCTCCGTCCCTCTTTCTGCTTCCCCCCCCATAACCTTAATTGTCATTAATTGTCCTCATATCAAAATTGAGTACATAGGATTCATGCTTCTCCATTCTTGTGATGCTTTACTAAGAATAATGTCTTCCACTTCCATCCAGGTTAATACGAAGGATGTGAAGTCTCCATTTTTTTTAATGGCTGAATAGTATTCCATGGTATACATAGTCTTAATTTTAATTTCTGAGCACCTTTCCTTTCTCCAAAGATCACAAAGTTCGGGATAGGTTTACACAGTAATAAAAAGCAATTTCTCTCACCAAATAGGCTTGAGATAGATGGATTTAGCAGGCCTTTCTACATGCTAAGTTTCTGAGGTTACTCAATAATTGCTTGTTTTCATTTGAACATATTCTCAGAGGCCCAGTGTGGTGGTTCGCACCTGTAATGCTAGTAATCCCAGCACTTGGGAGGCTGAGGTGGTTGGATTGCTTTAGCTCAGGAGTCCAAGACCAGCCTGAGTAAGAGCAAGACCCATCTCTACTAAAAATAGAAAAACTCAGCATAACCAGGTGTTGTGGTGAGTATGTGTTTCCAGGAAGCCGAGGCAGGAGGAGGGCTTGAGCCCAGGATTTTGAAGTTGCTGTGAGCCAGCCTGACTCCACGGCACTTTACCCACGGGGACAGAGTAAGACTATGTTTCTTAATTAACTAATTAATTTGTAAAGGTGAAATTATTCTCTGAATGTTTTCCTCATAACTTTTAAAACTTGTATTTACCCTTGCTTTCAGTGTGTAGTCTTACAAAAGGAAATCTTTTTCCTTTATTCTTACAGGTCACCCACATACTTGTTTTTCATTGCCACAGGAGAAGGGAGAGTGAACAAAAACAGCTACATTGTTTAAGATCTTTTTATACACTTTCATTAATTTTTGGAGCTTTCTCTAAACCTCAGTTATATGGTGGTGGATAGCAAAAGAGAAGAATCTTTTCTTAAAAAAAAAATTCTTTCTGGAGTTCTGAATAATACACTATAAATAATAGAAACATTGTAGAATTTGAAGACACAATGAAAAGTTAACGTTTCATATACATTGGCAGGAATTATGGGTTTTATATTGTTTACGGATAGATTTCAAGTTACCTCAAGCATGTATAATTTATCTTGTTATTATACTATTTCCCTTCAAACATTATTGGGTTATATAATTGTCATACACCCTTCACTTAAACTAAGTGAAATCACCTGACTAGTGAGAGTTTCATATACCACAATATGTAGGAGGAAGAATAGTTATCAGCACACTCTTGCCTTTTGTCACCTTTTGACCTGTGATATTGTTGGTAGTTTATTATATTTCTCTCAATACCCAAAACATAAATATACCATTGTAATATTATACATAAAGAAGATAACTAAAAAACAGGATCTAAATAAAATGGTGATTGATTGTATGTAGTGATTGGTCAAGTCATGTCCAGATGAAACCTATAGGGAAAGGTTAATTTTATTTTTAATAATGAAAAATACTGAGAACAAATGATATTGAGAGCAAGCACTGTATGGTCAATGGAGTCATGAAGTTTAAAAATTAATACAACAGAAACCCATATGATAATTAAAGAATCAAAACTGGCACTGTACTTTAGCTTTATTTCAGCTTACGAGACAGCTGGAGAATTACAGATATACACATACACAGACAGAGGGAAAAAATCTGAAAGCAATGTTCTTTCTTGTTACCCTTTGTTTAGGGTAATATGAAAAGCGTTTTAATTAAAAAGTCATTGAAGAAAAAAATTATCAAAGAAGAAACATCTGAAATAGAACAGGAAGCAGGTTCCTCAAGTGACTTAGCAGTTTTCGGTAGCGTCAACTGTTGCAGTGAAAACAAAGATTTCTAATCTGAGAACTTGGCAGGTGAATGAATAACAGATTTCCCAATATAACATTTTGATTTTTGAGAAATACATGGATTTGTGATTTTTGTCTTTTGCTTGCTCCCCATTCAGTCACAAATTTTATTACCTGCTTGGGATGATGATTGCAAATATTCTCAATTAAAATAATTCTTGGTTCTCTGTTGATTGAACAATTTCCTAGATCTTTTCTGGATCTGTAAGGTAGTTTAATGCCAGCAAATGCCAGCATATCCTTAATACGCTAATATGAAGATATGCATAGGCCTGTGATGTTTACAGTTAAAATGGAAGAGAGGACCTAATTAAGAGGTTTAGGTATTTAGTGTTGGAGTATCATTTTGAACTTATTGATTTCTGTCACCTTATTAATTTCTCTCTCAACTTTTTGATTTTATTGACTGCCAATGTTGGGAAGGTGCAGAGTTGTTGGAGATATTTTTATGCCCTCTAGTGCACCCTCTTAGGTTTCTTTCAGTGCAATGAATGTTGTATTAATGAGGGCTATTGTCAACACTATGCCAATAAAACTGCCAATTAAGACAAGAAAAGGCACTCCAGGAGATTTTTAAAAACATAAATTAGCTGGGTAATTGGCCTATATAAAAATACATTTCAAAATATAAATTTCTCACTAATAAAATGCTTTGGAACAGACTACATTCCACCTAAACATTCTGTTCTTCCTCATCATCTCCACAGCAACTTTGCAAATATTCCCTTATTCACTTGGCCATGGCAAGTAATGATATAGGCCTTGGGAGAAATACAGACTATAAATTTACTGTCCATGCATGTGCATCCTAAGGTGAGGGCAGGTATGGAAAATAATGAGCAAATCAATTTTTGAAAATTATTCGAAAGCCTGCTATAACACACTTTGCAGAATGAAAACAGATGGTCTTTAAGATCTGCATTATATTGACAGGGAAATTATAACCCAGAACACTAAGAGTATTTTTTACTATGATGGCAGAGGGAAACAAGCCAACATCTCAGAGAATATGGTACTTTGCCCTGACAAAGTAAATTGTGAAAATGCCAGATTTCCACAATATTACATCTTGCAGAATAAAATCATCTAACTTAGTAAATGCTTTTAGTTGTCTTTCTTCAGTGGGTCAGAGTCCATTACTTATATGTTATCTTTTAAATCACAGTATGATTGTTGTGAAGTATTGTATGCCTACAACTCACTTTCATACATCAGTTTAGTTACCCTTACTTATTGACATAATTTAAAAATCATTAGTAAAGTTTTTTCACGACACATATGGTTGGAATAATCTTAATTTTTAGAAATGGTAGAACACTAGAGAACCAACAACCTTTGGTTATGGTTATTAAATATTATGCCAATTTGGTAGGCATTTTTTTGCTTCCATAAACTGGGTAATCCTCTGAAAAATTCTTACACTGCTGTGAACTTGATTTAAGCAAGTCACCTTTTCTCCTTATCTTCAGAAGAAAAAAAATACTTCTCTAAAACTACTATTTTTCCTTAGAGATCATTTAAACCTTTTCTACCTTATTGTCTCAGACAAAGCCTAAGAGTCCTAATTGTCTCTATACCAGTGAAGAGTGTTCATATAATTTAAAATACTTCTTTCAGGTTACTCAACTTTTTTCACCCATCCATCCACCTACCCATATTCATACAACACTAACTGCCTAGTATTATTGGCATTAAGACTAAGAAGATAGGAATCTATAATATCTTGTTTTAGGAAATGTATATTATTCAAGGTCCTAGCAGGTAACTTAAAGAGAAGTTAGTGAAAGAACTGTATAGAGAGGTAGATGTGAAGGATCCAGAAGGGACATTGAAGTATCCAAGAACTGGCACCTTTACAGAGTCTAAGCCATTCCTAGTCCTGACAGGGAAAGGGGAGGATATGGTGTTACCAGTACTCAGTTGGGGCTGGAACTGTGGAAGTGGGGCCATGAGGCAGACGTATTAATAAAGAGTACAACCACTGTCAGGAACAACAGCGTGAAGTTCAGAAAGAAAGCACCAAAATAAATATTCCCACTTCTTTTTCCTTTCCCATTCTCCTGCCTGGAACTCCCAACAGCAAAAACACAACAGAAAGCCAGAAGGCAGGGCCCAAAGTGATACAGTCCAGATGGGATCCACAGCAGAAAAGAAATTGGGGGTATGAAAGTCAGTCTCTAGGGAAGTCCCCAGTGGTCCCTGCCTCCTGATATTCTCCCCTTGAGGGTAAACTGGATATAGGCACACACTTCAAATGACTAGAATATGGCAAAAGTGGTGGAATATCACTTCTGAGATAAGCTTTTATCCTTGCTTCCATCTTGGGCTTTCATCTTGGACACTCTCTTGCTCACTCTTAGGGAGCTGGTATGCTATGAGCTGCCCTATGGACAGTCTCACACAGGAAGAACACCAGAGAAGTCTCCAGACTGGCAAGGAAATGAAGCCCTCAGCCCAATAATGAGTGAGGAACTGACCCCTGTTGACGTCTACATGAGTGAGTTCGTAGGTGTATCCTTCATCAGGCAAGTCTGTGGATGAGGCTTCTGCCCTATGAGAGAACCTGAGCCAGAGGACCTCACTAAGCCACATTTGATTTTTGACCACAGAAATAAAGGATTGTTGTTTTAAGCTACTACATTTGGGGGGTAATTTGTTATGCAGCAAGAGATAACTAATGTAATAAATGAACAGAGAGTAAATATCCCAGTTCACTATTTTTGCTTCATAGCATTCATTTTCCCCTTCAATCGACTGAAGAAATTCTTTCCTCACACAAGATGTGGCACTTGTCTCATTAGCTACTCTATAGTCCTGGAGTAATTGGGTCTGTGGGCTTATCTGAGCCACTTTCAGGTATACTGAAGTCAAAACCTTGTTTATCCCCTGACCTCTGTAAGTCCATACTCTGACCATTGGATCTTGATGGTGTTTTGTGTCCTAAGGATCACCATTATTTCAGAGTCAGGACTGGGGATTACCTGAAAACTTATTAAAAATGTAAATTCTCAAGCTTTATCTCAGACCAATGAATAAGAAATTTGGGAGAATTGAGCCCAGTGAAAATCATCCTGGTAAGTGATCACAAGCTCATCTAGAAATGCAATGGAGGGCACATATTCTTCTTTGAAGGGACCTGGCCTACTCCTTAATTAAGAGGCTTCAGGTCTATAAATTGGCTTAAGTCTGAGAACTGAGGCTAATAATTCTCAATATGACAATTTAGGTTGGTTTCTTCCCACTAGAAGTAAGGCATTTTTATTTTATATGAGTGAAGAGATACCTTATTAGGTTGTCCATCTATTTAACTCCTAAGGACCTTATGATCAATTAACCTTTGGCATATGTTTATTATGGTCAAAACACTTCAATTACTACTCTATAACCTGTGCCTTATTAAGATAATTGGGCCCAGATTTTCTCTGATACTTCGCCTATAATACTTTTGGATCCCATCTTTTTCATTCAAATCAGGGAGTTCATTTTCATGATCCTATCTCCTATGTCCATCATCTCCTATGTCCATCAGCTATTATGTCCATCAGCTATTATGGACAGTCACCACAGAGGTTTTCAAGGATGCTGCTGTTTCCCTCGCCAGTGCATTTTATTATGTTTTGATGAAGGGGGTGTCCTTTAGACCATCCGGGATTAAAAGGAGAAGATAGTAGAGCAAATTTTTTAGATCTGTACCCTTTCTCTTAGCCATCTCCTTGTCTATGTTATTTCTGGGAAGTTCTATAATCTCAATCTCAGGGACAACTATTGAGTCCAGGCTTCTACTGACCCAGCTAACTGTTAGCTCATTCCCAACTATGCTAGCTAAAATACTAAACCAAATCTTATATACATGAACTGTTAGCTCATTCCCAACTATGCTAGCTAAAATACTAAATCAAATCTTACTGGAAGCCACATATATATATTTTATACATTCCCATGGTTCTCAAACTTGAACATGCATCAGAATCACCAGTTGTTATTAGAACAGATTGCTGGGCTCAATGCTCCCAAATTTCTTTTTCATTGGTCTGGGATAAAGCTTGAGAATTTATATTTTTAATAAGTTCTCAGGTAATTCTGATACTGACTAGTCCAATGACCAGATTTTAAGGACCACTAACCTAATTTAATCTTCAAGTCCCTTCTCATCTCTTTAGAATCCCATCTAATTCATGCCTGCCAGATTCTCACCTAAATAAATTGGCAAAATGACTGCCTCCTAGATCAGAACTCCAAATTTTCCCTCAGGATTATTCTGGGATTTAATTCTCTTACAACTCTGGAAGCAGTGAGGGGTGGCATTGAAAAGTGACTGTGGGTTGTGGGAAGTTGCCTTGTAGATAACAGACAACCCCTTGAGAGACAACTGCTCCAAGTGAAGTTATTAAAAAATATTTATCCAAGCAAAGACTGGTTTCTCCTGACAGTGGAAGAAAGCTGCTTCCATTTCCAAGGCAAGTTTAAGGGAATTTGGGGATCTAATTTGTTAGCTTCACCTATGCCTGCCCAATATCTCCATCCCAAATTTTAGTGTTTTACTTTTTCCCAGCAAATGCCCCTACCTTAACATAAGAAATGTATATTCTGGGCGGCACCTATGGCTCAGTGAGCAGGGTGCCGGCCCCATATACCAAGGGTGGCGGGTTCAAACCCAGCCCTGGCCAAACTGCAACAACAAAAAAAAAAATAGCCGGGCATTGTGGCGGGCGCCTGTAGTCCCAGCTACTGGGGAGGCTGAGGCAGAAGAATCGCCTAAGCCCAGGAGTTAGAGGTTGCTGTGAGCTGTGTGATGCCACAGCACTCTACAGAGGGCAATAAAGTGAAACTCTGTCTCTACAAAAAAAAAGAAATGTATATTCTAATCACAGACCCTAAGTTAATAAGTCCTGCTTAAAATTTCCATAAAAACTTCCTGATCTTCCTTTCATGTTTTAAGAGTCCAAATACCAAGCTATTCTTGCCCCGTTATAAACTTTAAAACACAGACAGGGTCAGCCCACCTCACAATCTCTGTAATCATCATAACTGCCATTGTGAGCGATTGCCACAGCCATGACATCTCCTAAAATCATACATCATCTGACACCCTACCCAATACCAAAACCAGTGATAATTTGAGTCACTATGTTGTAATTGCAGGCCATGAATTACATGTGTGACTCACTTTCTTCACTTAATTATCTATCCAACAAACTTGTTCAAATCAGTCAACTCATTTTTTAAATACCAATATGATCTCTCTCATAATTGTTTCCCCAGTTACTTTACTTCTTGATGTTTTCTTCACAGGAGTTCAAAATGTGGTTTCTTAAGTATTAATATAAATAGCTCGAAGGCTCTTACAACAGTATTCAGTGACAAGACAAATGTGAAGTAAAATAATTTCCTTAAAAAAACAAGAAATACAGCCAAAACTTCCAGATTAGTTACTTTAGTTTTAATGTCTATGCCATTCATTCTTTCACCCAACAAATACCTTTGAGCGCTTCCTATGCACAAGGCCGACAAACAGGAACTGGAAGCATAGCAATAAAGAGGTTTGTAGCTTATTCTGTTTACCCTGTCAGGACCCATCCTTCATTCTGGGCCTTGCTTTCTGCTCCAAGGGGCTGATCTCTGTGAACTGCATCAACAGTTCCTTACCCTCTGACTTTCTATGGTATTCACTCGGTGGGAAGAAAAATAGAAAATTTGGTGACCTATGATAAACTACTACATCTACTAGATAGGATCTTGCCAATGTATGGAAATAAAATAATCTTGATCAAAAATCTTGATAAGTCTTAAGAAACAAAACTCCTCCTAGAGATACAAAATCAATTTGGGATATTTAATTAAGTGTAACCAATATGGGCAAAATGTTCCCATCCACTCACACATTAGTATTTTGCAATAATAACATGAGAATATTTCAACTGATTGATAACAAAAAATATGCATTTCTAAAGAGAACAGAGTTAAGAACATATACATTTCTTTTTGCCTGAGAGAGAAGAATGAATCAGTGATAAAAGAAAAAATATCCCATAAACAAATTAAGTAGATGTATTTACTCACTTCTTATTAATGTTTCTCACTACCTATTATTTTTAAAAAAAATGAAGGAATTTTATGACAACGATTCTTCCTAATTATTTTTACTATCAATATTTTGAAATTAAAATAAATTTTTCCAAAGAATTTCATATCTATAAAATGTGCTCATTTTTCTCAAGTTAAAATACAAAATTACAACCATTGTACATAACAATTATATTAAAATTATGTGTGCATAGGTGCACAAAAATGTGAAAAAATTAATATCAATATTTCTGTAATTATTATTTAATAATTAATTATCATCTCATCAACTATGAGATGAATAACTTTAAGTATCATAGTGTACTTTTTATCATCTAAGCTCTTGCATTATTTTGATTCCATGGATGCTAATTTATTAAATTTTGTTTGCTTAAAAATCTTACCTATTTTTGATGAGACTTAATTAAACTGAATAGCTTCTGTACAGCTAAGGCGACAACAATCAAAGCAAATAGACAACCTACATAATGGGAAAGGATATTTTCATATTAGTAATCAGACAAAAGTTTGATGACTAGGGTCTATAGAGAACTCAAATTAATCAACATTAAAAGAGCCAACAACCCCTTATATCACTGGGCAAGAGAAATGAATAGAACTTTTTCTTTTTTTTTTTTTTTTTTTTTTCGTAGAGACAGTCTCACTGTACCACCCTCGGGTAGAGTGCCATGGCGTCACACGGCTCACAGCAACCTCTAACTCTTGGGCTTACGCGATTCTCTTGCCTCAGCCTCCCAAGCAGCTGGGACTACAGGCACCCGCCACAACTCCCGGCTATCTTTTGTTGCAGTTTGGCCGGGGCTGGGTTTGAACCCACCACCCTCGGCATATGGGGCCGGCGCCCTACTCACTGAGCCACAGGCGCCGCCCAAATGGAACTTTTTCTAAAGAAGACAGATGAGAGATTGAGGCAGGTGGATCGCTTGAACTCATGTGTTCGAGACCAGCCTCAGCCAGAGCAAGACCTCGACTCTAAAAAATAACCAAGCACTGTGGCGAGTACCTATAATAGTCCCAGCTACTTGGAAGGCTGAAATAAGAGAAACGCTTAAGCCCAAGAGTTTGAGGTGACTGTGAGCTGTGACAGTATAGCACTCTACCGAAGGCAACAAAGTGAGACTCTGTCTCAAAAAAAAAAAAAAAGATGAATGGCTAACAAGCATATGAAAAAATGCTCACCGTCCCTAATTATCAGAAAAATGAGAATCAAAACCACCCTGAGATATCACCTAACCCCAGTGAGCATGTCGCACATCACAAAATCTCAAAACTGCAGATGCTGGTATGATTGTGGAGAGAAAGGAACACTTATACATTCCTGGTTGGACTGCAAATACAACCTCTTTGGAAAGAAGTATGGAGAATCCTCAACGAACTCAAACTAGACCTCCCATTTGATCCTGCAATCCTATTATTGGGCATCTATCCAGAAGAAAAAAAATCCTTTTACCATACAGACATTTGCACTAGACTGTTTATCACAGTTCAATTTATAATCATCAAAATGGAGAAACGGCCTAAATGCTCACCAACACAGGAATGGATTTACAAGCTGTGGTACATGTATACCATGGAATACTATTCAGCCATTAAAAACGATGGAGACTTTACATCTTTTATATTAATCTGATGGAGTGGAACACATTCTTCTTAGTAAAGCATCACAAAAATGGAGAAGCAAGAATCCTATGTACTCAATTCTGATAAGAGGACAATTAATAATCTAGTACATAGGGGAGGGCAGGGAAGGGGATATCCGAGAGAGAGAAGGAGGGAGCGGGTAGAGGTCACGGGGTGTGACATACCTCTTGGGGACAGGACATGTAAGAGGGACTTTATCCAACAAATGCAATCAGTGTAACCTGGTTCTTTGTACCCTCTATGAATCCCCAACAATAATAACAATAAAAAAACCTACCTATGTCATTCCTAACATGTTTTCTATTTTAGATAAAGGATACCCACTATACATTATCCTTCCTCACACCTGACTAGTCCTCAAGTACTATTTATTCTGTTTTTACGCTCAGCTATACAGATAAGAAATAAAGAAAAAATAGAATTATGTACACAAACAATCCAAATACACATTGCTAAACACAATAAAATTTAATCTACCTGGTTTCACCAAAGGAATAAAGCTAGCTAATGTATAAAAATCTTAATTGATGAAATGAAAGCTCAAAGAGAAAGTGACTGCAATTAAAATGTTGTTTAACCAAATTTTAACATATTACTATAATTATAATAAAAATTTTCCAAGTTTAAATTCTCTTTTTATAGGCTAGTTTTGCCAGTTCTTCTTGCAAATTGCTCCACTTTAGAGAAAAATGGGTTTCCATTTAAATAAAATAATGTATTCAACTATTCCTGTTGCCATTGAGTTGCCACTTGGAATTTAGTTTGTTGGACTTTTGAATTCATCTAATTACTCAGAAATAGCAGCTGAATAGAGAAGGCTGAGTATAGAATAAACAGAGAAGGCTATTCATGAGCTTTTACCAGAGCTACAGAATATTGCTATGAATGATTGCAGGCTATGTATGCTCTATGATGAAAAGAAATGACAGATGGGCATGATGTTCAGGATGCTTCCAATATTTTCAAAGCTGTAGTCGACCAGTTTCAAGTGATTGATTTAGAGTCCAGAACATTTATATGTTTGGACAATATTTGAGGAATAAAAATAGGTGTAGCATTGGGCTTGATGTCATCACATTTTAAGTTCATTTTAAAGAGAAGTTCTCGATGAAGAGATTCAGCGGTTGAATATGTATGCACGTATCCTCTACTTTTCTTGCAAAATGTTCTTTTCCAATGAGATTCTCAAAGGAAGGCATTTCTCTTTTTTAATGGATTATTATTACAGCTCTAGAAATTCAGAATGTGTGACAGTATATGCCATTTCTCTTCACAAACTGCAGAGGAGACAGTTTTATAGTCCTGAAATTTATGATCTAGCTTGAAAGTCAGAAAACCTGGGTTCTAGTCCCAGTTCTGTCACTAACACACTGTGTAGCCAAGCACTAATTACCTGATATATCTGTGTTTCTGTTCCTTCATTTGTATAATGAAAAGAAAATAATTTCTTCAACCTATTTCACAGGTATATTATTAGGATATATAAAATACAACTTACAAAAGCTTTAGAGCTTGTCAAAAGAAAGGTGATCTGTAAACCTAACTTATGATTACACAACACCAAATATCCCACCAGATCCAAAATACCTTCTTAAATCAGAATAGTGAATATAATTATAAAGATAGATTCTAGGTCAGGCCTGGTGGCTCACGCCTATAATCCCAGCACTAGGGAACCCAAGGCAGGAGGATAGCTTGAGCCCAGGAATTTAAGACCAGCCTTGGCAATATAGTGAGACCTCTGGTTACAGAAAATTTTAAAAATTGACAGATGTGGTGGCATATAATTGTAGTTCCAGCTACTCAGGAGGCTGAGGCAGGAGAATCACCTCAGCCTAGGTGTCTGAGGTTCCAGTGAGCTGTGATAATGGCACTGCTCAGGCAACAGAAAAACCTTGCCTCAAAAACAAAAACAAATTCTGGAAAGAAATGTTTAGGGTAGGAATATTATAAATATCAATTTAACATTTAAAAAACTGTAGTTCTATGATACAATATTCTAGGAAAAACATAACATCTGGCAATAGAGACTGGAGTTAGATGAAGATAGTCATATTTCCAATACACTGAATAACTGAAAATGAAATTCAAAGAGATTTTCATCATCCATTTCCAACTTACTGCGACTCCTTAACAATAGCATGTATAAGCCTTTGTCTACTTGGAAAAGATAAGAAACAAGGGGAAGTTTAGAATTACCTTAGAGATCAGACTGGTAGAGGGTGATGTCCTTGAAAAACAAGGCTGAGGCTTAGGTCCCGTCATTTAGTGAGTAGGGCACCAGCCACATATACAGAGGCCAGCGGGTTTGAGCCTAGCCCGGGCCTGCTAAATAACAATGACAACTGCGACAAAAAATAGTCTGGTGTTGTGACAGTCGCCTGTAGTCTCAGCTACTTGGGAGGCTGAGGCAAGAAAATCACTTAAGCCCAAGAGTTTGAGGTTGCTGTAAGCTGTGACACCACAGCAGTCTCTCGAGGGCAACATAGTGAGACTCTGTCTCAAAAAAAAAAAAAAAACACACAAGGCTGAGAGAATTGACCTTAGTTTTGAATGTATTAGATGTAAAGGTGTCCAATGTTCTTAAGTTACATTCAAAACATATTTTGGAAAGACTTTGCCTAGCCATGTTAGTTAGAATTTAAAGACTGTAGTATCTTTGACAAAGACCTTTAAATAAAACTTTATTCTTTACTATATAGTAGTTAAAAAGACTGAGACAACTCTATATGGAATGATACTACAGAATAATGTCCTAGATATATTTGGAAAAACAAAGTACAGAACAGTGAATATAGCATACTCCCCTTGGTGAAAAATAAAAGTGATATATGCTTATATATTCATAAACTCATTCTGAAAAGATACAGAAAAATGGGTAATGTTTTGCCTCATAGGAAGGGACCTGGGGGACTAGATTTCTGAGGAAGGAAAAAGACTAATTTTATTCCTTGTTCTGAAATCTGCATTGCCTGATATGTATCTAGCTACTCTATTTTTCTTTTGAATAGTGTCTGTGTAGTATTTTTCCATCCTTTTAATTTGTCTGTGTCTTCATATTTAAAGCAATTTTCTTGTACGAAGGGTACGGCTGGGTCTAGCCTTCTTGTCCAGTCTTTCAATCTGCATTTTAGGTCTTTAAATGTTTACATTAAGGTGATCATTGATATTATAGAGTTTAAATATACCATCTTGATATTTGTTTTCTGTCTCATGTTTTTTCTTCTTCTTATTTTCTGATTTCTTTTGATTATTTTACATGATTCCATATAAATCTCCTTTTTGAATACTTTTATGCAATTCCATATAATCTCTCCTTTATCTCCTTTTGACTTAGTAACTATAATTCTTTGTTTTATAATTGGTCAATGTTTGCTTCAGGGTTGGAATGTGACAGATGTTGTGATCAGTGCATGTACATGTATTTAATCCTTGCCGCATTAGATAGGTATAAATGTCCCTACCATACAGATAAAGGAAAAACATCCTGCTGAAAGATAAATTAATGTCTTCAAACCCATGTTTATCTGACCCTAAAACATACTTTGTGGTGTTAGGTAAAAGTTCAAATAAGTTTTCAGCTTTTGATACAATCAATAATCCACAGAAAGGACACTCAAGCTAAAAACTGAACTGTCAAGACATTTTAAATACCTGAATACAAATGTGGCAATTTTAAAGAAGTTAAGGCTCTGAACTTTATGGACTGGAAGAATTTGGAAACAAAGACAAGAATTATATCATCTCTCTCTTTCTCTCAAACTGAACATAGTAAAACAGAAAACAAAGAACACCCTCAAAGTTACATTTTAAAACATTTTGCTGATAACATTAGTATATAATGCAAATTTTTATAACTGATTAGAACATGATTGAGATCAATACAGTATCTGAGGAAAAAAAAGTGCCAGTTACGTGAAGGTATTCTGCACACCCCAGGGTAAAGGGCTCAACTACACCTTGAACTTTACCTTACATATGAAAACAATGCAACCTAAACATTTGTACCCTCATATTAATCTGAAATTTTTTTTAAAGTGCCTGTTTGGGAGGCTTTATATAAAGCAGCTTAGGCCCCCTATAATTTCTAATATTCCCCTCAACTATACTTACAACTTAAAAGTGTGCTTAATATGCAAATGTAATTTTACATAAATCCCATTGCCGCCATTTTTAACTAATAAGTCCTAAAACCAAATTGACATAGAAATTCTAGAACTCCCTTTGTTTGGGAAAAATAATTAAAGGAAAAAGATGTTCCGCCAGGGGATGTAGGCTTTCTAGTTTCCTTCAAAGTTTAATTCCTATTGTACAAATGAATATACTGAGAAAGGGAATTAATGGAATGATATCATTTACCAGATAATAAAAACTAATTTCATCCTAAACAAATATAACTATTTTGTTCATTTAGATTTAATGGCATATATTAAAATTCTAAATTTTATGCCTAGAGGTTGATGAATTTTGCCAACTGCAAACCATTGTGTAAGAAACACTACTATGGGCCAGGCATGGTGGCTCACTCCTGTAATACCAGCAGCACTCTGGGAGGCAGAGATTGATGGACTGCCCAGACTCAGGAGTTTGAGACAAGCCTGAGCAAGAGAGAGACCCCATCTCTACAAATAGAAAAACTAGCCAGGCACTGTGGCACATACCTGTAATCACAGTTACTTGGGAGGCTGATACAAGAGGATCACTTAAGCCCAAGAGTTTGAGGTTGCTGTGAGCTGTGACACCATGGCACTAAATCCCAGAGTGACTGAGTATCTATCTCAAAAAGAAAGAGAGAGAGAAACTAACTACTATGGAAGTATAGAACAGTACCCTCACCCTAAAGTGTTTCCTCAAGGCCCTTTGCCCTTGATGGCCTCCCCTTACCCTTGGCCTCAGGCAACCTGGATCTGCCACTGGTAACTTTGCCATTTTCAGGATTTTGTATAAATGGAATCATATAAAATGTAGTCTTTTGTGTTTGACTTTTATTTTCTTTACCTGTGTTTGAAATTCATCCGTGTTGCTGTGTGTATTGCTGAGCAATACTCTGCAGGTATGAATATAATCACAATTTGTTTATCCATTGCCCAGTTGATGGAGACTTAGGATGCTTTATATTTTTTGCTATTAGAATGATGCTACTACGAATATTTACATACACATTTTTGCATGGACTTATGTGTTCATTTCTCTGAGGTAAATATCTAGGTGTAGAACCCCTTTACCCATAAGATAAAGTATGTTTATCTGTATGAGGTACTGTCATATTGTTTTAAAAAGAAGCTATACCATTTTTGCACTCTTACTACGTATGAGAGTTCTAGTTGCTTCATATCCCAGTTAAAACTTGGCATTGTCATTTTTTTAACCTTTAGCCATCCTGTTATGTATTTAGTGGCATTTCATTGCGATTTTAATTTATCAAGCAAGGTTTTGACAAAAAAGTTGTATTTGCACACTTACCTGACAGGTGAGCTACCACTATCATGATCACGATCATGAAGGTGGTTTTCCCAGGGCAAGGCTTAACTATTGCTCTCCTGACCTGCTAGCCTCTGCAACTTCCCCAAATGTAGGAAACTCGACTGCAAACTTTTCGGTAGTGGAGGACTGCATTCTTCATACTCTCCCTGGGGAAGAAAAAATAAAAGGAGTTGTATTTCTAATTTGTCTTTCCCATTTGTAAAAGATGAGCTGGCATGTATGTTCTGGTTTATTAATGAGTCTTCCATCAATTTGCACAGTTTCCACCACTTCCCTATAGTCTGATCTACACTGGATAAAATAGTAAAATTGAATTTTTTAATCAGTGCAGCTGAAAACTAGACCTTATACTTCTTTTTAATTTTATCATGTTATTACTTACCTTTGAGACCATTCTGAATCAGTCAAGTGTCCTCCCTTCCTCCCTCCCTTCTGCCCCACTTTCCCTCCTACTAGTCATCCATTCTCCCAACTATCATATTTTAAGATGAGTTCATTTCACAAAATTCAAACCATGCAGAGAAGTATACATAACAAAGCACATAAATCCATTCAATCTCACCATCTAGAGAAAACCTCCATTGACATGTTGATGAATTTTCTCCAGATACCTCTTTATGTTAAGAAATAGCCCATGTTACAGAATATTTGGAGAATTTAATTCTTAACAACTATGTGTGATATTTTAACATCATTTTGTAATTAGCAGAAAAGAAAATTTCAGTAAATTGTCTCAAATTACAAAGCTTAATAAGTGGCAGTGTTCACATTCAAATTAAGAGATTCTGACTCCAGAGTGTTTAATCACAATCCTGCATATGGCTATGTAAATAAGTGTGCTCATATTCTTTGTCATAGTACATCTCATTAGCATATACTTACATGCTAATAAATATAGGTATGTATTAAACTTTATAATGATTTCATAATTTTTTACTACGGTACATTTACTCTCTGGATATACCATGGTACATTTATTTAACTAATTCCCTAATTATTGATTTTAACTTGTTTTCTATACTTAATTACTACAAAAAAAATTGCAAGAAACATCTTGACATTTAGATCTCTCACAATTTCCAGTTATCTTCTTAAGATAAATCTACACGAATAAGTGTGCTTTGTCAGACTGTATATACATTAAAGAGTTAATATGTAGTACCAAAGTTTTATTTGCTTCTCAATAGAGCATGAGGTTGTTCTAGTCTCTATAATCTTGCCAACATTGGTTTTTGCCCTCAGTTGTTGTTTTTTTATCTTTGCTAACCTCAAAGTTAAGAAATTGTATCACATGATTGTTTGATTTGCATTCCTTTATTGATGGGACTAAATATTTAATCTTTTTAAATATACAAGAAATGCACATATATTTATATTATTTTAAAATAATGAAGCATACAGATGTGTGTGAAATAAAAAATAAAGTCTGTCTACTCTTGTCTTCAGAAGCATCATTGTAACAGTTTAGTATATAACTTTCTAGAGCTTTTAGTGTGTACTTTAAAAACATAAATGGATATCATATATATGTATAATGTTGCTTTGATACAAGTGGAAACATCTTTTTCTGCAACTTGCTTCTTACACTTGAAAATATATCTTGGAGACTTTTTCATTTTTCTTCATCTATTATACAGGATTTCTTTGTGTGAAGTTACTGTAATGTAATTAACAGTTCTATTTATGAATATTTAGGTTATCGTTTTTTCTGCAAATATACACTACTTACTATATGCAGAACTATTTTAGAAATTAATACCACAAAATTCCTGCCTTATTTCCATTTTGTAAAAATGCTACAGAGGACATTCTTACATATTTTGCACATATATGAATATAAAATATGAGAGAACATGTAACAGGTCATCAAAGTATTGGTTGAGATTAGATATAAAGATTGCTCTTTAAAATTAAACCACTGTGATAAAAATGTGTCAAATGGTTTATGAAGCGAGTGTATGATACCCCATGATCATATCAATGTATACAGTTATGATTTAATAAAAAAAAATAAAATTAAATAAAATTAAATTAAATTGTCAAATAAACACATGGGCAGATATGTTTTATTAGGTGTACACAGGGTTTAAAATTTTAAAAATTAGTTTCCAACCCAAACGAAAAGGAGTTAACTAAAAGAAAGATTTTTTTTTTTTTTATTGCTAAATCATAGCTGTGTACTTTAGTGCAATCGCCTATAGCCATTCTAAGATGCACCATAGATGTGGCCCCACCCATTACCCTCCCTCCACCAAAACCTCCCCCCTCCCTTCCCCTTCCTTGGCCCTTTCCCCATAGTCTTGTGCTATAGTTGGGGTATAGTCTTCATGTGAAAGCTATAATTTAGCTTCATAGTAGGGCTGAGTACATTGGATACTTTTTCTTCCATTCCTGAGATACTTTGCTAAGAAGAATATGTTCCAGCTCCATCCATGTAAACATGAAAGAGGTAAAGTCTCCATCTTTCTTTAAGGCTGCATAGTATTCCATGGTATACATCACCTCTTGAAAAATCAGTATACCAATCAGTATATCATTGAGATGGGCTGCCAGTGACAGTTTGCAACTTTTTATTACTAGTAACAGTGTTTGGCTACAGAGAATTTCCCTTAAGTAAACTGGAAAATGACTAGGGTTTCTTGAGGCTACGTTTAAGTTTACCTATTATGTTGCCCCTGTAAGGTAATTCATAGTCATTGAATATACAGTTTGAGACTGTAGGAGTTGAAATTACAATGCCTTTGTAAGATAAATCTTGAGAAAATTATTTCAATATATAGCAAACATAATTATTTTAGACTCTACGGATAAAAATCTATTAACATATTGCCATTTACTAGGCTACAATTATCTTTGTATTACCCATGAAGATAGGGATCTGGCTAAACCAACTATTTCTGAAATGTGGGCAATTACATATAGGCAAATGGATATTACTAGCCGAAAATAAATTTCCCCTATTAATGGATAAGTCTTCTCTAAAACACATCCAGGATTAAATATTAGTATGTTGTATGCTTAAAATTAGTATGTTTATTTAGAAGTAAATTAAAGAATTTCCTTAAAAACAATTTAGACTTTCACAAATTTAAGTGGGCTCTCCTTCAAATGCTATTCTTAGTTTGAACTAACTCTTCAGTCTATATTTCTTACTTCGGCAGAGCACAATACAAAACAAGGAGTATAAATGTTCCTATTCTTCATTATGTGATTTTTGTGAGAGTCATTCTGTCTTGAGTGTGGCATCTAGAGAGATATCCCAGGCAGATCTTCCCACAAAAGCACCTGCTGTGGAAAGCACAGCTGACTGACAGCCCTCAGCTTCCATACCTTTGGATCGGCTGTAGAGTTCACATCAAGCCATGCCTCCCCCAGGTGCTCCCAGCCTTTGATTAAACACAGTGGCGGTACTAGAACCTAGCCTTTCCTGTCTGCACAGCCTAGCTACCAGCCTCACTACTAGAAGAATGCCTCTGCCATCATAGAATGCCACACAGCAGAGCATCCACATGAAAATTCACTTCATAGAAAAGAAAGTACAAGAGTGGGCCATGTACCTGGCATTTAATGTTGTTTAGGTGAAGTTGGCCCTCATAGAGTACTGGAAAGGTCTACTGAAGTCACAGCTAAATCATAGTGATATGCAGACTGTCACTGCTCTAGCCATCAATAATACTGAGTATTGAAGCTAATGAGATTAAGTATAATAAAATTGAATGCTTACTATGTAGGCTGCATCATTTTAAGTTCCTTACATAAATTAATTTACTCATGACAGAGGCATCATTCCCCATGGCTTTCTTTTTCTCACATCTCATATCTGCTCTATCCAATTCTATTGGCTCTATCTTCAAAATAGAGCTGGAATCGTCTCAGTTCTCATCAAATTCACCGTCTTGGTTCTAGGATCCATTATCTCTCTCTTGATTTATTGCAACTGCTTCCTAATAGATGTATTCTTGACACTGGTTTTCATAATCCTTTAATTCACACTTCTTTTCAAATATCTATAATGACCTACAAGACTCTAAAAATGATTTCCCCCTTCCTCCATCATGTTAACCTCTTCTCCCGCTACTCTCTGCTTTGCTTACTCTGCTATGTTAACACCCCTTGGTCCTCTACAAACACGATACTCTCAAAGCTGTAGATTTAGTATCTTCTTCTGACTGGAGCACACACTCAGTTATACACAAGGCTAATTCTCCTCCTTTAAGTTGGCTCAACCTTCACCTTGTCAATAAGACCTATGTTGACAATATTGCATTCAGAAGTTTTCCCCTTCACCTCTCACTGGATTCTTCTTAATCTGTATTTATTCTTTTTCCATAGCGCTTCCCACTCCTTAAACTTTATATTGTCTGTTTTCTCCATCCCCACCTAAGCCCCAAGAAGACAGTGGTCTTTGTTTTTATTCATGGTTGTATCCCAAGAGCCTAAAACAATGCCTGATACATGAAATGCACTCAAAAACATACTTCATAATGAACTTAGAAGCTAGATTTTCTTTCTGCAAGGTCACTGCTCTCTAATTACAAACCTTAATGGGCCTCTCAGCTTTTACATTTGGCAGGGGGCCAACATCAAAGAGGGCCTGGGGGTCATAAGGGTAGCCCCTGATTTAAAAATCATAGCCTCCCAAGGGTCTCCTGACCCCACGGGTTTGGAGGACAGAGGAAGTACAAATTAAAAAGCTCAAGTGTACAGTTAGTTGCTTGGCACGGGTGGGGCGGGCAGGGCAAGTTTTCCTCCCCCTTTTCACATCCACAGTGTGTCGATTTGAAGCTTATGTGAATTTGAACCTCCTCTTACCAAAACAAATACAGCGCCACCGGGATTGGCCTCTGTACGCGGGCCTTGCCCTTCCCCCGGCAGCTTCAGTGCCCTCACTTAGGTGGTTAGGCCGTGCCTAAACATCATTCTTTTCAGGACCGGGACGTCCCTGCCACCGGGACAAGCGGCCCATGTGTCGTACGTCCCGAACTCAGACGTCTCGCAGGCAGTTGCAGGGGCCACGGCGTTGGGCCGCCGACAGGCGGTGGAGCGAACAGCCAAGCGAGGCCCTGCGGCGCGTCACCGGATCGGCGGCGGCGCCGGCCTCACAGCTCCTGCCCGCGCGCCGCACGCACGCGCACTGCGCCCAACATGAGGGTCGCGGCTCTGATCAGGTAACGCGGCGTCGCAGCCGCCTCCCTCGCGCCCGCCCGCCTCTCGTCCCTTCCAGCTGCCGCTGGCGCCAGAAGAGAGGGCGTCTGTGCCTGAGCCAAGTGCTGGGGACTCGGCCCTTAGTCAAAGCCACGGGAAGAGGTGGAGCCTGGAGGCTATTGCCTAGTCTGCTTGTCGCCCGGTCCTGGGCTGGCGGTCCTCCTCCGCTCCTCTGGCAGTTGCAGTTTCTTTGGTCATCTGTCCCTCAACTCGCATTCACTCGGAGAACTTTAAAAAGTGCCGACACCTGAGTCTCACTGACTGAGGCGTTGCTTTAATTACTCCGGTGTGGCCCAGCATCGTAATTTTTAAATCTCGAAGGGGCCATGAAGTTTGAGAGCCACTCCTTGACTCCACTTATTCAGTTAATATCCGTCGTTGTTTTCCCTTCTCGTTTTCGGTCCGGTTCTCTAGTTCCCTTCAGTCAGTTGGGTCTTCTCTGTCCTGCCCTCCGCTGTAGTTGTTACAGGTCCCGCCCCCTCCAAAGACTCGGCGGTACTGAAGTGGCGCCGGTAGGGCATCCGTGTGTTTCTGTTTGGGGAGTAAAGTACAGAGACGAAATTTACCTCGTGCTGGAAATGTAATACTAGTCTTACCCTAGATCTAGTTGCTGTTGGTTCGGACTTTCCCCACTGCTTTAGAGTAACCTTATGTTAACGTACTCTGTTCCAAAGGGAGGTTGAAATCTATAGTAACTCAGCCATACTTAGGTGTCTAATAAGTCCGGTTATTGACAAACCCCAAACGGGTCAGTTTAAATATTTTCATATTCTATAAACTGAGGCATAGGAAAGGGGACTCTATCAACATTAAAAAGATAATTTAGGCTACTTGAATCATTTGTTTCATGGTATTTAGAATCGTGTAGAATGCCAGAGATACACTACAATGAGGCGTATACTTTTATAAACCCATTGAAGATTCCATAAAAGTTTTAATTAAATGCACCTGGTAACTGATACTGGCTGACAGTATTGATTTGTTAATTATTATTGATATGACATTCCAAATCCCTCTGTAGTGTCTGGAATATTCTAGTTCCTTCTCCTTCAATGCCATTTTTAAGACTGGACCATTAGTAATTAATGCTATTCAGTAAATTTTCTCTGTGAAGTGAACGATTAAGCTTTAACCGTTGTGATTTTCAGTTAGTCTGGATAAGAATTAAAAGTAGCCCAGGAAATGAGTAATTCACATCCACTTTCAGTTTGCCAAAATTTAATGGTTGAAGTAATGCACACTGGCTGAAGACTTAGGAGTCTAGGAGGGAAGAGAAAAGAAGATTGGTACAGTTCCATTACACTAAGTATTACTAAATACTTTGTAATATGCATACGTGACTTTTATAATAAAAAAAGTTACTACAAAAAGGCAGTGTTGGAAAATTCTTACTAAACTGTTAGAGCTGTATAAATGATAGATCTGCTGTATGACACACACGTATATAGTTTGATATGTATATATGCTTGTGATTTATTTGCGTATACATTATGTATTATATACAATCGTGTGTGTGTGTATATATTTACATATATTTTATATACATGCATTTTAAACCTGAAGAGACAATATTTGCAATGTGTGGGCAAAACAGAGATGAGATACGTCTTTTGGGGAACATTGAAACTATGATTCTTACATGTCTTTAAACCATAAGAACATTGTTTTCCTAATAAATGAATGAGTCATTGAATTTTATAGTTGAATGACACCTTGAGGATTATCTAGATAGGCTATTATCTAATTTTATAACAAAGGATGTAAACTCAAATACACTGAGTAACTTAGCTTAGCATCCCACATTTGGGAACCAGAACTCTGATCTTCTGGAGGACCTCTCCCCTGACATACACATATGTACTTAGTGGAGTTCTAAGTGGGGAGTAAGGTACTGAGTCTCTCCCAAGCTGATTTGCCTTTAAAAACCTTTTGTTAGAGTAGTTGATTAACATTTTGTTGGACGTTTCTGTTCCACAGAACACAATTTGGGAAATACTGCTTTAAAACCATATTTGAAATGTTGGCATATTTTAAAATTAATTGTAATGCTAAGTTCTTATCCTGAATGTCCACCCTTCAGTCTTTAATATTCAAAAGAATTAATCAAATCTTTTTATTCTGGGGAAGTAGAGCAATGAGGTTCAGTAGGGAAAATTGTGAAAGACGCTTAAAAGGAATATCGAATCTAGAAAGAGGGAGCGTGGACTTTTTTTATACTTTGCCTTATCCTTTATACTGCACTCTCTCATTTCATTTGTGAAGTTCTAGAATTAGAGCTGTTGCTGGTGGGAGGGCGGTAGAGGGGCAGACAAATGTCCAGAACTAAAAGGGCAAAATGGCCAGCTTTTGGGGTCATCACTTTCTTTCAGTTTCTTGGGGTATGAATATGTCTAAACTAAAAGGAGGGGAGAAAAAGAGAGGCAATGATAAATAAGAGGAGAAATATGTATAGTAGGAAGCAGTAGAGTATTAAACCAAAATAGCATATAGATGGCCACTCAACTTTACTATAGTGAAGTACCACTTGCCTTGACTATGTTCTTTTGTCTTAGGTAGATTTGGAATCAAAATTTAGAAGTACTTCCATCTGTTATTAGATTTATGCCCTAAGCCACCTTATTCTGCTATGATCATATATATATGTATATGATGTGTATATATATGTATGTGTGTGTGTGTGTGTGTGCGCGCATATGTAGGGAATATAGGGTGATGGCTAATGGTACTAATATTGGACTTCATCAGTATAATTCAGCATTTTACTTTTTAATCTCTACAGAATTTGAAATCCCCAAGTATGTCAAACCTTGTCATTAAATTAGAATGCAAATCTTTAATTTGATCCTTTAATTACTGATAGTTGATGGTTGTTAGATTTCTTCTAGTGGAATAAAATAGATGTTTTTCTGCTTTTTCATAAAAAAAAAAATTCACCTAAAGAGCATAGATTACCTATAAGTGTTTAACTTAAAACACTGTAAATTTAAATCATTTTTTATTTGCAAATCACCCTGTATGTTAAATAAAATTACTGTTACAAACCAAAGAGTTTATCATGTTTTGTCTAGACTTGTTCTTTGTTATGCCATACAGTTTCTTAAGCTTTTGTGAGTAGTAACCTTAGACATTCAGATTTATTTGTTCAGTTTGCTTATGATTTAGAATTTAAGTTTTTAATTTTTTTTTCTTTAAGAGATGGAGTCTTATTCTATTGCCCAGGCTGGAGTACAATTGTGTGATCTTAGCTCACTATACCCTCAAACTCCTGGGCTAAAGTGACTCTCCTGCCTCAGCCTCCCCAATAACTCAGACTACAGACGCCTGCCATGCCCAGCCTGTTTTTTTCCATCGTGGTTATGAAATAGTTCCTCATATAATCTGAAAATCTGAGTAAATAATGTGTGCTATTTTGATATCTAGTGCTTCTATGTTGAATAATGGTCAGTGGCCTGATACTTTACTATCGATTCATTTTTTAGTGGTGGAAAGGACAGCTGTTATAATATGATGCAGTGCGTTGCTGCTGGGCATCAGATTGTTGCTTTAGCAAATCTAAGACCAGCTGAAAATGAAGGTAAGTGTATGCCTTTATTGGGAAGTTGTCTAAATGAAACTCCAGCTTCATAATTACATTCTATTATATGCTGTATACAAAGACAAAAGAACCAGTATATATTCAGCATCTATTAGATCAGCGGTTCTCACCTTGTGGGTCACAACCCACAGGAACTGTATTAAAGGGCCATGGCATTAGGAAGGTTGAGAACCACTGTTAATTAGATGGTGTCCTCTGCATAGAATTTAGGATTAAGTGTTTTCACTTACATAGCCTTTAATTCTCATAATAACTCCTAAAGAAAGGTATTATTAATCTTATTTTTAATAGAGATACTGAAGCTCAAGAGTTTTTATGTTTGTCCAAAGTGAAACAGCACAAACTTAACAGAATTGAGACTTGAATCCTCTTACTTCAGAGTACACTGCCATTCCAGACAATATTGAAGTAGATAAGATATAGTCTCACCCCCCCAAGGAGCTTTGGAAGTAAGACATATATTGATCAATGATGCATGAATTTTTTTATTGAAAGGATAGTGCTCGCTTCGGCAGCACATATACTAAAATTGGAACGATACAGAGAAGATTAGCATGGCCGCTGCGCAAGGATGACACGCAAATTCGTGAAGTGTTCCATATTTAAAAAAAAAAAAAAGAAAGGATGTAGTTCACTTATAGTGGATATAAGCCAAAATGTGAGACTTGAGAACAAGTACAAAGCAATACATTGCTACTTTTCATATCTCTAGGGTGACAAGGGCATCCACTTATAATCACAGACCTCACTTTGACTCCTTTTTTCATTTTTTTCCTCTGGCGAATTCCCCAATAAAACTTTAAATATATGTGTGTGTGTGTATTTTCACCAATTTGCTTTTTATGCTCTCTTGTTATAAAACTGTAGTTCTCCTGTTGAACTTAATTTAATGTATTACTCCTTCTCATGTGACTCTTCTAGGAAGGTCTTTTTATCATCTCCCCTACTTCTTTCCAGGCTCCATGCTTTTACATTACTATTATTTTAAAATGAATTAACTGTGTAGTATATGTAAAAGTATTAATCATAGTTCCTGTTATGACATAGGCATCCTATAAATTCAGTTGAATCAGAATTAGCACTTCCCTCCCTTTTCTTTCTTCTCTGCTTCTTTCCTTCCTTCCTTCCTCCTCCTTTCCTTTCCTCCCTCTCTCCCTTCCTCCCTCAAGGCTACCAATCTACTATTTTTTCATTTCTATGACATTTTAAAAATTGTTTTCTCTTCATTTTAGTAGATGAACTATAAGCTTCTTGAAAGGAGAAATCATATCATCTGTCTTTCTTTGATTTCTTCTCAGTATTTGGGGCAGCTCTATATCTCTGATAGGAGTTCACGTGAAGTTTACTGGTGTATAATGAACTAACTTGTGTATAGTGAACTAACTGGTGTATAATGAACTAACTAGAATTGGCCCGGGAATAGTGAACAGTTATTTCAGTTAGATATTTGAATTTTCTTTTTTTTTTTTTTTTTTTATTAAATCATAGCTGTGTACATTGATATGATCATGGGGCAGATACTTGAATTTTCTTTCCTTCCATGATTAATGTGCAAGTGATGCTGGAAGTGATGTGGGGATTTAGAGACTAGAAGTGTTTTATAGGGGCTCAGCACCTATAGCACAGTGGTTACATGCCGGCCACATACACCGAGGGTGGTGGGTTCTAACCAGCCCTGGCCAGCTAAAGCACCAAAAACTGCAAGAAAAAAAATAGCCGGGCATTGTGGCAGGCGCCCATAGTCCCAGCTACTCGGGAGGCTGAGGCAAGAGAATCTCTTAAGCCCAAGAGTTTGATGTTGCTGTGACACCATGACACTCTACCAAGGATGACATAGTGAGATTCTGTCTCAGAAAAAAAAAAAAAAAAAAAGTTTTTATAGAAGAATAAGATGATCAGGTCCTGTACAGGGTCAGGGATAAATAGACATGCTAGGATTTTGTGCTGCAATTCTGATGATGAGTAATAGCTATTTTTTTAGAAATGAGAATTTTTAAAAAATATCTTCTAGTTCTGGCTTTAAATAAAAAATGGAAAACTTTTTGAGAGCGAATGGGAACCGTACTATAACTTCTATATTATAAAAGAAGCAGCGGAATCTCCTTTCAGGAGTCCCAAGGAAAGAAACTCTCTTACTCCTTGTGGCCAGTCAAGCAAGTAGGGATTTTTAAACTTTCTATTTTGAGAAGTCTTACTATTTAAAAAGTAGGTGTTTATATTAGTATAATAATAATGCTTTTCTGCTATATTATAATTTCCCTCCCTGGAGTTTCTATCTTGTTTTCAGCTTTTCTACATGAATCAGTGTATTTACCTTGTATGTAATCATTAATGTGTAATCTTCCTTGTGCTCTTGGTTCACCAGCGGGATGGTAAAATGGAAAGCAAAGTGTACCTTTAAATTGTACCTCTCAGTGGAATGGAAGCGTTTATTTGGGATAGTCTTAGTGGGAAAAAATATAATAGTAAATGGAATTAGAATATTATGAATTAAAAAGCAAGGGAAAAGCAGCTGAAACTATAGTGTTTATTGTAGAAGAGACTAGATAGCTGTGGGTTGGTAGATTGACAAGGTTTAGCTAATCTTGATTTAAAGTCAACAGGAAGTTGGGGATTATTGAATGATTCCTTGAATGACTTCTTTTTCCCCTAAGCATGTTGTAAAAAAAAAAAAGCACGAGGAAAACCCAGTAGAGATGACTCCAGTGTAAAGTTAGTTAGGGTGAATTTAGGGCACTCGATTTTATTGGGGAGTTTGAAAAAGAAATTATTCTTGTCAGCGGGGATAATGTGAACTTGCCATAAAATCCACAAAAGCATCTCTTTAAATTCGTAATAAGAACTTCTGTGGCATGTTAATTGAGGTCGTTCAAGCAACAGTGGAGCCTTTTGGTTTTATTTGATCTCACAAATAAAAGTTCCATTAATAAAAGTTACTTTGTGATTAGAGCTAAATGGAGCCTTAAAGGAAAATTATCTTGTCTGTTTTTGAAGCCAGTAAAATGTTTTCATTATTATGCTAACATCAGGATGTTTCTTGCTAACAAGCCCAAATTTCTTGAACTGTATTGATTTGATTGTATCAATATCCTTTAAAATGGATACATTTAAAGATCTAGTGAAACTTGAGATGAGAGAAAACTGAAACCTTTGGCTGTATCTCTACTTCTTTCCTTTTGGAATCAGGAGTAAAGAGATTTATAATAATAATGTCAGTATTCTGAATGAAGCCAATCTGTTGTGTGGGTTCAGAGATTTGATGAGACAAAATGGGATGGCGTATGTCGATGTTTTCAATTGTTGAAAGAGCATTTGTACTATGATTTTTCACTCCTTTAGATAGGATATTTTCACACTCAGTGGAAAGCTTGGACCTATTTGGCATATGTACTTATATACACACATAGGTATATGTCAAAATATTTTGTAAACTTTTTTTGTTAATAATATAGTATATGCATTTCCATGTCATTAAATATTATTTTACAATAGCATTTCCCATATGTCTTCTTTGGAACATAAATACCCCCATGGAAATATGTCCCAGGGATAGATTATTTTAAGAGACATTGAACTAATTAGAAAGAAAGTTCATACTTTCTTCTCTTGTTGGTGTACCTGAAAGTTTATTAGTCTAGAAAGAAATGCAGGAAAGACACCCATTTTACATTGCTTATCCCTATGTATTATAAACTTATTTGACATGGAATCATTTTTTCATCCCCTACCTATTAATATCATAAGGGATTTATAGTCCCATAATATAAGAACATACTTTAGAAAATGTTCATCTTCAAAATTTTATTAATGGCTACATGGTATTTTATTATATGAATAGGCTATAATATTTAATCCATTCTAAATAATATGATGAATATCTTTGCAAATAATTGTTGTATATATTCAGGATTCTTTCTAAAAGGAATGAGTTCAAAGGTCTGTTTCAGTATATTTCTAAGTTAATTTATATCATCAAAAGGTCTATAACTCACCTGTTTTTAATATTTTACCCACACTGATATTTGTAGAATCTTGTGATGATCAATTATTATCCTATTAAGTAGCTTGTTTTGTTTCTGTAAACATTTGCAACTGTTCTATCATTATTAAATATATATGTTTATATGTTTATATATGTTTATATGTTTTGTTGAAGTATTGAATGTAAAATGTACCAAAACATCTAAATATTTTTTTTACAAATATATGTCACATATTAGTAGAATTTAAGAAAGGTTTTTTCCTACAAGTATAGATGACTTTATGAATCACCTTTAATAATTTGAAAAATATTTATATAATAAAAATTTATAATTGAGTAATCAAAATTTATTAGATACATTACTCTGCTTTTTAAATGTTTAATGTATATAGTTTTAAAAATGTTTATATAACTGTATTTGTAATTGTCAATACAGATTATTAGAGCTGATATGAACCAGATGCAACTATAGACAAATAATGTACAATTCTTATTTTATTTCATAACATAATGAGAAATATAGTATAGTAAGCTTTTGTTTTCTTTTTTATTTTAGAATACTAGGGGGTACATGTTTTGTTTACATACCACGTTTTTGTACACATGGGCTCACTCAAAGTTGTACATGTGCCCTTCATTCAGTTAGTGTACACATGAGGAAAGTCCAGTAGAGATTTACCCATCTTTTCCTCCTCCCTCCCCACAGATTGATTTTCATTGAGATTTACTTCCATATGTGTTGATTGATTGGTTTCTATTTAGTATTGAGCATATTCATTTGTTTTTCTATTCTTGTGATGTTTGGCTTAGAAGAATGGTTTCCAGCTCCATTTAGGTTGTCACACAAAATACTAAATGTCCACTGTTTTTTTTTTTTTTTTTGGCCGGGGCTGGGTTTGAACCCGCCACCTCCGGTATATGGGGCCAGCGTCCTACTCTTTTGAGCCACAGATGCCGCCCCTAAATTGCCATTTTTTATGGCTGAGTAGTACTCCATGGTATGCATTTACCACATTTTACTAACCCATTCATGTATTGGTGGGCCCTTGGGTTGTTTCTATGTCTTCAAGATTGTGAATTTTGCTGCTATAAAAATTCAAGTTCAGGTGTCCTTTTTATAAAAGTAACTTTTTTCCTTTGGTATATATGTAGCAGTGGGATTGCTGGATCAATTTAAAGGTCTACTTTAAGTTCTTTGAGGTGTCTCCATACAGCTTTTCATAGAGGTTGGACTAGTGTATAGTCCCATCAGCAGTGTGTAAGAGTTTCTTTCTGTCCACATCCATACCAACATCTATTGTTTGGGGACTTTTTAATATAAGCCATTCTCACTGGGGTTAGGTAATATCTCATTATTGTTTTGATTTGCATTTCCATAATGATTAGGAATGTAGTAAGCTTTTAAGTTCAATGTTGACTACTCTTCAAGTAGTAAAACCTAGATGGGCTTTGAAATTCACTTCCTTTCCCTGCTGTTTTGTTGATTATTTCTGCTTTAATTGTTGCAGAGGGGTCTGATGAACTGGATAGCTACATGTATCAGACAGTGGGTCATCATGCCATTGACTTGTATGCAGAAGCAATGGCTCTTCCCCTGTATCGCCGAACCATAAGAGGAAGAAGCTTGGATACAGGACGAGTATACACCAAATGTGAAGGTGATGAAGTTGAAGATCTCTATGAGCTTTTGAAACTTGTTAAGGTATGCAGAGTAACCTATTGCATATATTGAATTTAGTTTATAATTTAGTAAATTGCATTCACTGAATTATTTAGTATTAGATAATTTCCATCTATTTGAAACCCAACTATTCTTTAAAAGGATATTTTGTCTTTTTTAGGGTAGGAAAAGCCCTAAAACTATTAGTATTTCTTCATAATAAGTGGTATTTTGAAAATAAGACTTTTGTTATATTTTGACATCCAGGATTATCAAGTGATATTAAACTAAGTTTTCTTTTCCTTGGGATATTGGAGCTGATGTCCATTTAGTCATTTTTTAAATGAATACTTTAATGCCTACTATATGTCTGGTACCTAGTACTAGACATTGGGCCTAGGGCAGTGATCAAATTAGGCAAAGGTCCATCTAATGGAGCCCACTTTCTAGTGGAAAAGGACACATAATAAACATCAATAACATGCTTGATGATGAAGAATACTAAGAGGAAAGGTGCTAGCACATGATGTCAGGGGGCGCTATGGATGTCAAGTAAGACCTTTCTGATACAGTAAAGATTAAGTAGATCTGAAGAAAGTGAGAGAGTGGGTGACCCTTATCTCTAGTGGAAGAGGTATGCATTAAATTGTTAAGATGCTGTATTTAAGAGTTTGGCAGCCATCGGCACTCATTGTTAATTTTTCTATACAGAAAATTTAGGAAAGAAAGTGTGGAGCTCATATGTCTTATTGGTACCATAACTAGTAAATGTTAATAGAGGTGATTTTATATTGAGAACATTATCTTTTCATTTTTGTTGATAGTCAACTATTTGAATGCTGTTTTTCTTAAGTGTGAATTTGTATCCAGTCAGCTATATAAGATATCTGAGCAAATACTGAATTTAAGTCTTTATTTCCAAGATGTCTTAACATTTTTTCATAAGGAAAAGTAGGACGATATCTATCCCTTCCTCTACCAAGGAACATTACATTCATTTTTTCACTTTTTAAAGTTTAGCTTTTTCAGAAGTTGTTTAATGAACTTGTGTCATGAAAATTTCTAGTTTCAAATAACTGCTTCAGTGTTATACTTTAAAATTGATACCAACCAAAGCTTAATATTAATTCAGAATTTTGATTCAAAAATACATAAAGCACTTAAATTCTTTTAATGTTTGCTTGATTAAAATAGTTCCTATTTTCTTCTGGACTGATCTCCCTGCAGACCAGTTGATCTCCACTCTAGACACCTAACCTTCCAATATTTCAATATTCTTATTCATTTCTAATTTTTTCCCCTGGGATAAATATACCTTTATGTTTATGAACTTCATCTTCATCCCTATAAAATGGGGTAATTATTATTATCTTCTCTGCCTGTGTGACAAGAGTGTTCTCAAGGATAAAACAGAAAAACAGCAGTGAAAGAGCTTGGAAAAAATGAGTAAAAAATGAGTTTTTACTTCAACTTGTTAATATGTTGTTTAGGATTCATGATACTGCATCCTCATTTATAAGTGAATTATGTTTGTAATTTCCCCTTTATAATAATATATTTTTTTTTCCAATTTTAATATCAGGTATATCCAGATTAAGTAGAATGATTTTGAAGTATTTCTTCTTTTTCTATTGTCCATAAGATTGGGTATGACCTGTTTTTTGAAATTATCTTTTATTTTTATTTATAAATGTTAGTTGTCTATTCTTTGATACTTCGGGGAAAAAAAAATAATAAGAAGTTAATTGATGACTCCATACTGAACCTCAGAGTCAAAGCCTTCTATAATAGACGTACTCTTATTTGACAATGTGAATGTTACTTTCTTTGCATTACTATTATTATTGCTTAAAAAAAAATAAAATAGTTCCTGTTTTCTATATGGGAACATATTCATTTTTATTTTTAAAAGAAACTGATAGGAAAACCCCTTAGAATAGTTCTATAATTTATTCTTCAGGTATATATATATCATAAGAAGTAGATAATTTTCAAAGGAAGTCTCAAGAACCTGGTTTCTTTCTCTGAGAAGATACATGCTAATAAATATTTTGATTATCAAACAAGGGGGAAGGCCTCTAAGAATTTCACTTTTCATGTTTGTCTCTCTGTAAAGGTACCGTTATGATCTTGACAGTTTTCACATTGAGGTGTGAATTACTGAGGGTGAATCCTGCATTTTCAGAATTTCTTTTTCAGGGTACAAAGAAGTTGAACATTAAGTTTTTAATATAAATCAATATTACAAAATGGTGAGAGTCAGACGAGAACTAATTGGATTGCCTTAAAAATTATAAACTTGATAACTTTGGAGAAGCTCTGTGATAATAATAGCACTCCAAGAAAGGGAAGGATGATAAATTACTAATCAATTCAATTGAAAATGCACATATTAGTAGTAATTAAGAAGAAATTTCCTCTTTGATCCATGCTGTCTTGGGAGAAATGGATGGTTGGCCATTATCTTTACAGTAACCCCGTCAGTTATGACATAAATTAATACTAATGTTAAATCTTGACAACTTCTGCTTTGGAAGTTCATACATGATAATTATAACTATAGTTGAAAGAGATGTTATCAAGTTGTCTGGGGCTAAATAGTTCCTTCTTTTTCTGTGTAGAAATATTAATTTGACTACAGGATATTCTAAGGATATAAATATCAGAAATATATTGCTTTTATGGAAGAGACTATATAACTAGGCTTTTATAGTTAAATCCACTTACGAAACACTGGTACAAAGATTACAATGGAGGTCTTACATATTCTAATGAATAATGGACTAATTATGGGAAAAATGAATGTAGAAAAGCTGTAATTTTTCAAGTTAGTCTTCACTTGTTCTAAGAAAAAGATAGAATTACATTTTTAATCCTTTGAATATTAATGGAATATTGAAGGCACTTAGATTTATTTTGATTTTAGTATTTATTCATAGCAGATTACATTATTGTTGTTGATCCACTCATGAATTGGTAGGCACACAGGATGATTCCACATCTTCGTATTTTGAATTGTGCTGCAATAAACATTCCATTGATAAAATGACTTTTTTTCCTTTGGATAGATATCCAGTACTGTGACTGCTGGATTAAATGGTAGGTTTACTTTTAGTTCTTTGAGGAATCTCCATACTGTTGTCCATAGGGGTTATACTAATTTTGCAATCCAACCTATAGTGTATAAGCTTTCCTTTCCGTCTTCATCTATGCCACCATATATTGTTTTTGGACTTTTTAATAAAAGCCATTCTAATGGGAAAGGTGATGTCACATTGTGGTTTTAATTTGCATTTTCCTGATAATTAGTAACATGAACATTTTTTCATATGCTTATTTGCTATTGTGCATAAATCAGTAGCATTCCTATACATCAATAGCAGTCAAGCTGATAGTCAAATTAAAAACTCAATACCATTCATAGTAACTACAAAGTAACTACAAAGAAAATAAAATACCTGGGAGTACACTTAACCAAGGAGGTAAAAGATCTCTACAAAGAGAACTAAGAAGCACCGAGGAGGGAAATCACAGATGACCACAAATAAATGGAAAGACATCATGTCCATGGATTGGTAGAATCAACATTGTTAAAATGTCTATACTATCCAAAGTGATATATAGATTCAATACAATTCCAATCCAAATACCAACATCACATTTTACACTTCTGGAAAAAAATAATTCTGCACTTCATTTGGAACCAGATAAGAGCCTGAATAGCCAAAGCAATTTAAAGGAAAAAAAAACCAAAAAAACAAAAAACTGTAGGCATCACATTACCAGACTTCAAACTGTACTATAAGGCTATAGTAACCAAAACAGTATGGTATTGGCACAGAAATAGAGACATAGACCAATGGAGCAGAGCAGAGATCCCAGATGTAAAACATCTCACATGCAGCCAACTGATCTTTGACAAAGCAGACATCAATATATAATGGGGAAGAGAAGCCCTATTTGATAAATATGGTGCTGGGGAAATTGGATGCCACATGCAAAAGAATGAAACAGGATCTATATCTCTCTCCACCCACAGAAATTAAATCAAGATGGGTAAAAGAGTTAAATATAAGGCATGCAACTATAAGAATTTTAGAAGAAATGTAAGAAAAACTCTAGATATTAGCCTAGGCAAAGAATTTATGAAAAAGACCCAAGTTACAGCAACCACCAAAGTAAATAAATGGTACTTGATCACATTAAGAAGTTTCTACACGGGGAGGGGCAAGATGGCCGACTGGAGCGAGCCTCCAACAAAAGCTCCTGTTCAGAGGGAAGGATAATGTCCAGAAAGTGCCCAATTAAGCTGAAGACTGGAAGCCGAGCTGAGAGAGAAGAGTGATAACTGCAACTTCAAGAAAGCAAATTTCAGGTACAAAATTCATCCCAAAAGAAAAGCATCCATCCCCCTCCGCCAAGAAAGTTGTTTTTTGGTTTTTGGGGTTTTTTTTTTGTTTTGGGGTGTTTTTTTTTGTTTTTTTTCTTTTTTCCCTTCATTTGCTCCCGTAGGTTTTCTACAGGTGAGCGGTGAACTGAGGACCTCTTGTCTCACGCCATGGGTGAGAGCTGTAGGAAGTGGGGGTCTGCTTACCCAGAGGGACCCTGTTATTGACACTGAACACTCTCTTGCAAGGCAGAAAAATTGACTAACGTTCCCTGCCATTCTGAACTTCCAGTCCACCCTTCCCCACTTGCCTGACAAACCAGAAGCCTAACCCCTGCAGAGACTGTGGGAGGAGGTTCATGAGCAACCTTCCTCCTACCAAGCGCCCTGCCCCCTGCCCGGCCAGAGCCTGCTAGAGCCGTGTGTCCCATGCCCTGCCCCCCATCCCCGTGCCTGCCCTGCCTCTGCGCCGTGCCCCTGCCTAGCCAGCAGCCAGAGTCGTGAGCCAAGCATGCTCTCCTTGCTAAAGTAACCGGGCACCAGGTACTGCCAGAACCGTGTGCAGCATCCCCCACCCAGCTGCTACCCTGTTTCCCCCAAAATAAGACAGTGTCTTATATTAATTTTTGCTCCCAAAGATGCTCTAGGTCTTATTTTCAGGGGATGTCTTATTTTTCCATGAAGAAGAATAGGTATACATTTACTGTTAAATGAAAATAAAGGAAATTTATTACCTGTATACAGTACCCCCACCCCTGTGCCACTGAACACCTTCACCAGACATCCCCCCCACCCCTTTATCAGACATTTCCCCCCTGGGGCCTGCCTGGGGACTGTCACTGGGCTGGCTGGGGCCTGGATCTGGGCTGGAGCAGGGTCTGCCACTGACTGAGAACCTTCAGTCATCATGCGGGCGGCCGCGAGCATCAGACAGTGTCACCAGAGACCAGCAATCACCACCTTTGCCACATCCCGTCCGCTCTGATCCTCCTGTTCTTCACGCATCTGCAAAAGTGTCCTCCTTTCTCCCGCCCCTCCCTCACTGCTCACTCTGACCTCTGCTCCGCCTGTACACAGCAGTGACGGCAGGACTCCGTGTAATTAACATTATTGGTTGCCAGACGCCAGTCGGGGCGGCCCTAGCAACCAGTTTACTGTAAATTAATTTTCATTCCAAGGCAGAGCCTGGGGGGGCTTATTTTCAGGGGGATGCCTTATATTTCACCCAGAAGGAAACCTGTGAGTAGGTCTTATTTTCAGAGGATGTTTTATTTTCGGGAAAACATGGTAGATCCATGTGCCCCATGCTCCTAGAGCTGCTCCTACAGCCAGAACTCTGTGACTGTGGCTGTGGCAGTCGCCTGGGAGCTGTGCAGGGTTCCTTCCCACAAAGATCCAGTAACAATAGAGCGAGCCTCCCAGAGTCTAATCTTGGAGAGGCATCTTCCCAACTCTGAAGACAGCCAGAGGAAACCAGAAACTTTATAGGGATACTGGTGCTGCAGAGAGTCGGGGCAAAGGTGCAGGGGCTGAGGGAGAAAAGCATTTGCTGACTTTTCACCCGCAGGATTAGACACACTCGCCAGTGGCTATTGAGTACCAAGGCAGGCAGGCCTCAGCTCCCCCAGCAAGCTGGTAGCCAAGGGTAGAGGCTGGGCCACGGGGGCATTGATCTTCCTTTGACTCTGATAGGCGCAAAGCCCCGGCACATCTGCTTATTGGAGGGAGCAATACCTCAGCCTTGTGGGGTCGCTGTGACTGGGCGTGAAAGAGGAGCAAAGTGGAGAAAGAGACTCAGCCCCCTGGTCCAACTGTGCTACCGGGCAGGCCTTTTTGATTCCACAGAGCACCGTAATGAGCCAAATTGGAGCAGCCAGTAGACCTCCACCATCTAGTTGCTGGAGACATTTCGAACTCTTCCACTTGAGAGTTCGTACTGACTGGGTCAACTGGTTTGGAACTCCTAACCTGGGCCAACTACCCAAGGACCCTTTCAGGTGGTACCCTGGTTGCGTGGTAACAGGAAGGGTTGATTTTCCTCTTCCAGTTGTTGTCCATGGGGGGGGGGTGGATTGTCTTAGTTGCTTGTATTTCTCCACAGCTAAGACTTCACCAGAGTCACTGATCCACTAGGATCGGACAAGAACCAGCTGAATACAAGACAGAGCTACCTAACCCCACCACACCAAGCAGGTTTCCTCAGCCTCAGACTGTGATACTGTATGGGTCCTTTGCAAAGCTATAGGAGAAAAAGCTACAGTCATCAGTACCCGATCCTTGACAAAGGGCTGGTTAACCACAACTCTAGGAACTCCCAATTCAGTTTCACCTTACCTGCCTATCCAGCCAATGGTGAAAAACAATCATGAGGCAAAATCAGCGGAAAAACCCTGGCAACGTGAATAATCAGAGTAGATCAACTCCCCCAAGGAACAATATGGCAGACATAGCACAAGACCCCATTTATAAACAAATGGCTGAGATGTCAGAAATTGAGTTCAGAATTTGGATAGCAAATGAGAACAACAGAATGGAGGTATAGATGGAATTAGAATTTCAAGGAATAATTAAAAAGATCTCTCAAGAATTCAACAAATTCGAAGACAAAATCACCAAAGATTTTGACACATTGAGGCAAGAACTTACAGCCCTCAAAGATCTGAGAAATATAGTGGAATCCCTCAGTAACAGAATGGAACAGGCAGTAGAAAGGATTTCTGATATTGAAGACAAAGTTTTTGAACACTCCCAAACACTCAAAGAGGAAAAAAAGTGAAGAACAAAAGCACATCATTCAGAGAGCTCTGGGATAATTTGAAGAGATCTAATATTTGCCTTATAGGAATATGTGAAGGTGATGAGGTTGTTGCAAAGGATACAGATGCTTTACTTCATGAAATAATCAAAGAGAATTTTCCAGACATGCCAAGAGATTCTGAAATTCATTCAGATAGCAGACAGTTTCAGAACACCAGCACGACTCAACCCAAATAAAAATTCTTATAGACACATTATAATCAGCTTTGCCAAAGTTAATATGAAGGAGAAAATTCTGCAAGCTGCAAGACATAAGAATACCATAACCTACAAGGCAAAAAATAATAGAATGACTACAGATCTCTCTGCTGAAACCTTTCAAGATAAAACAGGGTGGTCATCGACCTTTAATCTCCTTAAACAAAATAACTTTCAACCCGGGATCCTATATCCAGCTAAACTGAGTTTGATCTGGTTTAATATACACAAGTCTATAAACATTATTCACTGTATCAACAGAAGAAAAACTAAAAACTATATGATCCTCTCAATAGATACAGAAAAAGCATTCGACAAAATCCAGCATCCTTTTCTAATTAGAACACTGAGGAGTATAGGCATAGGTGACACATTTCTGAAACTGATTGAAGCTATTTATGACAAACCCTCAGCTAATATTTTACTGAATGGAGTCAAACTGAAAGCTTTTCCTCTTAAAACTGGAACCAGACAAGGTTGTCCTCTGTCACCATTACTATTCAACATAGTGCTAGAAGTTCTAGCCAATAAAATTAGACAAGACAAGAAAATAAAAGGCATCCAAATCGGAGCAGAGGAGGTTAAACTCTCCCTCTTTGCTGATGATATGGTCTTATCCTTAGAGAACCCTAAAGACTGAACCGTAAGACTCTTGGAAGTCATTAAAAAATACAGTAATGTTTCAGGATATAAAATCAATGTCCACAAGTCAGTTGCTTTTGTATATGCCAACAACAGCCAAGATGAGATGTTAATTAAAGACACAACTCGCTTCACCATAGTCCCAAAGAAAATGAAATACTTAGGAATATACATAAAAAAAAAGAGATGAAGGACCTCTATAAAGAAAATGTAACCTTAAGAAAGGAAATAGCAGAGGACTTTAAAAAAATGGAAGAATGGGGTGGTGCCTGTGGCTCAGTGAGTAGGGCGCCGGCCCCATATGCCGAGGGTGGCGGGTTCAAACCCAGCCCCGGCCAAACTGCAACCAAAAAATAGCCGGGCGTTGTGGCGGGCGCCTGTAGTCCCAGCTGCTCGGGAGGCTGAGGCAAGAGAATCGCGTAAGCCCAAGAGTTAGAGGTTGCTGTGAGCCGTGTGACGCCACAGCACTCTACCCGAGGGCGGTACAGTGAGACTCTGTCTCTACAAAAAAAAAAAAAAAAAAAAAAAAATGGAAGAACATACCATGCTCATGGCTGGGAAGAATCAACACTGTTAAAATGTCTATACTTCCCTGGCAGCGGCCCCATATGCTGAGGGTGGAGGGTTCAGGCCCAGCCCCAGCCAAACTGCAACAAAAAAATAGCCGGGCGTTGTGGCGGGAGCCTGTAGTCCCAGCTGCTTGGGAGGCTGAGGCAAGAGAATCGCTTAAGCCCAAGAGTTAGAGGTTGCTGTGAGCCGTGTGACGCCACGGCACTCTACCCGAGGGCGGTACAGTGAGACTCTGTCTCGACCAAAAAAAAAAAATGTCTATACTTCCCAGAGCAATTTACCAATTCAATGCCATCCCTATTAAAATACCAACATCCTATTTTCAAGACTTGCAAAAAATGATTTTGCGTTTTGTATGGAACCAGAAAAAACCCCGTATAGCTAGGGCAATTCTTAGTAATAAAAACAAAGCTGGGGGTATCACCACACCACATTTTAGGCTGTATTAAAAGGCCCTAGTGGTCAAGACAGCATGGTACTGGCACAAAAATAGAGACAAAGACGTTTGGAATCAAATAGAAAACCAGGAAATGAAATCAACAACTTACAGCCACCTAATCTTCGATAAACCAAACAAGAGAGTCCACTGGAGAAAGATTCCCTATTCAATAAATGGTTCTGGAAGAATTGCATATCCACATGTAAAAGACTGAAACTGGACCCACACCTTTCTCCACTCACAAAAATTGATTAAAGATGGATAAAGGACTTAAATTTAAGTCATGAAATAATAAAAATCCTCAAAGAAAGAATAGGAAAAATGCTGGAAGATACTGGCCTGAGGAAAGATTTTATGAGGAAGACTGCCATGGCAATAGCAACAACAGCAATAATAAACAAATGGGATTAATTAAACTGAAAAGTTTCTGTACAGCCAAGGAGACAACAACCAAAGCAAATAGACATCCTACCCAATGGAAAAAGATATTTGCATATTTTGAATCTGACAAACACTTAATAACCAGGATTTATACAGAACTTCAATTCACAAGAAAAAAACCAACAATCCCATACATTAATGGGGAAGTGAGATGAATAGAATCTTCTCCAAAGACAACAGATGAATGGCCAGCAATCATATGAAAAAATGTTCATCATCCCTAATTATTAGAGGAATGCAGATTAAAACCACCCTCAGCTATCACCTAACCCCAGCAAGAATGGCCTATATCACAAAATCTCAAAACTTCAGATGCTGGCACAGATGTAGAGAGAAAGGGACAGTTTTACACTACTGGTGGGACTGCAAACTAATACAACCTTTTTGGAAGGAAGTATGGAGAAACCTCAAAAAACTCAACCTAGACCTCCCGTTTGATCCTGCAATCCCATTACTGGGCATCTATCCAGAAGGAAAAAAAAACCTTTTATTATAAAGACACTTGTACTAGGCTGTTTATCACAGCCCAATTTACAATTGCCAAAATGTGGAAACAACCTAAATGTCCTTCAACCCAGGAATGGATCCGTAAGCTGTGGTATATGTATACCATGGAATATTATTCAGCCATTAAAAAATGGAGATTTTACAGCATTTGTACTAACCTGGATGGAGGTGGAACACATTATTCTTAGTGAAGCATCACAGGACTGGAGAAGTATAAATCCTATGTACTCGATTTTGATTTGAAGACAATTAATGACAATTAATGACACGGGCATGGGAGAAGGGGAGAGCAGACAGAGAAGGAGGGAAGGGTGAGGGAAAGGAAAAGAAGAAAAAAAAAAAGAAAAGAAAATTGTGACTAATTTTCACATAAATTGGTTTTAATTTTGATGAAAGTATATTACTTAAACATTAATTTTTAACTCAATTTGTTAATATGTTGTTTAGGATATTGTATCTTCATTTATAAGTGACATATGTTTGTGATTTCTCCAATTTTAATATCAGGTGTACCCATATCAAGTAGAATGGTTTTGATGTACTTCTTCTTTTTCTATTGTCTGTAAGATTTAGCATGATGTTTTTTGAAATTATCTTTTACTTTTATTTATAAATATTAGTTGTCTGTTTTTTGTTACTTAAAAAAAAATAAGAAGTTAACTGATGACTCTAAACTGAATCTCAGAGTCAAATCATTCTATAATAGACATACTCTTATTCAACAATGTGAATGTTACTTTATTTGCATTATTATTTTATTTTTTATTTTTTATTTTTGGCTGGGGCTGGGCTTAAACCCTCCACCTCTGGCATATGGGGCCACGCCCTACTCCTTTGAGCCAGAGGTGTCGCCTCTTTGCATTATTATTATTATTATTGCTTAAATTTCAATGTAGCAATTGTCTGATTCCTTTTCTGAATGTATTTATGTTTGTTCATTCTTTACAAGGTTTTTGTTTCTAGTCCTTATCTTAAACATTATTATTGTTATTAAATTTCAAGTCTTTTTAATTTTGTGAAGGCAAAAAAATAAATGGAAACCTAATTAACACATGTATATGTAAAAATAAAAATAAATAAAAATTGAAAAAAACTAAAGCAATCTACGGGTTTAATGCAATCCCTATTAAAGCACCTCTGTCATACTTTAAAGACATGGAAAAATTAGTACTTCATTTTATGTGGAAACAGAAAAAAACCTTGAATAGCCAAGACATTACTCAGAAACAAAAACAAATCAGGAGGAATCACACTTCCAGACTTCAGACTATACTATAAATCAATAGTGATCAAAACAGCATGGTACTGGCACAAAAATAGAGAAGTAGATGTATGGAACAGAATTGTGAAGACCAAGAGGTGAACCCACACACTTACGTCATTTGATCTTTGATAAGCCTATTAAAAATGTAAAGTGGGGGTAAGATTCCCTATTCAACAAGTGGTGCTGGGTGAATTGGCTGGCGACCTGTAGAAGACTGAAACTGGACCCACACTTTTCTCCTCTAACAAAAATTGACTCTGACTCGTTAAAGGACTTAAACTTAAGACATGAAACTATAAAAATTCTTAGAGAGTGCAGGGGAAAGGCTTGAAAAAATTGGCCTGGGAGAATACTTTATGAAGAGGACTCCCCAGGCAATTGAAGTAACATCAAAAATACATTACTGGGATCTGATCAAATTAAAAAGTTTCTGCACTGCCAAGAACACACTAAGTAAAGCAAATGGACAGCCCTCAGAATGGGAGAGGATTTTTGCAAGTTATATTTCTGGCAAAGGTCTAATAACCAGAATCTACAGAGAACTCAAACTTATTACTGAGAAAAAAACAAGTGATCCCATTTCATTGTGGGCAAGACACATGAACAGAAGCTTCTCTGAAGAAAACAGACGCATGGTCTACAGTCACATGAAAAAATGCTCATCATCTTTAATCATCAGAGAAATGCAAACCGAAACTACTCTGAGATACCATCTAACCTCCAGTAAGAGTAGCCCACATCACAAAATCCCAAAATTACAGATGTTGGTGTGGATGTGGAGAAAAGGGAACACTTCTGCACTGCTGGTGGGAGTGCAACCTAGTATGTTTCTTTCGTAAGGAAGTTTGGAGAACACTCGGGGATCTAAATGTGGACCTACTGTTTGATCCTGCAATTCCCCTTCTAGGTGTATATCCAAAGGACCAAAAATCGTTTGGCAATAAAGATATTTGCACCAGATTGTTCACTGCAGCTCAATTCATAATCATCAAGTCTTGGAAGAAGCCCAAGTGCCCATTGACCCATGAATGGATTAATAAATTGTGGTATATGTATACCATGGAATACTAAAAAGCATGAAAAAAAACGGAGACTTTATTTCTTTTATGTTTACATGGATGGAGCTGGAAAATATTCTTCTTGGTAGAGTATCTCAGGAATGGGAAAAAAAAATCCAATGTACTCAGTACTACTGTGAAACCAATTTATAATCACTCACACTTGCATATGAAAAATGAAACAAAACTATAGCCTAGAATGAAGGAGGGAAGGAGAGGGAGAGGAGAAAGAAGGGGGGTGGGTTGATAGAGGGAGAGTTAGTAGGGGGACCACACCTATGGAGCATATTGCAAGTACAGGTTGGATCTATCAGGTGTAGAACACAAATGTCTTAATGCTATAATTGGGTAAATGAGGTGAAGGCTATGTTGATTAGTAGGATGTAAGCACTCCAATTTATACAAATAATCAACACATTGAATCCCATAATGGCATAAATGTATTTATGATCTATGTACAAATGACTTAATAAAAAAAATATATATATATATAAATAAAAATTTTCTACATTGCTAAGGATATAATCAACAGAGAAAATAGACAACCTACAGGATAAGAGAAAATACTCAAAATGTGTATATATATATATATATAAACAGCTAATAGCAAGAATCTACAAATATACTATATAGTATAACATTATTATAAATTGTATTTGTGTAAGTATATGCATAGAAAAATATCTGAAGGATCTATTAGTCTGAATATATACAGAATTAAGAGTGTTTGTATAATTTTTGCACATTTGAAGTTTCTAATTTTGCTTTTGAAGCTTCTTTGTTGAAGATTTGTCCTGTTACTTAAAAATGCATAGAATGGTATTTGAGGAAAGGAAACCTGATAATCAACAGGATGTCAGCCATTCCCCACGTCCCTTCTGAAGGTTCATGAGGAGCCTGTTTTTCTTTCAGAGCAGGTTCTTAAAATCTATGTGTGAGAGATTTTATTTTTTTATTTTATTTTCTAACTGTGACAAATGCCTATCGTTTTTTAAACAGAAAAGCCAATGTCCCAGTTAGGTGCATGGAGTTATTTTCATTCACCCTCAGTCCTGTTGTGTTAATACTAAGCAGAGACAGCCCGACTGGTGGTGAAAGATGGTAAACCAGCCTCAGGGCTTTTTCTGGTCAGTCCTAAACCTCTGATTGCCACGTTTTCCTAATTTCCCATTTCCAGGGCATCACTAGAGTGACCTTGCTTGCTTAATATGATGCTCTGAATCTGCAAGATTTTCACATGCATTTGCAAGCGGGCTGCCGGGCGATTGTTTACAGGACTCCAAATGAACTGTGCACTCACAGCAAGTTTGATAAACACACATTTCCTCCTTTTATCAGTGAGATTGCAGAATGTGAAGTATGAGTTTCCAGTTTTACTCATTCCCCTCAACCCTTTTCCTGTTTAAAAACTTAGACATACTAATTGAATGCTGATCTGTCCCTGTTTTTCATTCTACTTACTGGTAGTTGACAGCTTAGCTAGATACTTACCTAGGCAAGATTTGGCAAACCTTCAGAAATAAATTTTCCATGTATTCGACTTAAAGAAGATTCATCCCAAGGAATGTGAGTGCTAATTAACAGTAATGACTGCTAATCACTTTGCTTTTTATACTCCTTTAGGAGCACTGCTATTATCTAATGTAGTTAAGTAAAATGCTTGTATGTGAATCAACAGTGCTGCATCCTTTTAGCAGCTATTGCACACAATCAAGCTTTGCATAAATTACAGTTAAGTAAAATGGATTTTAATATGCTATGTTTCTAATAGTTAACTAAAATATCTAGTTAAGTATCCCAAATATTAAAAAGACATTACCTGATTTTTTTTCTTTGCACTCATCTTATGGTAGATGAAAAACAATATTGCAAATAAATTTTCTCATAGTTCATGACACTTTCTCTTAGGTTTCTTCAAAATTGCATGTAACTCTTCTTGGTCCCAGCAACACTTTGATTTGGTTTTAAGTGTTTATTTTAGCAGATCAATGAAAAGCAATAGGCTTGTGTTTAATTTTTCTGAATTCATGCATTTACTTCCTAAAGGACCTTACAGATTCTTTAAATTATAAAGTCCATTTATATAAACTTGGTTCATAGAATTGTGCATTCAACATTCATTAAAAAGGGTTGTTTTATTATGTTTAGTGTATTACTAGACTATTATAAAAGCTTTCTGTTTATTTACATGAATTCAGCATACCTACAAACTGCCTTGCCTCAGGAGGAGACTAAACAGAACTCATAAATTAATAATTTAAGGGCGTAATACTCAAGTAGCATTTTGGTAAAGTTAATAAGTTAAAGCTTTAGAGTCAGTACTAGCCACTTTAACAATGCTTTACTTTTGACTTTTATTGGCTGAAAATAAGTTGTTAAACTGTGGCTTTTGTAATAAAACTTATTCTATGTACCATCCAAACCCCCTTCCCCTCTTTTGATTTATGAGTAGGTTGACATATTACTGAAGAATTTTTAACACTTTCACAGTTCGGCACTTTGATTTCGGAGAAGGTGCTAATCTCTGTGGAAGTTTGAGAGTGACAAAATGAGTTGTATACTGTTTTTCTAGGGAACTTGTGATTCTTTATTAGAGGCCTTAGTTTTGTGATAGTACTGTATTATGTTGATTTATCTAACATGTGATGTGCTGGTATGACTAGATATATGTTAATGGAATATCTTTCTTGTTTGATATATTATCTAATGGGTTTGGTCAGGATTTTGTAATTCTCATAGCTAATGTTCATGTTTCTACAGAGATTCAGGTCATTATTTTTAAATTATCAAAATTAGATAATTTTCCTTTTACTTTTGTACTATTTGTACTTTCAAAAATTTAAATTTTTGGTGAACAAACAAGTAGAAAAAAATTAAGTGGTAGTATAACAGAAACTTTATATTGTATATGTTTGTCTTATTGTATACATTGCAAGCATATATATTTTAAAAATTTTGACACTGTACTTAATTGAATTTAGTTCCAAAGAATTATAACAGGAGTGATGTGAGAGAATAGAAAATATATGGAAATTTAATGCTATCCAATGAAATTATAAGATTTGTAAGTGTTGTTGTATTATACTTTACTTATTTTATGTCCTACTAATATTTTACAATAGCACAGAATGCATGTCTATGTGGAAATACTTGCTTCTTTATGAGTTTCTATGTGTAATAAAATTATGGTTATTTTTATTGAAAACCAAAAAACAAGTTTGGTTTTCAGTTTTGATTTTTTCTTTTTTTTTTTTTTTTTACAGCATGTTTACTTTCATGTGAAAGTGATTGATCTGTAGCTGTCATTTTACCAAAGAGGGGACAAATGGAATTGGCCTTTTACACAAAAGTATGCAAACAGACTGCATTCTTTCTCTTGATAGAATTACAGAAGGATTGCATGTGGTGCCACATTCATTTTCCTATTGATTGTGAAAAGGATTCTGCAATGGGGTGCTGTTTCCAATGGATAAGGAGGTGCTATGATTAGTTACCTTTCTCATGAAAGCACTACAAAGGGAAATGCAAAATGTGTGCAGTGCAGTGTTCTCAATTTGACAGTTGTTTTTGTTAAGTTTTTTTTCCCCATTGAAGTCCAGCCTATTTTGGAAAAACATACATTTGTTTTTTTCTTTTCCTTAGTAGATTAGCTTAGTAGATTTCCATTCATTTGACCCTTTAGTGAAATTATACCTTATAGACGGTATTCTTTTTTTAGACTTCTTTTGTAAGGCTTCAAAGCTGATGCAACAGTGCCCTCTGTAGTCTTTTAGTGAATAGTAGATAGACGTAGATGATTTGGAATATTCCAGTAAGAAGCAGGATATTTCAGTTTAATTTTTGTTCAGACAAGAGACCCCTTTTTTCTAAGTAGACATTCTTGTTTTTCACCAGCGGCTTTACTTTAAACAAAGAGAACAAAAGACCATTCTGAGTTTTCATTTAGAATTATTGGCTACCTCTTGTTGTTACCCCATGGTAAATCTCAAATTTTATCAGACATTCATCAGAGTAATTTGAGATAGATGGAATCTTACAAGCTATACTGTCTCTTCATGAAATATCTTTTTGAAGTTGAAGTCTGCTAGGAATATTTTAAGGAATAATTTGGTTTCTTTGTACTTGTTTCTTTTACATAATTAGAATCTGAGTAGGCTGCCTAAAACTTTAACTTTTACTTATTTCTGAATTGGGTAACCCAGGCTTTATACATGACATTATTTAAATTCAAACCAAAGGAGTCACACAATGACTCAATTATTTGTCATTCATTAGCATTGATTTAAATTTTAGATTTCCCTTCTCATTTTGGTTACCTATTATATTGTACATGCACGTGTTGATAGCTAAATTTTTTCATTGTAAATACAACTAGATGTGAAGTTATCGATAATAAAAGTAGGCATCATATTTAGATGAGTAGGAGAGCAAAATTTTAGGGATCAAATTTATTTTCCTTCTGAAAGTGTTTTAGTAAAAAGTACATGACCCAAATCATACTTTCTCTGTGTATTCACTATATAATATTGAACACATTTCTTAACCTCTGAGCCTACTTTCTCATCTGTAAAATGGGAGTAAAAATAGCTGATCTCTTTGAGCTTTTTATGATGGATTAAAGATAATATATATTAATTAGCCAGGTCATTATAGAAGCTCAAATGTTAACTTCAAAAACCACTGTATGAAGGTAAATGGGTTTGTTTTATTGAGGAAGTTTTAATATAAAATCTAGAACACACTTAATACACTTTAGATTTAAAAAATTATCCTTATATGTGGCAACTTTAGGTGATTTATGTGAATCTAAACTATGACATAGCATCTAGGTAATGTGGACCAACAAAATGAGGTTGCATTAACTTTCAATTTCCTATATACATCATTCCCAAACTTTTAATAAAGGCCGTCTTTGTAAACTTTGTTTTAGTAGTAACAACAAACCAAAATTTGGCGACGTGAATATGATGATAACTAAAACTCAGAAAAAAACAAAACAGGGGTGTTTAATTTTTCTCCTTTAGTATTCTTGGAAATACTTAAGTTACTTTTTCATTTACTTGGGTTCTTAGCAGTAGTTTAGAGCCCTTATTCATGTTTTCTGCACTAGCTATAAGGAAGATTGATGTTTAAAATAGATGAGGGTGGGGCTTTTCTGATTGAAATGGAGAGAGGACCTCATGTCCCTCCCTTTGAAGGAACAAAGTTTAAACTGTATTGTTTATTTATGTGTATGTGTGTGAGTATACAGCACATCACACACACACTTCTTTTGTATAAAGGCTTTGTATTACTTTGGTTTGAATTCATAGCACCTAATTCTGCACCTGGCACATAAAAGATGCTCAATTAATATGAGCTGCGTTGAGAATATTTTCGAAAATCAGGCCTTCCTTTATTTATTTATATATAAATATTTATATTTATGTATAGGACTTCAAACACCATGTGTATAAAAATGCATAATTTTATGTAGCCATATAATATTAAAGTAATTGTTCTCTGTGAACCATTTTAAACACATACACTTGTAGCATAATTCATCAGTTTATTTTTAAAAAATTAAACTGTCAGCCAGGCGTTGTGGCGGGCGCCTGTAGTCCCAGCTACTCGGGAGGCTGAGGCAAGAGAATCGCTTCAGCCCAAGAGTTAGAGGTTGCTGTGAGCCGTGTGACGCCACGGCACTCTACCAAGGGCGGTACAGTGAGACTCTGTCTCTACAAAAAAAAAAAAAAAAATTAAACTGTCTATTTACAAATAATAATGGAAAATAAAAATATTTATAATTTGTTTTCACAATGATTAAAAAGTATTTTATTCCATAGTGGTGTATTTAGATAAAGATTCAGACATTTCAGATGACCCAACAATAAAAAATAATCTTACACAAAGAACTTCAGATTAAATTTTCTCCACATTGAGTAAAGGGTTATTTTTCTTGTAAAGTTCTTATTTGTGTTTCCTATTTATTTCATGTAATCTTGAATATAATCTGCTATTTTTATTATATCACTTCTGTTAAAATTGAGAACTGTAAAAGTATCTTTTTGATCATTATAAAGAAGGGACTCATGTTTTATTTTAGGTTGATAGCATGAAAATGAACAAGTTCCTCAGAACCAAATATGATAGTTCTTTTTAAAGTAATAACCAGTTGCAGTAAGAAACATGTTTAAAATTAAATTCTGGCTTACAAAACTGACAGGATGTTGTCTACTGAAGGAAAAAAAAATTGAATAAGGTATTTTTTCTTTGCAACGAGAGTACCAAATTAAGAATCCACTTAATTAAAATAGTGATAAATGTAGATTACATTAGTGAAGACAGTGAAATACAGCTGCTCTGTCTAGTGAGAGCCTGCATAATTTACCAGGACTGTACAAAGAAGAAATGGAGCAGCCACTGCAGACTGCTAGAGAAAACGTCCTGTTTATTCTATATACATTTCTTTTTTTAATTAAAATGTCAGTGATAATTTTATAGCAGTCCTCCAAAAAAAAAATCATTCTTTAAATTTTTTCAACATGGTAGACTGTGAGATGAGATCATTACTGCTGCTGAATGAAACAGATTAAACCTGAGAAAAAATAGCATGCTATTATTTTTTATTAATTCAGTTTTTATATTTTTGAATTGATATTGAAGTGTGTGATAATTTTTTTTTCACATAAGTATTGCATGAGAGAAAGTGGCAAAATCTTTGAGCATGCATTTAATTTTGAAATCTTTTGGAGCCACATACAAAATTTGGTAGAGCCAGAAGTAGTACTGCTTACAAATAGAGGTATAGGTATGTATACGAGGAATTCTTATGGTTGGGCAGACACCTCCTGGGCATATCCCAGGATCATCTGTTTCCTCCTCAGCTCTATCACTCGGTTGTGATTAGGGGAGCTATGTTGCACATTAATAAATGAGACCAAAAAAGTAATTGTCTGGAGACCAAAAGAGTGGTTAAGAACCTGATACACTATATATTTTTATCCTTTACTTTAATGATGACCAGTGA